>NC_045777.1:79136141-79437902 GCF_008692025.1 Phocoena sinus
CCAACCTAAGTGGAGTTATTTATAGTCACACAACAAAGGGATGACTTCAATGACACCCCTGAGCTGGGAGAAAAGGCATTTCACAGATTTCCTAAAGATCAAGAGACTGTGTCTAACAGTTTGCCTGGAAAACAGCACGGCCCTCATCTGAGAACAAGAGGATGCCTGCCTGGCCCTGTTACTCTTGAGAAAATACATCTCCATTTGGAGGAGAAAAAAAAGTGGAGATGCAGGGAAGTCCGTCAGAATTAATATATAAAATCATAAAAATACACTTAAGCAAGTTATTATTTGTTCAGGATTCAGATGAGTCTAACTGGAGGCATGAAATATCTTTATAGACTCAACAGCAGGTTTGAGAGTTTCTCCTTAATCCCTTTGGGAAGAATGGGATCAAACAGATTCTCCGTCTGGATCTGGTCACATACCGTGAGGGATGATGCTCTGCTCCTAGGGTTTCCGGGCAACTGACTGGTACGGGCCGGACACAGGAAGGCTATTTTGGAACAAGGGAACCCCTGACCCCAGAGGACCCCACGAGCCTCGGCACTGAGCTCTGTGGGGCTTGCTGCTCCAGGGCTCACTCCGGCCAACATTTTGAACCAGTACTAAACGAATCCCAGAATCTCATCAACTACAGGAATGGACTCTCCACAGCTCGGCCTTTATTTCTACCTGAGCCTCCTGGGGGCTGCTTTGACTTCCCAGAAAACACTTTTTATGAAGTCCGTTAGGATACTCTTTCCCTGAGGCTGGCCAAGCAACGCGCGGCTCAATCCTTAAGCTTAATTCTATAGCCCAAAGGCTTCAGCTTCTCTTAAGTATGGAAAAGCAGAGAAGAGGGAGGAAATTCCTAAACACCTAAGAAAGGAATAAAAAATCCCTGAGCAACCAGTGATGATGCTCCAGCTAAGAAAGAAGCTGAATATATTCAAAGCCTCAGATATCACCTGGGGTTTACATTTCAATTCAAATGAAAATGGTCACAGTCGTTTACACACACGCAAACAGGGAAAGGGTCTAATTCTCTGAGCTTTATTCCTTCCCCAGTCTGTAAAACGGAGATGATTTCTCCCTCAAAAAAGTGTTGGGAAGATTAAATGGGCTTATGAACGTTACGGAGCACTGTGGACACGGAATGATGCTCAGACTCCAGGAAGAACTGTTAGGAAACCCGTTACCCCTGAGCTCTCCTGCCCACTCATTACAGACCTCCGCTACTCCCACAGGTCAAGTGTAAGACCGCACAGAAAACAGCGATCCATGTAAATATACAAGTACTCAGAACAACTAGAAGAAAATATGTGACGTTTAGTGAACATCCTTCGCATGAAAAAGGGTTCTTGTGCAACAACGAAGAGAAGACCTAAGAGTGATCAAAGGATATCAATAGGAAATTGGCATAAAGAATATCACAGGGCCAATAAATATGCAAGAAGATGCTCAACTTCACTAGAAATTGAGAATATACACATTAAAATAATACAGAACTTGTACCCCGTATTTTAGGGGGGGAAATCCACCCAAGGAAAATCTGGGAAGCTAGTATAGGAGTTGGTGCCCAATGCAAAGCCCCTCCCTGTGGTATTTAAGGACCTTCAAGCATTTCAGTCAGCTCCCATCTGTTCAGCCTTAAGAAGGATGAGTCGAAAAGCCCTGCCCAGGTGACAGAGCTCCTGGTCAGCTTTCCTTACTGTTTCATTCTTTTTTTGTTTGTTTGTTTTTTTTTTTTTTTTTTTGTTTCATTCTTATATGTGAATAAGCAACCAAGAAACACCAGCCATTTGTGGAAAAGAGAAAAGTCAAAGCAGATGAACAGAAAAATAAGCAGTTCAGAGAATAAAAGAAAATGGGCAAGAGCGGTCCTTATCTTTGCGAGAGACACAGGGAAATCCTTTTGGATGAAATGATACGATAACTGGGACTCCACACCCTCCAAACCAGGCCAGAGCCCTGCTTCGAGATTTTCAAACTGGAGCTATAGTTGGTTCAGGAAGAGGAGGAAGGTGTGGGTAAGGAATACCCCTCTCCAATAGAAAGGCTGTGTAAATGGATGCCTGGGCATTCCTTAGGGCAGGAGAGAATGAAGCAAAGATGAGACTGATTCCCTGGGGCCCACAGTCTCTACCTGCCCGACTACTGACTGTTCACCATCTCCTTGGATCCTGCGAGCTACCCCAGGATCCCCTCAGTAAACCTCTTTTTTAGTGGACACTAGTTAAAAATGGGTTTCTGTTACTGGCAATAACATGAGTCCTGACAGCCAATACAAGAGTCAGCCTGGAAGGTATGGTTTCAAAGAGGCTGGGCTAGCATTTCAGCTATTTCATATTTGATCCAACTAACATTTACTGAGCGTCAATCACATGCTAGGCATGGTTCCAGATGCTGCAAAATACAAAGGTGAAAAGGACATAGAAGTCTATTGATCTTAAAAAACTGCGTCTATCACCAGAGGCTTAGAGAATATAATTGAGGGAACTCTTGTTCTACCAGAAGTATCTAACATCTTTGAAGACAAGATGGAGACATGTCAGTAGCATCTAACATCTTGGAAGACAAGTACACATTTTAAATGATCCTAGTTAGTTAAAACTAGTTGGCAACATAATCTAAAAACCTAGACATTTTAAGTGACTAACTAGGCACAAGTACAACAGAAAAAAAGGGGAGCAGCAAGACCAACGACACAAAAGCCAAAACGTGTTACAACCTCAATGGCGGTGGGAGTCTGACGATCGTAGCCATTGCTGGTGATAAGACAAACTCGAGACTTAGGGATACCGCCGAAACCATCTAAGAATCAGCGGCTCCAAAACGTCTGCCAGATGCAGAAAGCTGGGAAGCAAGGACAACAGAGAGGACACTTGTTTCCCTGCTGGGTTTTCCAAAGTCTGTTTCTAGGACAGACCTGGGAAGAATCAGATCTTCATTAAGTGGCAGAACATGGCAGCTCACAGCTTAAGACGTCTGGCAGAAAGCCACTGGGCGCCCACTTCTGGCGGACACCGACAGTCGCCAAACGAGAGAAGTCCTCGGGCTCACGTCTCAGCTCAGGAGACCTGCTAATATGCCAATGTCCCCGCAAGACCTGAAGGCCAAGGTCACAGGGTCACGGTCAGTGGTGACGGCGATGTTACGTCTGATACCGACTGGCTGTTTCTGACGGTGCAGAGACAAGAGTGTACAGATCACTTGCAAAAGCCCTGAGATGAATGGGCCTTTTCACTGCCTTCTTCTCTCAAGCCTCCTTTGTAGGGAGATGGAGGAGGCAACAAAGGAGAGATTTATCATCACGAGCCCGTCCAGCAGCTGTTTTCTTGTTGTCCCTTGTTTAACTTCTCTCAAGAGAGCAGAGCTATCTACCCAGCTAAGCAGGTGTTTAAGGCAGGTGATTTTGTTTCCATTAGTTTTCTGAAGTAACAGTAAACCAGACAAGAGGGTTATGTCATGTAGTCCTGGGGAAACTGCAACCCCGAGCAGCTAAACCCTGGGTGCAGCAGGACGGGGCGTGCCCACCCCCTGCTGCTCTGAAAACCTTCCGTCTCTAGTTCTCGGAATACTTGGAACTTAGCAGTCACCAACCATTCCCACCCTCGACATGTGGATCGTCTTTAACAATGTGTTAGATGGAAGGTGAGGTTGGAGGCTTTCAGGTTTTGGGGAGAAACCAGATTAAGAAAAGCATTATCTTCAACACCCAGATAAACCATTGCATTAATAACCATACTCACAGCTTCACGTTCCACGCCACTGTGAGGGAGGTGAACATATACCATGAAACGTTTCCGTTTTCAATTTTAGGCTTAAGGCTTCCCAAACCTATGACTCTAACCTCCAGCCCTGGAGGGACCTCCCTCACTTCTGGGATCTTCTTTGAGAAGGCCCACAGCACGTGCCCTCCCCCTGCACCACAGCGGCCCATCAGCTCCGGGAAGGAGGGTTTCTCTCCTCACTGTAGGCAGCATTAGTCACTGGGGGCCGAGGAGAAGAGCCCACCTCCTCACACAGGCGGCCCCCGGCTTGCGACGATCTGACTCACGACTTCTCCGCCTTATGATGGTGCAAAAGCGATACACGTTCGGCGGAAATGGTACTTGAAATTCTGGATTTTGATCTTTTCCTGGCCTAGCAGCATGCGGTCCCAGTGGCTCTCTCGATGCCGGGCAGCAAGCCAGAGCTCCTGATCGGCCCCGCAATCACGAGGGTAAACAACCGACACGCTGACAGCCGTTCTGAACCCAGACAACCACTCTGGTTCAACTTTCAGTACAGTGTTCAATAAACTGCACGAGACAGTCGACACTCTATTATATAATAAAACCAGGCTTTCTTTGGGCTGATTTGGCCCAACTGTAGGCTAACGTCAGTGTTCTGAGCACGGTTAAGACCAGGGAGGCTAAGTTAGGGTGTTCTGGGAGGTTAGATGTATTAAATGCATTTTTGACTTACGATATTTTCACCTTACAATGGGTTTATTGGGACATAACCCCACCGTTACAGGGAAGACCTGTACTAGACAAAATCCTGAAGCTTTTCATGCATCAGCCCTTTCCTTACCTTTAGTTTTCTCCTACTGTAGAGCCATGTTCACCAGGAGCAAACATTCGGTGACACATTTCTTTCTCTTTACCCAGGTAATCCCTGTAATAGCTGTCGGGAGAAATACACAGTAGTTAGAGAAGGGCTGTCTCTGTGGGAGGTGACACCTGGTGGCTGGAATTCTCCACTCAGGTCCAGAAACACCAAAACTTCAGCAGGCCTTAAATCGAATCAGGAGTGAGTGGAAGCAATGCTGGGGGGTGGGGGGTGGGGGGATAGGGATAGGGGAGGCTCCCGAGGGCTGTTCAGGAAGTCCTTGGACAAAAAGCGCACCGTCTGCAAAGACGGCGGCCTCGAAGGCCGGGAGCCGCTGTCAGTGAGGCTGCCCAGCAGAGTCCTGCCAAGCAACACCTCACACTCAGAGACCTCAGACTTACCTTGAGATTTTCCTGCTAAAGGATGGTCAGACTCCACAATTTCTACACCTAACCTGACAGGATATTTATAAATACCAGAAAGGAAATTGCTAGAAAGTGTTAAAGGCCTGAAATGCAAACAATCGGATCCAAATAAGAGGTACACACACCTCAGACCTTGTTTAATGGCAAGAAAGCTTTAACTAGCAATCTGGATTAAACATTTAAAAATGTTAACAGGGCTTCCCTGGTGGCGCAGTGGTTGAGAGTCCGCCTGCCGATGCAGGGGACACCGGTTCGTGCCCCTGTCCGGGAAAATCCCACATGCTGCAGAGCGGCTGGGCCCGTGAGCCATGGCCGCTGAGCCTGCGCGTCCGGAGCCTGTGCTCCACAACGGGAGAGGCCACAACAGTGAGAGGCCCGCATACAGCAAAAAAAAAAAATGTTAACAGGAGTAGAAAAATCTCACCAATACAGAGGAACCAAAGAGCACCAAACAAACCAACCAACCAACCCAGTGGTTATAATATGAAGTGATGGAATTATCGGTGATTAACTATGTTGAAATTTTCAAAGTTTTCTACAATGAACATGTAGCTTCTACAATCAGAAAAAGTTAGATTACTTCAAGGTTGGTATCCATATCACCTGAGTAACAGGAGCGTCACCCTAGGGTATGACTAGACTCGAAAGAGCCATTTCACATCAAACCAGGACCTGCAGTCAGTTGAGAAGAGCAGTCCTCAGCTGGTGGCGAGTAGGGAAGAATATCTGAAGAACACTGCCCTTTCTGCAAGTCACACTGGCCGCCTCTTTAAGGTGCTTACTTCTGGGGCAGGACAGGGAGGCAGGCGATGGTCCAGGCATGTGTGGTTTGGAGGTCTGTCCTACAGCCGCCCTCCCTTCTGCCCCCCAACGGCCTGGGAGCTGTGGGTCAGAGTGCCGAGCACTTCACAAAGCCAGCTCTAGGGGGCGCTGCCTCCCAGCACAAGCCTGGCAACATCAAACAGGCCTACACCCGAGCGGGCAGGCCAGAGTGGCAGCCACACCACACGTTCCTTCCTCTGTTTGCACTCCTGCAAACACAGGTCTCACCTGGACAGTTTCTTCAGCTCGTTATTGATGTCGTGATTGAAGGGCTGTTCCTTCTGGGCTCGGACTAGAAAATCCCGGGCCTTCTGATACTCAGTCATGAGGAGGCAGGCCTGTCAAAAGGACAAAATTTTAAAAGCACGCTTTAGGAAAGACAGCACTTCTGCAGTGCCCAAGCTGAACACCACTGCTGCCTTTCTTCGGGCATTCATTCCCAAGTCCCTGCCCTCCAACTCACCTGTCCACATCGGAAGAGGGCCTTGGTGTTCTTTTGGTCGATGACTAGAGCCTGCTCTCCATAGCGCAGGGCCATGGTGGGTCGCTCCAGCTTCAGGTACGTATAGGACAGGTTAAGGAGAACAAGCAGCTTGGCGGTCTCCACCAGGAGCTGCTCTTCAGCGGGTGCTGATCGCCGGTGGAGAAGCAACAAGGCCTGTGGAGAAGGAAGACAGGAGGTCAAGAGAAGGTGGTCTTATATATAGCAAACCCTAAGGACACACACACACAATTAGTGCTAAAAAGTGAGCAGCAAAGTTGCAGGACACAAGATCAATATATGAGAGTTAGTTGTATTTCTTTACTCTTGCAATAAATAATCCAGAAACGAGATTAAGAAAACAACTCCATTTATAACAGCATCAAAAAGAATAAAATAAGTGGCAATAAAGTTAAAGTGTAACACTTGTAGACTGAAAAGTATAAAACATTGTTGAAAGAAATTAAAGAAGATCTAAATAAATGGAAAGACATCTCATGTTCACAGATCAGAAGACTTAATACTGTTAAAATGGCAAGAGTGCCCAAATTGTTCTACATTTTCAATGCAACCACTACCAAAATTTGCAAAAATGGACAAGCGGATCTGAAAATTCATATGGAAATTCAAGAGATCCTGAATAGCCAAAAAACATTAAAAAAAAGAAAGAACAAAGTTGTAAGACTCATACTCTCTAATTTCAAAACTTATTAATTACCAAGCCAGTGTGATACCCATAAGGACAGACATATAGATCAGTGGAAGAGAACCAACAATGCAGATTGAGAATCCAGAAACAAACCTATATACATCCAGAGTCAACTGATTTTCAACAGGGTGCCACACCATTCAATGGAGAAAGAGCAGTCTTTCAACAAATGGTGCTATGACAAACGGATGTCAACATGCAGAAGAATGAAGCTGGATTCCTACCTCAGACAGCATACAACAATTCACTCAAAATGGACCACAGACTTAAATCTAAGAGCTCAACTGTAAGACTCTTAGAGGAAAACACTGGTGTAAATCTTTGTGGTCTTAGATTAATAATGACACTGAAAGCACAAATATCTAAAGAATAAATAAACTGGACTTCATCAAAATTAAAAGCTCTTGTGCTTCAAAAGCCACTATCAAGAAAGTGAATGAAGAAAATGACTGAAGGCTGACTGGCGTTTAAGAAAAATTACTATAGGGACTTCCCTGGTGGCGCAGTGGTTGAGAATCCGCCTGCCAATGCAGGGGACGCTGGTTCGAGCCCTGGTCTGGGAAGATCCCACAGGCCACGGAGCAACTAAGCCCGTGTGCCACAACTACTGAGCCTGCGCTCTAGAACCTGTGAGCCATAACTACTGAGCCTGTGCTCTAGAGCCCACGAGCCACAACTACTGAAGCCTGTGTGCCTAGAGCCCACGCTCCGCAACGAGAAGCCACCGCAATAAGAAGCCTGCGCACCGCGTCGGAGAGTAGCCCCTACTCGCTGCAACTAGAGAAAGCCTGCGTGCAGCAACGCAGACCCTATGCAGCCAAAAATAAATAAATAAAATAAAATTTAAAAGTGTATATATGTCAATCCCCATCTCCCAATTCATAAAAAAAAAGATATATGCACCTTACGTTCATTGCAGCATTATTTACAGTAGCCAAGATATGGAAGCAACCTAAGTGCCCCAAAGTAGATGAATGGATAAAGAAAATGTGGTATATATACACAATGGAACATTATTCAGCCGTAAAATAGAACGAAATCTTGCCATCTGCGACAACGCGGATGGACCTAGAAGGTATTATGCTAAGTAAATGAGTCAGAGAAAGACAACGTCTATTGGTATTTCCCTCCTCTTCTAGCAGAGCCTCCCTTTCATTCAAAGCAGCAATGTACTAGTTAAACCACACTTCCCAGCTTCTAATACATACACAGCTAAGGGCAAGTGGACATTCACCACGGGTCTGGCCAATGAGATACAAAGGGAAGCTGGGGTAGGAGGAATTCTGGAAAGCTCTTAATATAAATAAACACACCAGACTCTTCTCCCTTCCCTTCTTCCTGCCCAGATGAGCACGTGATGCTGCAGGTTGAACTACCATCTTGGGGGAAAAAAAACAACAACAAAAACACGCTTAAGGGCAGCTGAGCAGAGAGACCTATGGAACCTGAATCCCTGATGGCTTTGTGGAACTGCTATGCCAGGCTTTGACTGCCTCCTTTCTTTCTTTAAATTTTATTTATTTATTTATTTTTGGCTGCGTTGGGTCTTTGTTGCTGCACATGGGCTTTCTCTAGTTGCGGCGAGCGGGGGCTACTCTTCGTTGCGGTGTGCGGGCTTCTCATCGTGGTGCCTTCTCTGGTCGTGGAGCACGGGCTCTATGGTGTGCGGGATTCAGTAGTTGCAGCACACGGGCTCAGTAGTTGTGGCGCACGGGCTCTAGAGCGCAGGCTCAGTAGTTGTGGCACACGGGCTTTGTTGCTCCGCAGCATGTGGGATCTTCCCAGACCAGGGCTTGAACCCGGGTCCCCTGCATTGGCAGGCGGATTCTTAACCACTGCGCCACCAGGGAAGCCCTGACTGCCTCCCTTCTTATGTGAGAAATATTACGTCTCTAGTTTATTTGAAAAACTGTTTTTCAGGATTCTGTGGTTTACAGCTGAATGCAAATCCTGAATGTTTAGTGTCACTATGCAAGTGAGACAACAATCAGAACGCCCCTGAACTCTATCCTGTTTGCCTCTAGAACTTAGGGTGCAACGTTTGGCGCACAGAAAGTGTTTATAATATTTGCTGAATGCATCGCAAGGCCAACAGTGAATTCCTGTCAGCAAAACCTCCACAGGAAGCCAAATCACAATCAGAAGCTTGGTGAGAATGGAGTCACAATTAAATGAATCTCCACTGTCAGAGAGACGTGAAATGAGGATGGCAAATGGGGTGGAGAAGTCAGTAGGTAGAGAACCCTGAACTAGAAAGAGAATTTTAAAAACTTTTTTTATTGAGAAACACACACAGTTAAGTACAAAAGTAAGCATCCAGCTCAGTGGATTTTCACAGTCTGAACACACCCACGCAATCACATCCAGATCCATAACCAGACACCACCGGCTCCCCCACACCCTGTGTCCCCTCTCCTAGCCTCCAGCCCTCTGGCATGCGGACTTTTAAGCAAGATGTCTCTTAACGGCTGTATGTGAGGAGTAGGGACAGAGACAAAAGTCTGTACCTTTTAAAGAAGGAAGCTTCCAAGGTCTAAACGTGTACCTTAAAGCAGTCTTACCCGTTTATATCTCACTTTGGCATCATAGAAACGATTCTGGCGGAAAAGGTAGTTGCCAAACTCCCGTTCAGTAGCTGCCACTTTTAGGACCTTCTGAAGTGGAAACTGATCCTGTTGCTCCTGAGGATCAAAGACAAGGACACCAGCAAGGAAACCGAACGCCACAGTGCCAGTGTCGTTACAGCTGTCAGTTCTGCTCCTTTAGGTTAGGAACCTCTGTTCATTGCCACGTGTGTGCCGAGCACGGGGCTAGGTGGCTCTGCAGAAGTCACCTCTGTGAATCCCAGCAGAAGCCACGGCAGGTCGGTGCCATTACTGCTCCTGTTCTACAGACTAGAGCCAAAATGAAGTCTACTAGTTTAGTCCTACCCAGAGATGCTCCCTAAAGAAGCAGTTTCTCATAGAATTAGAAACTGATGGAACTTTTCAAGCACAGAAGTCACGTATCAGGACAACCACTCATCCAGCAAGCATTTAACAGGTCTTGGTCCGCCCAGGGCCCTGCTGGTCTTTCTGGCCATGAGGCTCTACCCTTGGTACACATCAGAATCACCTGTAGAGCCTCTTTTTAAATAGATGTCCTAGCCCCATCCCCAAAGATTCTAAATCAGTACACGAGAGTTGGGACCCAGGTTATCTGCAAGAACCTCTGCTTTGTGGAAAGATGAGAAAAAGGTAATAACTCTCACTTGAGGTGGTGACAGTTTAGCTGGGGAGATGTCACATACAGATGTGAACCTGGGGTGGACATCTAAGGCCACATGTGTAGCCAGGGTGAGACACCGTAACAAGGAGTGCATGTGACTGCTGACGATCAAAAGCCTTGTCTCTACGGGATGAGTTAAGTGAAAGGCCACAAAGGAGAGGCAATTTTTAAGTTATGAAGACAGAGGCCATCTGTCCCAGTTTGCCTGGGATTGTCCCGGTTTACACCCAATGTCCTGGTATCCCATCTGGTTAATAGTACCTCTCACTCTCAAGGGTCCTGGGTTGGACAATAAATTATACGATCACCTTAGTTATGAGCTATCAGTGCTCGACTTGCTGGGAACCAAACAGCGTTGAGAAACAAACGTTCCTTGTCTTTCAGGGAGAATTGGCAAACAGTGACTGAAAGGTCAGTTCAGCCTGGTGGTCCATAACAAACCCTTGGCCTAGCACATGTACCCACACACAAGAGCCAGCAGAACTAAGACAGACGCATACTAACAAGTGGCGGGATACTCCCCCGCTCCCCACCGCCACACGGGAGGCTGGGGCGGAATCTGGGGCTGAGGGTCTTCAGCAGGGCAGGATAATTACCCAAAACACAAACCCATCCCAACTCTCGGTCAAGTGCTGACATCCGTGCTCCAGAACTTACGGCTGAGAGGACACAAAACTTGTCTGACTCAGCAGAATCCAGGAAGTCAAGCAGCTCGATCTCAAACAAGACGGTAGTGTTTGGGGGGATCAGGGGAGGACAGCCCAGCATTCCGTAAGCGTACGTCGGTTTGAACAGAAACCTGGCCACCTCTCCTCTCCGCATGCTCAGAAGGCCCAGCTCCATTCCCCAAAGTGTGATATCTGGAAGAAGGGATGAAAAATACATGGCGGAAGCTTGCCCAGTATCCTGTCCCAGTGCTATCCATTTCCTCCCCCTTCACGTCCACATCTCTCCACAAGTATCCCAAGCCTTCTGCACTGTGGTCCCAACTCACTTCTCAGCCTTGTTTCCCCCACCCGCCCCCCCCACCCCCAGACTCTAACTCCTCCAGGCCCTGCAGCATTCTGGCCTCTACATCTCTGTTCACGCAGTTCCTTCTTCCTGCAATGTTGTTCTCCTCCCCCAAGTCCCAGCTTCTACCTTGAATGAACGCTTATTCAAACTTCAGGGCTCATTTCAAATGCCCCCTCTACCATGAAGTCTTCCCAGCTGGAATTAACTGTGCCTTCATTAAGCACTCCCATAAAACACTGCTTATGCCTCCCAGGAGCTCCATGAGGTTAGTTGTCTGGAGTGTGTCAGTCTCCACCATACTGGCCCCAGCCTTTCTAATCATCCGAGTACATCCTCTCTGTTCACCCTGCCTTGTAAAAGAGTCATTCAATAGATTTGTACTTAGTAAACTAACAAAGAAGAATGCAGCACCCCATGTTTAAGTCAGGATGCAAAGGTTACCTCCCTTGCCAGGCAGGCCATCTCCCAAATACCTCGATCTCAGGGGGGAATGTGGAAGACAACGTTTAGCAAAACCCAGCCTCAGAAAAACCAACTTGAAGACTCAGTTTTCTGGACAGCTTTCCAGTCCTAGAGCGCTGCCCTGCATCAGTTCCCCAAGCTGCGGCGTCTTTTCCAGCTCCTTTTCTGAACTTACCCTCTCCAAGTTTCATGAGCCGAGGGGTTTTCCTAAAGCAATTGGAATCAAAAGGCTTGTCCATGTGCTCCAGATACCCAGAATATTTCACTAGGACAGAAAAAAGAGACAGTGGGAGGAAAACGGACCAAAGGCACTCACACCTCCACATCTCATCTCTTTGTCACACAAAAGCAATGTGAGCACCAGATGCCCTTAAACTGCCCCACGTCCCGAGCGATAGAAGAAACCTTTGCTTAACATCTGGATGCCGGCCCTTTGGCCCTGAGGTTGAAGAGCTGGGCTGGGGGGCCTCCCAGAGCCCCTTGTTCACTGTGGTCTCACACTAAGGGGTAGTGAGTTCCCTCGCTTATCCCTTAAAACCCGAGGAACTGCCAGCACTAGGGCATCGCCAGCCTCTCAAGGGCAGACGGCACCCAGGGCCGCATGACATACCGAGCACCGAAGCGTCTGGTGTCACCAACTCTCCAGAACCCTCTTGGATGACATCCTTCAGCACGCCCCGGTCCCCGGAAAGGTCCAGCATCCTTTGACTTAACCGCTGGTACCGAGACTTGTGGGGAATGAAACATAAGATCTCTGAGTCCTCAGCTGACAACCGACTCCGGCGGACCCGGCTCCTGACTCCCCAGCGCCCAGGCCCTCACCTGGCTGGAGGCGTCGTCCCTTTGCAGGACTCCCGGGCTCCGGGTGCTGCCCCCCATCTCCGCGCGGCCTTCCTCTCGATTCCGGTGTCCTCCCCTAGCGGAGACTCGGCCTCCCCTTTTTACCCTGCCGTCCGCACCCCACGACGGCAATCCGTTCAGGGACCGCGAGGAGGCGCTCATTGCACCACTCCAACCGCAGCCAACCGCCTGCGGGCCCACGCCGGGGCTGGGTGCTGGGTGCTGGGGGCTGGGGGCTGGACCACGCGCCAGCGGATGGCCGGCAGGGCACGTGACAGGGCACGTGGTGGGGGCGCAAGGAGCTTGATCCCGCGTGAGTTGAGGGCTCGCAGGGCATGATGGGAAACGTAGTGAGGACCCACAGAGCGTGACGGGGCGCGTGGCGCATAACTGGGCACATTATGGGGGTGTGCAGAGCAAGATCAGGCATCCGGTGAGGACGCGAAGATCATGACGGGGGCCCGTGGCAGGGGCGTGTGGTGGCACGTGGGGAAGGCGCAAGGAATGGGACACGCAGGTGGTGAGGATCAGCAGTGGGGCACATGATGGCCAAGCTGTGGGCACGTGGCCGGCAGAACACGCTGGTGGGGACAAGGCCCCAGAGACGGCGGGCTGCTGGAGGGGTCAGGCCTCACAGCCGTGGGTTATTTCTACCCTCCATCCTTCTCCATCGCATTCAGGGGAAACGTAGACGCAGACAGGACTGCCCAGTTCCCGAGAAAACAAGGTGATGGCCCTCAAAATCTGCAGCACCTGCGCTCTTGTGGAGCAAAGGAAGAACAGCCCTGGATTCCATCCCCTCCAGCCTGTCCCCTGCGTCCTTCCACTCTTGCCAAACCGAGGACTGGACGCCTTTGGCTATTCTCTTTCTCCTGCACCTGCCTTGCCTCGACTACAGATCATTTCCTTCCGCTCATATGTGCCCCCAGATACCCCGCCTTAAAACAAGTATGCCTCCCTTTGTCCCAAATGTCCCCCGCTGCAACAGGTGGTCTCATTCCTACTCTGTGTGGGAAAAACTTCTCAAAAGTGTTGCTGCAAAGGCTTTCTCGGCTATTCTGTCAACACCTCCTTACCCTCCATTTTCTTTTCAACTCACTTCAATGCCACTTTCCCCTGTTCCACGCCACCATTCTTCTGTCGTTGCCAAACCCGTCAGACGCCTCTTTGTCCGCAGGTTACTGGACTCTTGTCAGCATTTGATGAAGCTGGCCTGACTGACCTTTAAATGCTTTTCTTCTCTTGGCTTCTGTATTTAGTTTTCTTTCCCTCTTGCAATAGAGGACCACAAAACTAGCTGTTTAAAGCAACACCTATTTATTGTCTCACGGTTCTGTGCATTAGAAGTCTGACACCAGTCTCACTGGGCTAAGATCAAGGCATCAACCTCACTGGAGGCTCTGGGGAAGAATCCACTGGAAAGCCCATTCAGTTTGTTGGCAGATGCAGGTCTCGGCCTGAGGTCCCCATGTCCTTGCTGTCAGCCAGCAGTGACCCTTAGCTTTTAGAGGCTACTCTGTGGTCCTTGCACGTGGGCCCCTACATCTCAGAGTCAGCAACAGCATGCCAATTCCTTCTCAGGCTTGGAGGGAATGTTATCTGATTGATATTCTTATAGGCTTTCCTCCTCTTCTGCTGCATCTCCCTCTGAGTCCAGACAGGGAAAGTTCTCTACTGTTAAAAGGTCATGTGATTAGATTGGACACACCCAGATGATTCAGCTCCATGACTGTCATTACATCTTCAAAGTCCCTTTTGCCGTGTAAGGTAGCGTATTCACAGATTCCAGGAATTAGGGCATGGGTATCTTTGGGGGACCATTCTGCCTGCCACACCTTCCTGGTCACCATATCCTCCTCATTTTCCTCCTACCTGTCTGGCTGTCCCTTCTCAGTCATCCTTCTCTTCCTGACCTCTAAACATTAGCAACCTCAGGGCCCTGTCTGTGGACCCCTGCCCTTCTCTATTCCCAGTCCCTGAGAGAGCCCAACCATTCCCAGGTTTAAGTATGTGATATACCAGGACAGCCTAGAGCCTCCCCTGGGAACCAGAGCTCTAGGTGCCTGTGTCCAATTGACTTTTTCAGTGGTTCTCAAAGTGTAGTCCCCAGACTAGCAGCATCAGTGTTGCCTGGGAACTTATAAAAATTGGGACAAAATTGTTGGACCCCTCCCTGTACTCCTGAATCAGAAAGTCTGGGGCCTGGGCCCACAGGTTTCTCTTTTAACAAGCCCCCATGTGATTCTTGTGTCTGCTGAAGTCTGCAGACCACTGGGCTACTCAGCTGCTTCACCTGGTTGTCCTCAGTCAGGCATCTGACTCTGGATTCTCCCGTCTGCCTTTTTCACCTTGATCTCCTTGGCATCACGATCCACCCACCCAGGTGCTCTAGCCGCTGTGATCTGTTATCTACACAGCAGATAGAGGGATCTTTTAAAAATATAAATCAGATCATATCCCCTTGCTTTAAAACCTGCCAATAGCTCCCACTGCCCTTGAAATTAAATCCAAACCTTTGCCCTGGTCTACAGGGCCCTCCCTGCCAACCCCTCTGACCTCACCTTCTGATGTTCCCTCTGGCTTAACTGTGATCCAGCCACCCAGGCCCCCTCTCTGGTGGATCTCACAAATACGGTTGACCCTTGAACAGCAGGGGTTTGAATTGCGAGGGTCCACTTACACGCAGACATTTTTCAATAGTACGTATTACTGTACTGCACCGTTCGTGGTTGATGGAATCCATGGGTGGAGAGGGCCGACTCTAAGGTATATGAGGATGAACCCCACACTGCTCAAGGGTCAATTGTACGGAACTCTTTCCAGCCTCAGGCCTGTGCACTTGCTTACCCATTGCCCGGACTGCCCTCCTTTCAGGTGGCTGGCCTCTTGGTATCCTTCAGTTCTCAGCTCAAGCATCCCTCCTGAAAGATTGTCCTGCCCCCCTTCTAGAATGCACCTCACAATCCTGCCACTCCATCTCCCTCTTTCTTACCACACCGTTTACTTTCTGCATAGCATTTAATGCTATTATATTATCTAGTTTATTTATGGCCTCACCCTACTCCTACCCCCATATATTATAAAATCCAAAAGGACAGAAGCCTTGTCTGTCTTGTTCTCTAATGGATCCCTAATACCCAGCCTAGTGCTTGACTCATAGCAGGTTCTCAATAAATATTTGTCCAATTCAATAAAATTGGCTTTCTACCTGCCTCTACCAGCCCTTGGTCTAGCTTGTCACTGGGGTAGAGACCTCACCCCGCTGACAGACATGGGTGCTTAGGCCTGCAGGGGTCGTGGCCTGCTGATCCAAAGCTCCTTGTTTCTTAACACTTCTAGAGACCCTCACCCACCCCTGTCTTTTCCATTCAGTGAGTTCCCACCACACAGCCATGATACGAATAGTAGAGTATGACCATAATATTTATTAACTATACAACAAAATGACATTGAACTTCTAAACCTTCGAAATAACCTTAATAAAAATGTTTGTAATTCAACAATATTGAGTAAGAGAAGTTGGACACCAAAGAATACATGCTATGTAATTCTGTTTATTTGAAATTCAAAGCCAGGCCACATTAATCTATGATGATGTAAGTCAGGATACTGTTAGGGGTTCTGAATGGGGGATGCATTAGGAAGCCTCTGGGTACTGAAAATGTTCTGTATGTTGATCTTTTTTGAAAATGTTTACCAGTTTATGGTAAAGGATACAGATGAACGGCCATATGAAAAGGTATATAGGGTGAAATCTGGAAGGGTCCAAAGTGTAGGAACTTCTGTCCCCGTGGAACTGGGGTGCACCACCCTCCCAGCGCATGGATGTGTTCACCAACCCAGAAGCTCCTCTGTATCTTTGTTTTATAAATTTATTTAATTTTTGGCTGCGTTGGGTCTCTGTTGCTGCGCGTGGGCTTTCTCTAGTTGCAGTGCGCGGGCTTCTCATTGCGGTGGCTTCTCTTGTTGCGGAGCACGGGTTCTAGGCACGCGAGATTCAGCAGTTGTGGCGCACGGGCGTAGTTGCTCTGTGGCATGTGGAATCTTCCCAGCCCAGGGCTCGAACCCATGTCCCCTGCATTGCCAGGAGGATTCTTAACCACTGCGCCGCCAGGGAAGTCCTGCTCCTCTGTATCTTGACCTTGTGAGTGAGTATACACATATAAGTTGTACCGCAGCTGTGTAGTTAAGATTTGTGCACTTTGTAGAAGTTATACATCAGTTTAAAAATCTAGGTAACTAAAAATACCTTCATTATTCTAGAGAGAGAGAGGGAGAGATTGAGATTCAGAAAGAATTGTGTCAAAGCACGAGTCCACTCCCGTGTGGGGTCTGTGAGGTATGAATAGGTACCCAGTCCCTCTGTCTCTGCCCCTCCCCCACGCCTGGCCAAGGCAAGCACCTGAGTATTGCCGCTATCAGAGCCGGCGGAACAGAGGCTGCCTCTCCGGTCCCGTGATATGGCCTAGTTCCACCTGATTCTGAGTGACCTTGAGGACACCGGGGTGTTTCTGGGAAAGGGGAGGAGGAAAGGAGCAGAGACTAGGTAGAACTGGTGTCCAGCTACAATCCCCAGATCTCTGCACCTGCTGTCCCATCCTGGGGAGAAGAGAAGGCAGAGCAGATCAAGTCGATGATGCTGGTGTGAGGCCCCGGTGGGGGGCTCGGCGGATTCCCGAGAAGCCAGGTAGTCCAGTGTGGGGTTCCCCTGGCCCACTGCCGACTTCTGGTGAGACGCCAGTCAGTTTTTACAGAGGAGCAGGGTGGGAGCTCAGGAGACCACTCTCCAGGGTCCCAGACTCTCTGGAACAGTGTTGTTCTAAGACAGAACTCCGCTTTAGAATGGCCTGGAGGTGTCAATTGTCAGTGCAGATTTCCGGGGTTCATTTGAGATGTGTGAAGGGGTGACTCAGGAATTCTATTGTAACTCTGCTTCCAACAGCTGCTCGCCAGTTTGAGAACCGATCTAGAAGGTGGGAAAGACCTTGGCTTGTTTTCGCTCTCCAGTTCTAGGTCAGGACACTACTGGGCTGGAGCTTGCATTATTAGTGTCACTCCATATGACCCTGCAGATGGCCTCTTTCATGTTTACCTCCAAATCCGAGTTAAAAATGTTGACTCCTGGACCTCCAACTGACCACACTTTTCATTTAAGCCCTTTGTTTTAAAGATGGGAAAACAGACCCAAAGTCATAGCGAGTCAGGACTGGAATCGAAGACTGGCGTCCTTAAGAGCCTCTCCTTTCAGGGCCCTTGGGGGCTGGGGGCCAAAGGAGTGGAGAGAGCAGGCTCCAGGGAGGCCGCCCTGGGCTCCAGCAGACTCCGTGGATGGCGTGGCAAGTGAGCGTGCCCGAGCTGGAGGACCGCCTGCAGTGCCCCATCTGTCTGGAGGTCTTCAAGGAGCCCCTGATGCTGCAGTGTGGCCACTCCTACTGCAAGGGCTGCCTGCTGTCCCTGTCCCGTCACCCGGACTCGGAGCTGCGCTGCCCCGTGTGCCGGCAGGAGGTGGACTGCAGCAGCTCCCCGCCTAACGTCTCCCTGGCGAGGGTGATCGAAGCCCTGCAGCTCCCCGGGGACCCTGAGCCCCAGGTCTGTGCGCACCACCGGAACCCTCTCAGCCTCTTCTGTGAGAAGGACCAGGAGCTCATCTGCGGCCTCTGCGGCCTGCTGGGCTCCCACCAGCACCACCGGGTCACGCCTGTCTCTACCGTCTACAGCCGCATGAAGGTGGGCAGCGAGGCTGCTGGGGGGTGGGAAGCCGGGCCGCCCCTGGGGCCACAGAGCCGGGTCCTGAGGCCTTGGGGCCATCGCCCGGCACAGAGGGGTCCAGGGTCAGCCCTGTTCTGGAGCAGAACTTGCGGAGCATCTGCTCATCCACCGATCACCTTTTGAGCAGCGGCTCCAGTCTCCAGGTGCTGGGGACTAGGTGACCCACCGGATGGAGAGCCCCCTGCGTCACGTGCTAGCCCGCTCCCCTGCTTTAGTCTTCTCTGTAGCCCTCATTAGATTCTTGGGCGCTCAGGGGACTGCACTCTCAGGCAGGTGAAGACGGGGACTTTGTTTCATTCCCTGGGATATTTCCGTGCCTAGGACCGTGCCGGCCAGGTAGTAAATGCCCAAAACGTATCTGTGGAATCAATGGATTCCTGCCCTCATGGACCGTTGCCTCAGAACTAGCAGATCACTGTGTATGAATAATAATAACGACACCGTCTTAGGTTAGTCTATTGATCTAAGGTTTATGAAGAGCGGGGTTATTGTCGTACTTGCAAATGAGGAAACAGGCTCCCAGGAGGTAAGGGTCTTAGTCAAGCGCATACAGTTTTTCAGTGGCAGAGCTAGGACTCACACCACGGCCAGTTTTCATTCCCCTGGCACCAGATCAAGGAAGGACAGGAAGGGCTTTTGGAAGTAAATTGCAATAGGGTACCTGGCCAGGCGTTTGGGCGGGTGGGCGGCTGGGGGCAGTAAGGATGAGGAATGAGGAAATTCAGGGGAGGGGGCAGGATGAGGGAAAAGCATCGAGATCCGTAGACAGAGGGGCCCCTGGAAGCTGTTGCAGGGCTTTCCTGGCTGAGTGCTCTGGGCAGCATTTCTTTGCTCCTTCAACCCTGGGAGAGAAGTAGGAAAGGTGCACAGGGCCAAGCCAGGTTGTCCACCAAGTTCCCCTACCCACAGGCATTTCCTGGGCATCTAGTATGTGCTAGGTGCTACACTGGCGCCCATGGTACAGCAGTGGGCGAGAAGTTCACCCTGCACCAGAGCTCACAGTCCGGGGGTCTGACAGAGTCCCGTGTGTCAGGTGCTGCTGTCAAGGTTAAGTGCAGGCAATGGTGAGACCATCTGGAACGTGGCTCCTGCGTGGTCTCAGGTGGTCAGGGAAGGCTCCTTGGAGGAAGTGGACTGGTAAGCTGAGACCTGAACCATAAGGAGGACTTGAAAGGAAAAGAAAGGGAGGAAAAGCATCCTAAGTATAAAAAGAGCTCGTGCAAAAGGCCAGGAGGCAAACAGCATGGCACATTTGAGGAATTCTACATTGTTCCAATAAGCACGAGGGAGAGTGAGGTGGGAGTGAGGTGAGGTAAGCGGGGGTCAGGTCATGAAAAGGCCTGTGTGACATGAGACGGGATTAGGGGTTTATTCAGAGAACCAGGATTGGAAGGTTTTAAGCAGAGTCGTGATGTGGCTCGATCGCTCTGCCAGAGGATAGATTGGAGAGTGAGGCTGGGAATAAGAGATTAGGAGTAATCTACATACAGGCGGTCGTTGAAGCCACAGGTGTGGAGAAGACCAACCGGGAGAGTCTGCAGGAGTGATGGGGAAGATGATGCCCCCAGGAGCATCAGGACTTAAGATTTGGGTAGAGAGAGAACTCTGAAAAGGAGCCGGAAGGAATTCACTGAGGGAGTGGGAACGTTGGCTGAATGTAGCCTCCAGGAAACCAGAGGAACAGAGCATTTTGACAAGTAGGAAATCACTTGTGTGAAATGTCTGCTGATTGAAAAGAGCCTGTCTGGTTTAGCAGTAAGACTTGGTTATCTTGGCAAGAGTAGTTTTAGGGGAGTGTGAAAGGAGGAAGCCAAATTGCAGTGCAGTGAAACTGAGTCGAGTTTTATCAGCAGAGGGCTGCCTGGTGGAGGAGGAGACTCCTGGGAGCCCGTCATTTCTGGCTAGGAGCTGGGAGGGCTTGGGTCCTGCTTTTGGATGTGGGTTTTTGTGATCTCAAGACTCCTCCGTGCGCTGCAACTAAGTTACGTTCCATTATCAGATCTCTTTCATGCATTCCTGTTTTCTCCTATTGATTGGGATCTTAAGATACTTTGTTTATTTGCATAATTCTGTTTCCACTCACTGTGGCCCAGTTGATGAGAAAGAACTAGTCCCATCTCTCTTTGCCTTGGGAGGGTTACCACTGGGATGCCCTTCTCAGGCTCCCATGAGATCGGATGCCTTGTTATGGAGAGCAAGGACTCTGTGTTCATTTATCTCCATGCTGGCTCTATTTTTTTCTCAGCTCCCTCCCGGAAAGGCTCTTGCAGCGGACTTCTGCTCGGGCACTGTCTAAGCCAAAGATTCTGCGCACTCCGTGGGCACAAACCAGCAGGGCTGCATTAGGTCGTGTGGCCAGTTGGTGCTCTAGGTGGTTCTGGTTGGATCCCTAAGGTTAAGTCAGATATGGGGCCAGGGCAACCTAGGAGAAGTTTACTTCAGCCTGGGAGGCCCTAAATCCAGCCTGGGCCCAGGCCTGCTGGAAATGGATTCAGGTCTTTATAGGGAGTGGGGGGTCACCAGGTGGCCCCTCCCTTGGCCATTGCGTGCACCATTGGCTTCACTTGGGGCCAGCCTTTCTGTGATGACTCCTGATGAAATGCCCACTGATTCTGGACCTGCTGGTGACCAGCAAGTTTCCCAGGTGGGTTCCCTACGGGCAGCACTCCACGCAGGGAGTGTCGACTTCAGACTGGCAGTCGCCCCACTTGGATGTTGTGTGGTGACTTCTGGTGGCTGTAACAACGTGTAGCATCTCTGTCCACGGCATAGAGAGTGATGACGTGGAGATCTCTTCCGTCCGGGCAGTCCGTGCTGTCAGTGTGGAATATTCTTGAATAGCCTTTCCTATTTTGTGCTTGTGGCCGTCGGGCTGCCCCCGGGAGCTGGGGGTGGGGGTGAAGGGGTCGTTGGCTCATGGGGCCTGTTGCCTCCAGGAGGAGCTAGCAGCCCTCATCTCCGACCTGAAGCAGGAGCAGAAGAAGGTGGAGGAGCAAATCGCCAGACTGGTGAACAACAGGACCCGGATTGTCGTGAGCGCCCCGCCCCTCCGTGCCCCTCCCTGGGGCCGGCCACCCGCCTTCCCTTTCCTGACAGGAAGCCATGCCTTCCATATAAAGCCAGAATTCAAAGCATTCCAGGGTGGGGTGGGGGAAGTGCAAAGGCTCTTGGAGGAATTCAGCACAGTTGTCAGGACTGTCGCCAAGTTGGCTTGTGTCCTCCACGTCCTTGAGACTGAGATAACCTAGAACCCAAGTCCCGGAGGTAAACAGCTTAATACGTGGGCATGACTGCCCGTCCTCTGCCACCTGTGGCTGCTTGACATTGACAGCCTGGGCAATGCCCTCCTAGTACCTTAGAGCACAGGCACGGAAAGGCTTGAAGCCCTTGGTGGCTGTCTGCTTTTCCTAAATGAGGGGCACTTGGGTCTGGGAGTCTGTGGAGCCTGGGCCCTACAGGTAGTCATGAAACGAGCAGGAGACCGGCATCCGTTGAAAGTCAACTCAATTAATCTTCCTCATCCTGGAGAGGGAGCCCGCTTTACCCCGTCTGTTGGAGGCAGAACTCAGGGTCACACGGGGAACCCTTGTTATCTCACTCCAAAGTCTGCTCTCCAGGGCCTTTCAGACTTTTTTTCAGTTGTGGAACCCCGTGATAAAGCAAAATCTTACGTTCACACTTGTTAGCAAAGATGGCCAAAAGGGGAGCCACTGTGTTGGAACTGGGAGCTGGGGGCCCAGCCTCTGCCCTGCCACTGTCGTCCTCCCCCCGGGGCCACATCCGGGATCCCCAGGCACAGTGTGTGAACACCTGGCAGGAGTCAGCCCTGGGACTTGGGTACCAGGACCAGCCCGGTCAGAAGGCCCGAGCTGCCAGGCTCTGGGGACGCCGAGGTCAGCCATGGCTCCTGCCTTGACCAGCCCCTCCCTGTCCCAGAATGAGTCTGATGTCTTCAGCTGGGTGATCCGCAGTGAGTTCCAGGAGCTGCACCATCTGGTGGACGAGGAGAAGGCCCGCTGCCTGGAGGGGGTGGAGGGTCACACCCGTGGCCTCGTGGCCTCCCTGGACATGCAGCTGGAGCAGGCCCGGGGTGCTCGGGAGCGGCTAGTCCAGGCTGTGGGTGTGTTGGAGCAGTTCGGCAACGAGAGTCACCATGAGTTCATCCAGGTGAGTGGACAAGGGAGTGTCCCCTGTGCCAAGGCCACTGGGGCTCCAAGTGCCTCCCCCTTCCTGTCGGCTTCCGCATAGCCTCGTCCATGCTCTAACCCTCCTCCCTCTTGTCTTCCAGAAGTACCATGCCATGGCCTCCAGGTAATAACCTCGGAGGGCACTCTCAGCGAGGGCCTGGTGGCTGCGGGCATGGGCGTCTCATCTCCACTGGATCCTCCCTTCAGTTTTACTGGTGCCGGGAGCAGCTGCCCACATCTGGTTCTGTACTGAGCCCAGGGAAAGTGACAGCCTTGCCTTTAGGGGTCTCCAATCCTTGTGGGAGGCGGCGGTGAAGTATGGTTACATCACTATGGGCACCTAGAACAGTAGAAGTTCACACAAGCTAAAGAATTAACACAGAGGGGGAGGTGACTGGGGGGAGATCGGCAAAGACAGCACACAGGTGGGATGGCTGAGAAGGGCAGAGGACAGGCGTTTGCCAGGCACGCTGACTCACGTGAAAGGGTAAAGTGTGTGCAGGTTTGGAGTATTGTGAGAATTTCAATATCATGGGTGTAAAGGATGATGCAGAGCAGAACAGGAGATGAGGTGGGTGATGGTGGGTAAGGAAACATGCACCATGGCTTGTAGGAAGGGTTGGATCCATGTTCCAAACCCAACAAACGAATCACCTGTGCAGTTCCTGAGCCTTCCTCTGCCACGTTTACGAGAGTCTCCTTGTTTTCTCCAATTTCCCTTAGCCTTAAGGACAATTTGGTTAGGAGCATTGGCTTAAATGAATGGACAGAGGATCTGATTGGCTGAGTTTGGTTTCCACTCCAGCTGGAGCTGGGGGCCAGGGTCACCAGATACAGAGAAGTGGTCCTCAAACGGTGCATCGGAACCACCTGGAGGGCTCAATTAAAGCAGAGGTCACTGGGCCCCAGTAATGAGTTCTGATTCAGCAGGCTTGGGGTGGGACCCAAGACAATTTGCGTTTCTAACGAGCCCCCAGGTGCTGCTGCTGCTCCCAGACCTGCACTTTGAGAGCTACTGATGTAGAGTGTTTCCCCTTCCAGGAAGGAGGCAGGTCCTCAGAGGGGGGCGGGTACATGGTGGGCATCTTCAGTGCACGGTCTTCTGAGCTGTGGCTTGGCTGGTTGGACCTGCGTCTGGGTGAAGGGCTGGGGTGCACGGTAAGCAGCTCCACCATCACTGTGGACCTTTGCCCCCAGTGCAGAGCTCCAGCAGGCCCGGCCCCTGGAAGGCGCGTTCAGCCCCATCTCCTTCAAGCCAGGCCTGCACCAGGCTGACATCAAGCTGACTGCGTGGAAAAGGCTCTTCCGAAAGGTTCTGCCAGGTGAGACCCCACCCACCCATCCTCCTTCCAGTGTATGAGGTGCAGAGAACTGGAGTGGGGCCTGGCACAGCTAACGGTGAGGGCGCGGTGGTGGGCTTCCGCCAGCAGGGGGAGCTCAAGCCCCGTTCCATCTCTTACTAGTGACTGGGAGAGTGGTGTAATTTTTGAGCCTCAGTTTCCTCATCTGTGAAGAGCCCACCTTGCTGGGCTGCGTAGTTTCTAAGTAGACGCGTGTGTGTGTGTCTGTGTGTGTGTGGTTTAGTACTTAATAAATGGCAGCGGCTGCTCTGCCAAAAAATAACTCGGACCTTTAACTCCTTCATTACTAGCACATAAGATCAATCAATAGACCGATTTCATCCAACAAAGGCACAAACAGGGTTGATATAAGAACAAAAGGGGGAAAGGGGGGAACAAAACCTGCAGGTGATCTCTGAACCATGAATGCTGTTTGCACGTTTTAGGTGTAAACTGCTTAGCTGGCAGCGAGCAAAGAGGTCAGTTGGGATAGTTTGTCCTTGACTGGGCTGCTAGGGTATCCAAGAAACCACTGGCGTTGTTAGAGGCTCCAGAAAACCTGGGGAGTGAAGCTGAGGCGCCCACGTGACAGGCCGTCTCCCAGATCCTTCCACTGGCACCTCCGCCTTAGGCAGGCCGCCTGCACCGTTTCCCTTGCCAGAATGCCTGGGCTTGCAGCAGCCCATTCTCCACCCTTCAGGCATCATTCACTCATTCGGCAAATGTCCTCAGGGTTGCCTGCTCCAGACCCCAGCCCCTTCTAGGCGCTGCGGATACAGGGAAGAGGCCGACTCAGTTCTTCTCCCGAGGAGCTCAGGGCCTGCCATCGGCCTCCCTTGGGGCAGGGCCTGCCGCCTTCTGCGAGGCTTGAATACACATCTCCTCTGATCTCTCCCAGCTCCGGAGTCCCTCAAGCTGGATCCCGCCACGGCCCACCCACTCCTGGAGCTCTCCAAGGGCAACACGGTGGTGCAGTGTGGGCTCCTGGCCCAGCGGCGCGCCAGCCAGCCCGAGCGCTTCGACTACAGCACTTGCGTCTTGGCCAGCAGGGGCTTCTCCTGCGGCCGCCACTACTGGGAGGTGGTGGTGGGCAGCAAGAGCGACTGGCGCCTGGGGGTCATCAAGGGCACAGCCAGTCGCAAGGGCAAGCTGCCCAAGTCCCCAGGGCACGGCGTGTGGCTCATCGGCCTGAAGGAGGGCCGGGTGTACGAGGCCTTCGGCTGCCCGCGGGCGCCCCTGCCCGTGGCCGGCCACCCTCACCGCATCGGCGTCTACCTGCACTATGAACAGGGCGAGCTCACCTTCTTCGATGCCGACCGCCCCGACGACCTGCGGCCGCTCTACACGTTCCAGGCCGACTTCCAGGGCAAGCTCTACCCCATCCTGGACACGTGCTGGCACGAGAGGGGCAGCAACTCCCTGCCGCTGGTGCTGCCCCCGCCCAGCGGGCCCAGCCAGCTCGCCCGCCCGCAGCCCACCGAGCTGTAGCGCTGCTCGGGGGCCTGCCTTCCCAGCTGGGCATGGGGGCTCGAGGGGTCCTACCGGCTCTGGTGAGCAGAGGTTATGCAGTCGTTCGGGGAGGTCTTCCTGCCTGGGTGTCCCTAGAAACGTTTAACGATAGGGAGAGGACCACGGTCCCATCCCCAGCAGTCAGGGGTGTGTTTATTAACCTCTTTCCAGGCTATTAACCTGCTTGTTAACCAGTGGAGCCAGGCCGTGGGGCCCGCGGGTCAAGCTGGGCTTCCCTTGGGCCCTCCTAACCGCAATCTCTGCTTACTCTTCCCCCTGAGGGTGGAAACGCTCCCACACGTGACTTCCCCCCATCACTGTGAACTTTAAATGACTTTAAGGATCATAAAATTGACGTTATTTCTTCCTTTTCAAATGATTTGCAGTTATCAGCCGCTGTACGCACCCACTGCTTTATGCTCAGGCCTTTAAAAGCAGCTCCAGCCTCTGGCGGGGCCACATCTTCTTCCGCCCCTGCCCATCGGTCTCTGGTTAGTCACAGCAAACACTCCGTCATTGCTCTGTCCCCAGAGACTTCTCTCAACTTCCGTCTCTGTTAGAGAAGATGGAAATGACACTCCTGCAGAGCAGAAGCAAGTAGGGGCCAGATGGGGGTGTGGCCCATCCCTGAAAGCTGCCGGGCACATGGGAGTGGGTCCAGAGCCCAGGTCTGTGCATGCTGAGCCTGCCCTGTGGTCACCCCAGACCAAGGCTGGGACAGCTGAATTCCTTCCCAAGAACATGAAAATTGGAAGAGAGAGAGAGAGTGGCTGGGGCTGAGTCATCTGAGGTCTGGTGCTTTAGAGAGAAGCTCCCCAGCCTTGTGCCCTGAGGTCTGTGGACCCGTCCAAGAGCCTTCCTTGGGGCACAGCCCTGCCCTGTCACCCTGGCATGAATCCACATCGGCCACACAGACAAAGTCTCAACCCACAGCCTTATCTGAACGATCCTCCAGGAACAGAAGAGGGAGGAAGATCGTGAGGCGCTACCTCAAGGCCATCTTTACCGACCTTTATCCTCACGGGAGACTCAGGACATCACCTCCCTGGCTGTGAGAAGCTCTGAAGCTTTCTGCCCCCCTTCCCTCCCAGTAGGGCTGCAGTCTATAAAAGAGCTTAGCCGCATCTAGAACTGGCTCCTCAGCAACGGGATATCCCACGAGTCAAGTTGCAGCCACGAGCCCTTTGATTTCCACACCATCCTTTTCGGCGGGGCAACGAGGCCCACGTGCAGCTTCCACCTTTGGCTAATCTTCCTCCTGCTGTCTATGTTAAGTAATAAACTGAATCAAAAGCTGGTTGTCGTCTCTTGATCAGCTGAATCTGTCGGGCCTTGGCCTTGGTTGCTGTATGCTTGACACCTTCCAGACTTGGTTTTTGGTTTTGCAGCTCTTCCTTCAATTCCATCAGTCTACCTCCACTCTCCACCCTTCTCCACCATGCTGTGTCCTGGGAGGCTGGCCCCGCTGGAATGCAAACCCCTCTGGCTTCCTGTTGGGTTCGGCTGAGGGGAGGGCCTGGCAGGAGATCCCAGGGCAATAGAGGGAGTTGGAGGTATTTCTTTTCCTAGTTTTCTGCCTGCTGGGCTATGCGTTGGCGCCTTCCCTCTACTAAAGACTCCTGGCAGGCAGCCCTCTCCCTCTGCTGCTCTTCCCTTGTTCCTGTCGCTGAACAGTGAGCACCGTGCCGTCTTCCGTAGGGGCCCCTTAACTCCCACTGTTCTTTTAGAAACAGTCCCTTCTTTAAACTCAGCTACTCATTTATGTGCACCTTTCTGCCTCCAGCCAGACCCTGACAGACACAATGGCGTACTTCTGCACCCATTTAATAAATCCCCTCTGTTGTTTGGCTAACCAGAGTTAGTGTTTGTGCTTGCAACCGAAAGATCTTAACTGATACACATCCAATGTGCAGAAGGCAGAGGAAAGAGCAGTTAATTCTTCATGTGGAGTTGGCATTTAAGCTGAAAGAAGTGGAAGACAGGCAGAGGAGAAGAGCCTTCCGGGATCTAGGTCCAAAAGGGATGCTGCAGCTGGAGCTGGGCCTGGAGATGATGGTGGGGGCTGATCCGGGGTGGGGGCATCTATGCTACTTTAGTGTATGTTAACTTTGTCCTGTGATAATGACAGTGTGGGAGTGGGCGAGTCTGCTCAGGGAGAAAATATCTAACTGACAGAAAGGAGGTCAGAGAATGGAACACCAGAACCTAGGGGAACAGCTTAGACGGGGTTGCCAAGGAACCTTAGAAACGGGCAGAGAGATGGGAGGGTATGCTAGCAGGAGAGGTCATAGAAGCCAAAGCTTACCAACAAAGAAGGTGTGTTCAACAGTGCCATGAAACCCCAGATTCAGCAGGAAAGGCCTAAGGAATATTTGGAGATTCTTGGTAGTTTGGGAGGGACCCATCTCAGTGCAGCTGGTGGAAAACGGACTGCAGGCAGTTAGATAATAGCATGCGATGAAGATGTAAAGGCAACGATTGCTGATTCTCCATTTAAAAAGTTTGATAGTGGGACTTCCCTGGTGGCACAGTGGTTACGAATCCACCTGCCATTGCAGGGGACATGGGTTCGATCCCTCGTCCAGGAAGATCCCACATGCTGTGGAACAACTAAGCCCGTGCACCACAACTACTGAGCCTATGCTCTAGAGCCCGCGAGCCACAACTGCTGAGCCCACGTGCCACAACTACAGAAGCCCACGCGCCTAGAGCCTGTGCTCTGCAACAAGAGAAGCCACCACAATGAGAAGCACATGCATTGCAACAAAGAGTAGCCCCCGCTCGCCACAACTAGAGAAAGCCCGCACGGAGCAATGAAGACCCAACGCAGCCAAAAATAAATTAAAAAAAAAAGTTTGATAGTGAAGGGAAAAAGTAAACTGGGTCAAGAGCTTGGGAGAAGGTGGGATTAAGAGAAGGCATTTTTAGGACAGAGGCAGTGCTGTCCAGCAGAAGTATATGAGCCACATATGTAGGTTTATGTTTTCTAATGGTCACATTTTAAAAATTAAAAGACTCAGGGCTTCCCTGGTGGCGTAGTGGTTAAGAATCCGCCTGCCAATGCAGGGGACGTGGGTTTGAGCCCTGGTCCAGGAAGATTCCACATGTTGCGGAGCAACTAAGCCCGTGTGCCACAACTACTGAGCCTGCCTGTGCTCTAGAGCCCGTGAGCCATAACTACTGAGCCTGTGTGCCACAACTACTGAAGCCTGCGCACCTAGAGCCCATGCTTTACAACAAGAGAAGCCACTGCAATGAGAAGCCCACGCACTGCAACAAAGAGCAGCCCCTACTCGCCACAACTAGAAGAAAGCCCGCACACAGCAATGAAGACCCAACACAGGCAAAAATAATCAAATAATATAAGTAAAACATTAAAAAAAATTGACAGACCCAGGTCAGCTAGCACTCAGATCTTGATTTCTTAATACCATTCTACAATAAAAGGAATGAGGGCTCCTTGGAGAACTGGCTGATTCTGGGACTAGAACAGGAAATACACCAAATGAGCCTCAGTATCTTATAGTGCCAGAAGGCAAGGAAATGCTCCAACCCGGACAAACGTGAAAAAAAAAAAAGTACAGTAGTAGTAGAGCCCTGTGAAAAGGATATAGGAGCCAACTGAAAGCACTTCCAGTGGTCAAAACAAGAATAATCTAAGCAACAAAATATTTTGGATTACAGTCCAAAGTATAAAATAAATATCCCTGAATCCATACTGATACAAATAAATGACTGTTTAATTAAATGGGGGAGAAGAGATAAATCTGTGCAGAATTCCCAGTAATTTACATAGCTACTCCACCCTCAAGGAGGCGGAGCATAATAGCCTCCTTAAATGTGGGCTACACATAGTGACGTCCTGCCAGAGAGGCCAGAGGGTTACAGAGTAGCTTTACAGTGGAGAAACTGGACAAACACTCCCTCAGCCAGGTGATCACGGTTAACATCAACAGTGATGTCACTTTGGTACTATGTGCCCTTGCTCTGACGTAATGAAAATGTCCCTTTACCTGTGGTCTTTCTCCCCAAAACTCATAACCCTAGTCTAATCATGAGAAAAACAACAGACGAGTTCCAAGTGAGGAATGTTCTACAAAATACTGACCAGGACTCCTTAAGGTAATCAAGGTAACCACAAACAAGGAAAGTCTGAGAAACTGTCACAGACAGGAGGAGCCTTGAGAGACATGACTAAATGTAATGTGGTGTCCTGGATGAGATTCAGGGACAGAAACGACATCAGGTAAAAACTAAGGAAATCTGAATAAACTGTGGACTTGTATCAATAGTGATGTACCTGTTACCCACTCACCTGAAGGAGGGGGGATTGTTTTAGGATGGGTCAACTCTAGTACAGCTGGTTGTCCAGAACCACATCAATCTGTGCTCTGTCCATCCATTCACTCCTTCACTCATTCAACAGGTATTTATTAAGTCCATACTGTGAGAAAGACACTGGTCTTGGAGCTAAAGGTAGATGAGTGTCAAGACAGACAAGGATTTGCCCTCATGGAGCCAGATGGAGAGACAGAGAATAAATCATAACCACATGTGGAATAGGTACTATGAAGAAAACAGATGATGTAATTTGATGTGGGAGGAGGAGAGTTCCACTAAAAGATCACTAACGAACCAACCTAGAGCTACAGGAATGCGTTAAACCTTTAAGTGACTCAGTGATTTTATTGTAGACTAGAGTCAACCTTCTTGCAAAATGCTTGCTTATGTGCTATTAGTAATACAGAGAAAATACAGGCTGGAATATTCTAGTTCATGGAGTCCTGTCTACTTGAATGCTTGAGATACAAGTGTACTGGTTTTTTGTTTTTTTTTCTTCTCAATCAACCCATTATGTAACCAGTAACCACATGGGTGCTGTAGACCCAAATACCACACAATCCCTGTCCTCCCATGGGTGAGGCTGGGGAAACGTTCCTATAGATGAATCCTCACAAGGATTGCATAAAAGGCTAGCCATTGGGAAACAAAGAGCCATTTCTCACATCACGTGCCAAACCTAATTCTAAATGGATTTAAGTGTGAAATGATGAAGCCATAAGTGATTTCTATATTGTAGCGGCGTGAAGCAGTTTTCAAGCATGACATCAAAGGCAGAAACCATAAAGGTAAGTATCTTAAAAATGAGAACTCTATGTTGCCCAAAACAACTATAAACCACATTAAAAAGCAACAACAGGGACTTCCCTGGCAGTCCAGTGGTTAGACTCTGTGCTTCCACTGCAGGGTGCGCGGGTTCCACCCCTGTTTGGGGGAACTAGGATCCCGCAGGCTGCGTGGCACAGCCAGAAAATAAAAAAAAGCAACAATAAATTGGAAGAAATGGCAAAACCTAAGATAAGAGGTATATATTGTTAATCCATAAAGAGCACCAAGGGAACGATGGTAGAAGAGTGAACAAAAGACATTTACATGTCACAACAGAAATACAAATGACCAATAATACATGAAAATATTCAATCACAGAAATTAAAACATCAATAAAATCTCATTGTTTGCCTGTGAAATCGGCAAAAATTGAAAGAAAAAAGAGAAGAGCTACGAAGAAGTGGTGAACCGGGCTCCCAGCGTCGGCCTCCACTCCCTGCCAGGCACCTGGCACACGCCCTGTGGGGACCTGGATGGGCACTGTGGCTCCCGGATCTGGAACCTCCGTGCCCTTTGACCCCGGAAGTCCGGGCGGGATGGGCGGTGCGGAGCCAGGCGCGCTTCGCGACAGAGCCGTAAAGGCGCAAGCGTGGGCGTGGAGAATGGCGCTGTACGCGGCGGCGGCGGCCGTGTTGGCCGGCGTGGAGAGTCGCCAGGGCTCCCTCAGGGGGCTGGTGTACGGCAGCAACTTCCAGGTAGCGGGGTACGGGGTTCGGAGTTCGGGCCCAGGACGGGTGCCCGGCGGGGGCTTCCCCCGGCCCGGCCCCCGCCTCACCTGGGTTCTCTCGGCCGCGCGCAGAACGTGAAGCAGCTGTACGCGCTGGTGTGCGAGACGCAGCGCTACTCCACCGTGCTGGACGCAGTGATCGCCAGCGCCGGCCTTCTCCGCGCCGAGAAGAAGCTGCGTCCGCACTTGGCCAAGGTGACGGGTGGGGTGGGGTGGGGTGGGGCGGGGCGGGCGGGGTGAGCCCCTCCTAACCTGGTCCCAGCACCGCCACCGTGCACGGTGTGACTCTGTCAAGTCGCTCCTCTGAAATGAGAAGGCGCAGCCCCTCGCTGGGTTATGAATTGAGGTGGGATGAACATGCTTTACCTTCGAGTCTTGTGTGAAAGATAAAGAACGGAAGTGCAAAGTAGCGACGGCAGGGACTCTCTAGGTAAAACAAAACTGTGACGTTGACCAGGGAGGAGGGTTGGCATCCAGAGCTTTCCTGGTGAGAAGCCGTGGGGAAAGGGTTCAGGACTGGGAAGCAAGGCACCAGGTTCAAATCATGTATCTGCCATTAATTTCTTGTGTGACCTTGAATGAGGTGTTTCACTTTTACCTGTTACCGTCTTTACAGGTGGTCTGTTTAGCTCTTCCAATTCCAACACTGTGGCGTTCCAAGATATTCATGCTCAAGGTTTTCTGTTTTCCTTTCCCCATCCCCAGGTGCTAGTATATGAGTTATTGCTGGGAAGAGGCTTTAAAGGGCGCGGGGGCCGATGGAAGCCTCTGCTGGACCGGCACCAGGCAAGGCTGAAGGCCGAGTTGGCCCGGCTCAAGGTTCGCCGAGGTGTGAGCCAGAATGAGGACCTGTTGGAAGGGGGATCCAAACCTGGCCCAGGTGAGCTGGAAGGAGTTGTGGAGGTGGGGGTAGCCATCGGGCCCTCAGGAGAGGGCCGTCCATGTTCCTGCCCACTCACTGCTGATGGTTTCCTAGCCCCTCAGGAGAGGGCCGTCCATGTTCCTGCCCACTCACTGCTGATGGTTTCCTAGCCTCCCAGGAGAGGGCCGTCCATGTTCCTGCCCACTCACTGCTGATGATTTCCTAGCCCCTCAGGAGAGGGCCGTCCATGTTCCTGCCCACTCACTGCTGATGGTTTCCTAGCCTCCCAGGAGAGGGCCGTCCATGTTCCTGCCCACTCACTGCTGATGGTTTCCTAGCCTCCCAGGTGCCTCGATTTGTGCGAGTGAACACTCTGAAGACCTGCTCTGAGGATGCAGTTGATTATTTTAAGAGACAAGGATTCTCCTACCAGGGTCGGGCTTCCAGGTGAGCTTAGAACCGTGAATGGCTGCCCTCATCTAGGAAGGAGCCTGGGGAAAGGGATCAGTGGGGAGAGAGTCAGGGTGGTTGTGACTGCGCTCAGGTTTTCTTCCTACTTTTCCAGCAGTTTCTCCATTTCCTTTCAAGGCCTGTCTTCCTTCATCCTTTAAACAGTGGTTCTCTTGGGAGCCCTGTTTTACTGATACATTTTTCTAAATGTATCCCTCAATTTCTTCTCTGGCTCTGACTCCTACTTCTCACCTGATCATTCAGTCTCCCAGTCTAGGCTTCTCTCCTGTTGTCCTACTCTCAGGTTCATGTTACTGCTTCACAGACACCACAGTCGCAGCGCTTGTCAAACCAAATTCATCTTTCTTTTGAACTCTGCACTGTCTTTTTTTTAACGTTAAATTATTCATTCAAAATTTAAGATTTAAGTGAAATGCTGCCAAAACAGTGTACTTAAATGCATTATTGGATTATTTTGCAGCATCCTTTTTTAAAATTGACATATAACACATTATTAGTTTCAGGTGTACAATGTGATGATTTGATATTTGCACATATTGCAAAATGGTCACTAGAATAAGCCTAGTTAGCATCCGGCACCGTACATAGTTGTAAAGTTTTTTCCTTAGGATGAGCACTTTTAACATTTATTCTCTTAGCAGCTTTTAAATATGCAAAGTGATATTATTAACTGTAGTCACCATGCTGTACATTACATTCCCAGGACTTATTTTATAACTGGAAATTTGTACCCTGTGACAACCTTCACCCATTTCGCTCACCTGTACCCCACCCCCTGTCTCTCGTGACCACAAGTCTGTTCTCTGTATTTATGAGCTTGGGTTTTGGTTTTTGTATTAGATTCCACATAAAAGTGAGATCATACAATGTATGTCTCTCTGTGACTTATTTCATTTAGCATAATGCTGTCAGGGTCCATCCATGTTGTCGCAGAGGGCAAGATTTTATTCTTTTTAATGGCCGAGTAATATTCTGTTGTGTATATATATCAATTTCTTTATCCACTTCTTCTATTGATGGACACTTATGTTGTTTCCATGACTTAGCTGTTGTAAATAATGCTGCAGTGAATGTGGGGATGCATGTATCTCTTTGAGTGTTTTTGTGTTCTTTGGATAAACACCCAGAAGTAGAATTGATGGATTGTATGGTAGTTCTATTTTTAATTTTTAGGGCGCCTCTATACTGTTTTCCATAGTGGCTGCATGAATTTATGTTCTCATCAACAGTGCACAAGTGTTTGCTTTTCTCTACATCTTTGCCAACACTTGTTATTTCTTATCTTTTTGATAATAGCCATTCTAACAGGTGTGAAGTGATATTTTGGGGGTTTTTTTTTTTTGTTGTTGTTGTTTTTATACAGCAGGTTCTTGTTAGTTATCCATTTTATACATATTAGTGTATATATGTCAATATCAACCTCCCAATTCATCATACCAACACCCCCCTCCCCTGCGCCACTTTCCCCCCTTGATGTCCATAGGTTTGTTCTCTACATCTGTGTCTCAATTTCTGCCCTGCACACCGGTTCATCTGTACCATTTTTCTAGGTTCCACATATATGTGTTAATATACGATATTTGTTTTTCTCTTTCTGACTTACTTCACTCTGTATGACAGTCTCTAGATCCATCCACGTCTCTACAAATGACCCAATTTCGTTCCTTTTTATGGCTGAGTAATATTCCGTTGTATATATGTACCACACCTTCTTTATCCATTCGTCTGTCGATGGGCATTTAGGTTGCTTCCGTGACCTGGCTATTGTAAATAGTGCTGCAATGAACGTTGGGGTGCATGTGAATTTTTTTTTTGCATGTGTCTTTTTGAATTATGGTTTTCTCTGGGTATACGCCCAGTAGTGGGATTGTTGGGTCATATGATAGTTCTATTTTTAGTTTTTTAAGGAACCTCCATACTGTGCTCCATAGTGGCTGTATCAATTTACATTCCCACCAACGGTACAAGAGGGTTCCGTTTTCTCCACACCCTCTCCAGCATTTGTTGTTTGTAGATTTTCTGATGATGCCCATTCTGACTGGTGTGAGGTGATACCTCATTGTAGTTTTTTTTTTTTTTTTTTTTTCTCATTGTAGTTTTGATTTGCATTTCTCTTATAATTAGTGATGTTGAGCAGCTTTTCATGTGCTTCTTGGCCATCTGTATGTCTTTGGAGAAATGTCTATTTAGGTCTTCTGCCCTTTTCTGGATTGGGTTGTTTGTTTCTTTAATATTGAGCTGCATGAGCTGTTTATATATTTTGGAGATTAATCCTTTGTCCATTGGTTTGTTTGCAAATATTTTCTCCCATTCTGAGGGTTGTCTTTTGGTCTTTCTTATGGTTTACTTTGCTGTGCAAAAGCTTTGAAGTTTCATTAGGTCCCATTTGTTTATTTTTGTTTTTATTTCCATTACTCTAGGAGGTGGATCAAAAAAGATCTTGCTGTGATTTATGTCAAAGTGTGTTCTTCCTGTGTTCTCCTCTAAGAGTTTTATAGTGTCTGGTCTTACATTTAGGTCTTGAATCCATTTTTGTGTATGGTGTTAGGGAGTGTTCTAATTTCATTCTTTTACATGTAGCTGTCCAGTTTTCCCAGCACCCCTTATTGAAGAGACTGTCTTTTCTCCATTGTATATCCTTGCCTCCTTTGTCATAGATTAGTTGACCATAGGTGCCTGAGTTTATCTCTGGGCTTTCTATCTTGTTCCATTGATCTGTGTTTGTGTTTTTGTGCCAGTACCATATTGTCTTGATTACTGTAGCTTTGTAGTATAGTCTGAAGTCAGGGAGTCTGATTCCTCCAACTCCGTTTTTTCCCCTCAAGACTGCTTTGGCTGTTCGGGCTCTTTTGTGTCTCCATACAAATTTTAAGACTTTTTGTTCTAGTTCCCTAAAAAATGCCATTGATAATTTGATAGGGATTGCATTGAATCTGTAGATTGCTTTGGGTAGTATAGTCATTTTCACAACATTGATTCTTCTAATCCAAGAACATGGTATATCTCTCCATCTGTTGGTATCATCTTTAATCTCTTTCATCAGTGTCTTATAGTTTTCTGCATACAGGTCTTTTGTCTCCCTAGGTAGGTTTATTCCTAGGTATTTTATTCTCTTTGTTGCAATGGTAAATGGGAGTGTTTCCTTAATTTCTCTTTCGATCTTTCATTGTTAGTGTATAGGAATGCAAGAGATTTCTGTGCATTAATTTTGTATCCTGCAACTTTTCCAAATTCACTGATTAGCTCTAGTAGTTTTCTGGTTGCATTTTTAGGATTCTCTATGTATAGTATCATGTCATCTGCAAACAGTGACAGTTTTTCTTTTCCAATTTGTATTCCTTTTATTTCTTTTTGTTCTCTGATTGCTGTGGCTAGGACTTCCAAAACTATGTTGAATAATAATGGTGAGAGTGGACATCCTTGTCTTGTTCCTGACCTTAGAGGAAATGCTTTCAGTTTTTCACCATTGAGAATGATGTTTGCTGTGGGTTTGTCGTATATGGCCTTTATTATGTTGAGGTAGGTTCCCTCTAGGCCCACTTTCTGGAGAGGTTTTTATCATAAATGGGTGTTGAATTTTGTCAAAAGCTTTTTCTGCATCTATTGAGATGATCATATGGTTTTTATTCTTCAGTTTGTTAATATGGTGAATCACATTGATTGATTTACATATATTGAAGAATCCTTGCATCCCTGGGATAAATCCCACCTGATCATGGTGTATGATCCTTTTAATGTGTTGTTGGATTCTGTTTGCTAGTATTTTGTTGAGGATTTTTGCATCTATATTCATCAGTGATATTGGTCTGTAATTTTCTTTTTTTGTAGTATCTTTGTCTGGTTTTGGGGTGATGGTGGCCTCATAGAATGAGTTTGGGAGTGTTCCTTCCTCTGCAATTTTTTGGAAGAGTTTGAGCAGGATGGGTGTTAGCTCTTCTCTGAATGTTTGATAGAATTCACCTGTGAAGTCATCTGGTCCTGGACTTTTGTTTGTTGGAAGATTTTTAATCACAGTTTCAGTTTCATTACTTGTGATTGGTCTGTTCATATTTTCTATTTCTTCCTGGTTCACTCTTGGAAGGTTATATCTTTCTAAGAATTTGTCCGTTTCTTCCAAGTTGTCCATTTTATTGTCATAGAGTTGCTTGTGGTAGTCTCAGGATGCTTTGTATTTCTGTGGTGTCTGTTGTAACTTCTCCTTTTTCATTTCTAATTTTATTGATTTGAGTCCTCTCCCTCTTTTCCTTGATGAGTCTGGCTAATGGTTTATCAATATTGTTTATCTTCTCAAAGAACCAGCTTTTAGTTTTATTGATCTTTGTTATTGTTTTCTTTGTTTCTCTTTCTTTTATTTCTGCTCTGATCTTTATGATTTCTTTCCTTCTGCTAACTTTGGGTTTTGTTCTTCTTTCTCTCGGTCCTGTAGGTGTAAGATTAGATTGTTTATTTGAGATTTTTCTTGTTTCTTGAGGTAGGCTTGTATAGCTATAAACTTCCCTCTTAGAACTGGTTTTGCTGCATCCCATAGGTTTTGGATCATCGTGTTTTCATTGTCATTTGTCTCTAGGTATTTTTTTTTTTTTTTTTTTTTTTTTTTTTTTGTTTTTGGCTGCACCTCACAGCATGCGGGATCTTAGTTTCCAAACCGGGGATCAAACCCACATCCCCAGCATTGGAAGCACTGAGCCTTAACCGCTGGACCACCAGGGAAGTCCTCTAGGTATTTTTTGATTTCCTCTTTGATTTCTTCAGTGATCTCTTGGTTATTTAGTAACGTATTGTTTAGCCTCCATGTGTTTGTGTCTTTTACGTTTTTTTCCCTGTAATTCATTTCTAATCTCATAGCATTGTGGTCAGAAAAGATGCTTGATATGATTCCAATTTTCTTAAATTTACTGAGGCTTGATTTGTGACTCAAGATGTGATCTATCCTGGAGAATGTTCTGTGCGCACTTGAGAAGAAATTGTAATCTGCTGTTTTTGGATGGAATGTCCTATAAATATCAATTAAATCTATCTGGTCTATTGTGTCATTTAAAGCTTCTGTTTCCTTATTTATTTTCATTTTGGAAGATCTGTCCATTGGTGTAAGTGAGGTGTTAAAGTCCCCCACTATTATTGTGTTACAGTCGATTTCCTCTTTTATAGCTGTTAGCAGTTGCCTTATGTATTGAGGTGCTCCTATGTTGGGTGCGTATATATGTATAATTGTTATATCTTCTTCTTGGATTGATCCCTTGATCATTATGTAGTGTTCTTCCTTGTCTCTTGTAACATTCTTTATTTTAAAGTCTATTTTATGTGATATGAGTATTGCTACTCCAGCTTTCTTTTGATTTCCATTTGCATGGAATATCTTTTTCCATCCCCTCACTTTCAGCCTGTATGTGTCCCTAGGTCTGAAGTGGGTCTCTTGTAGACAGCATATATATGGATCTTGTTTTTGTATCCATTCATGAAGCCTGTGTCTTTTGGTTGGAGCATTTAATCCGTTCACGTTTAAGGTAATTATTGATATGTATGTTCCTATGACCATTTTCTTAATTGTTTTGGGTTTGTGTTTGTAGGTCCTTTTCTTCTCTTGTGTTTCCCACTTAGAGAAGTTCCTTTAGCATTTGTTGTAGAGCTGGTTTGGTGGTGCTGAATTCTCTTAGCTTTTGCTTGTCTGTAAAGCTTTTGATTTCTCCATTGAATCTGAATGAGATCCTTGCAAGGTAGAATAATCTTGGTTATAGGTTCTTCCCTTTCATCACTTTAAGTATATCATGCCACTCCCTTCTGGCTTGTAGAGTTTCTGCTGAGAAATCAGCTGTTAACCTTATGGGAGTTCCCTTATGTGTTATTTGTCATTTTTCCCTTGCTGCTTTCAGTAATTTTTCTTTTTCTTTAAATTTTGTCAATTTGATTACTGTGTGTCTCAGCGTGTTTCTCCTTGGGTTTATCCTGTTTGGGACTCGCTGCGCTTCCTGAACTTGGGTGGCTATTTCCTTTCCCATGTTAGGGAAGTTTTCAACTATAATCTCTTCAAATATTTTCTCTTGGCATTTCTCCCTCTCTTCTCCTAATGGGACCCCTATAATGCGAATGTTGTTGCATTTAATGTTGTCCCAGAGGTCTCTTAGGCTGTCTTCATTTCTTTTCATTCTTTTTTCTTTATTCTGTTCCGCAGCAGTGAATTCCACCATTCTGTCTTCCAGGTCACTTATCCGTTCTTCTGCCTCAGTTATTCTGCTATTGATTCCTTCTAGTGTAGTTTTCATTTCAGTTATTGTATTGTTCATCTCTGTTTGTTTGTTCTTTAATTCTTCTAGGTCTTTGTTAAACATTTCTTGCATCTTCTCGATGTTTGCCTCCATTCTTTTTCCGAGGTCCTGGATCATCTTTACTATCATTATTATGAATTCTTTTTCTGGGAGGTTGCCTATCTCCACTTCATTTAGTTGTTTTTCTGGGGTTTTATCTTATTCCTTCATCTGGTACATGGCCCTCTGCTTTTTCATCTTGTCTTTCTGTGAACGTGGTTTTTGTTCCACAGGCTGCAGGATTGTATTTCTTCTTCTCCTGTCTGCCCTCTGGTGGTTGAGGCTATCTGAGAGGCTTGTGCAAGTTTCCTGATGGGAGGGACTGGTGGTGGGTAGAGCTGGGTTTTGCTCTGGTGGGCAGAGCTCAGTAAAACTTTAATCTGCTTGTCTGCTGATGAGTGGGGCTGGGTTCCCTCCCTGTTAGTTGTTTGGCTTGAGGCAAGCCAGCACTGGAGCCTAACTGGGCTCTTTGGTGGGGCTAATGGCTGACTCTGGGAGGGCTCACGCCAAGGATTACTTCCCAGAACCCCTGTTGCCAGTGTCCTTGTCCTCATGGTGAGCCACAGCCACCCCCCACCTCTGCAGGAGACCCTCCAACACTAGCAGGTAGGTCTGGTTCAGTCTCCCCTGGGGTCACTGCTCCTTCGCCTGGGTCCCAGTGCGCACACTACTTTGTGTGTGCCCTCCAAGAGTGGAGTCTCTGTTTTCCCCAGTCCTGTTGAAGTCCTGCAGTCAAATCCCACTAGTCTTCAAAGTCTGACTCTCTAGGAATTCCTCCTCCCGTTGCCGGACCCCCAGGTTGGGAAGCCTGACGTGGGGCTCAGAACCTTCACTCCAGTGGGTGGACTTCTGTGGTATAAGTGTTCTCCAGTCTGTGAGTCAGCCACCCAGCAGTTATGGGATTTGACTTTACTGTGATTGCGCCCCTCCTACCGTCTCACTGTGGCTTCTCCTTTGTCTTTGGATGTGGGTATCTTTTCTGGTGAGTTCCAGTGTCTTCCTGTCGATGATTGTCCAGCAGCTAGTTGTGATTCTGGTGTTCTCACAAGAGGGAGTGAGAGCACGTCCTTCTACTCCGCCATCTTGGTTCCTCTCCGATATTTTGGTTTTGATTTGCATTTCCCTGATGGTCAGTGATGTAGAATATCTTTTCACATATGTTGGAGGACAGAGGGAACAAAAAGCACCCACTGTACTGAGAAGGCATCTTGAGACTGAAAACTAGGCAGGCAGCTCCAGCTAATCAATGGATGAGTTTCTTACAGGGTAACTTACTCACAGGGTGGGATCTGGATCAGGCAGACAGCGGCCCGGGAGCATTCATACCTGTCCTGTGCACCACCGAGGGGCCATTGGGAGAGTTTTATAGTTAACTTAGGGTATGGGGTAGGTGCTTGGAGACAGGATGTGCATTCTTACGTCAAGATTCATGAACGGGTAACTAGTCCTGTGGGCACTGGGAATATGTCAGTGAAGGTTTTCATCTTTGGGGACTCACAGAGCTCGGAGGCCACCTGGTCCTAATGATTATTAAACAATGTCTATTAACTACAAAGCTCTTGATGACAGAGAAGTGAGTCACTGCACAGCACAGGCCTGGGTAGGGTCGGCGGAAGGACCGGAGAAACTGTAAGGGCCCAAGATTGTGGCAGTTATGTTAACAGCCATATACTCCTCTCCTGACATCTTGATGGCCCGTATAATCTTGTCTGTAATTTTTCCACGTAGACCCTAGGGCTAGATATCGAGAGGTGGCTTTTGTATCCCTATCCCAAAGCAACAGTATAAGAAGTAGCACGACAAAGTGTTCCTGATAAGCAAAAGTATAGTAAGAACTATGGTTCTCCATTTACCTGGGAGAGAAGTAAGCCAGTGGGTAAAGCATCGGCAAAGGGGATTTCGTCCATTTGATTAATGACTGTTTTCATGTGGGAGTGTTAATCAGTTATGTTGGATTCACATGAAGATGTAAATGCAGCATTCCTGCCCAGTTAAGGTGCGTGTCCTTCCCTGTGAGGCTGTCAGCATATCTAAGGCCATATAGTTTTGCAGCACCACCTTTCTCATTTGAGTGGTTTCCTGGAGAGATGGGAGTCATTTAAAGCTGATGGGGTAAATTGCTAACACTTGGATTTCTAGTTTAGCACTTACACTGGTTTTCTTGTTTGTCGGCCATTCCTACAATGACATACTATGATGGGCCCACCACCTGGACTTAATAGCAGGCAGGTTATAGGGAACTCCTGGTAAAGAGGTGTATGTACGGCCCAGAAGAGAAGGCGCATTGGCCCGTCCACTAGGGCAAATAAGGCCACAGATAAGCTCCACATTTCCAGATCCCTTGTTTGGGAGTCATGAAGTCGCCTGTTCTATAGGAAGCTGCTTCCGTTCCTGTCCGTTCATCATTTGATATGTTGTGAGTTCCTCAGCAGACTTCAAAGGGAAGCCCTCCATACATCTGTGATTTGTTTGGGAGTGGTTGGTCCTTCCTATGCAGGTGGGGGCTCTGGACATCAAGACTCCTTGTGCAGCTCCCAGCCACACTAAACCATCCCAAATATAAGCTGTGGGAGTCCAGGGATTACTTGACCAGTTTTGCACCAGGGAAAAAACATATTGTTTAGAGCCACTATAATCAAACAGAACTTTCATGTATAGGAACCAGATCACCAAGGGGATTTTTGGTCACCAAGCCATTGTCCCACTCTGTGGGACAGATGAACTGTCCACAGCATCTACTCTGCATTGGAGACAGGCTGCAGACCCAGCAGTCAGAGTGATTGTGGACCTTCGCATACGTTGAGGCCCGGGAGAGGAGGACATTTCTGGTAACCAGAGCCAGGGAGTCTATGAGGCACACACTATGAGTGATAAGACAGATGTCTTAGGGGTGAAAGGTAGGCAAATCCTCATTTGTGAGCACCGTAGCTGTTTGATCACCATTGGCCAAAACCACCCCTGGTTTTGGCCTTTTTCCTGGCAGGTGGTACGACTCATTTTGTCCTTTAATGTCTTCAGTACCTGGGGCCTCAGCAGGAACCCACATGAGCAAACCCACTTCAGGTCCTTGTGCTAATGCTTTGGAGAGGAGATTTGGGTCTGAGTGGGGTCCATTACCATATAAAAGGCCTGATTGAGGGAAGGCAATACCCAGGCCCCAAGGGATTAGGATACCAAGCCACCTGGAAGGGGGAGACCAATTTAAATGCTAATGAATTACAGTAACACTAGGTTAGAGGTCCTGTGGCAGTGGCAAAAGGAGACCTTCCTACAGGGTAGGCTTAAGGCCTCCCTTCTGAGCCTGCAGTCTCAGGCTCTTGGTGTCTGGTCAGGTAGCCGTTCATCTGCAGGTTGTCATCCTGGGGACAGCATTTAATCGTCTGATAGTTTCAGACCTCTTAACGTGGAGGGAGTGGGGAGGGACCAACCTCTTAACGTGCAGTCAGGAGATGGGGCTTTTAATGTGGCTTCTGACATGTTGACGTGCTCTATAAGGCCAGCCGTGGTGGGACTGTATGGTAGATGGAAAGTTCAAAGTATTTCTTGGGGTTTCTGCCCACTCTCGTATTTCATGTCCAGTGAAATGGTTCCTTGTTCATGTCAGTTTGGGCTGGTGTTCCATACATAACTTCCAATTTTGACAGGCCTTTGATTGTTGCAGCCTAGTTGGTTTTCTTACTGGTAAAGGATTGCATCAATCTAGTGGCTGTGTCAGCACAGGTTGGAGTATATTTATGTCCTTCTGACACTGGCAAAGGCCCTATGTAGTCCGCTTGTCATCTGGTAACTGGATGGTCAGAGCGTCCAGTGTACCCTGGGGTGTGTCGAAGAGGGTGGCACTTCAAAGGACACTGAGGGCCGCCCTTATCTGTGACTCAGAGGTCTGTGTATTGGAGAGGCAAATGCCGCTTTTTTACTATTTCCCAAGTTTTGGGGCCTCTGTGTCCCGACTTTCGGTGGAGCCAGTCCGCCATGTCAGAGGGGGTCTGTAATTCTTCCAGCAACAAAGCTCTTGCTAATGCAGCTGCTTCGTGATGACCAGGCAGAGTTGACGAGTGCCGTAAGGTCATGCTGGCACCTGGCTGTGCGCAGGCAGTCCAAATATCAGCCCTCAATTCAGCCCCCCACAGAGGTTTATTTAATATTTCCCGATTATTTTGATGCCAAGTGGTAAGCTTGAGGGGCATGGGTTTGTGGGTAATCACCAGCCACGTGGCTCTGGGTTCTGCCCACTGACTACTTTGTTCAGTCCCTTGAACCAGATGACATCCGGAGCCAAGCAGCTGTGGAGGACCACCGAGTGGCTTGGCCCTACAACTGACATCGTGTATCATGTGTTAGCAGGGGGCATCCCGGTATCTCCCTGTACCTGTGGTAGAGGGGATGCAGCAGGTGATGTTGCAGGGGTCTTTGGTGGGTCGCTGTAGGTCACCGGCCCTCATCAGGCATGCACCTCCCGGGAGAGGGTGCTCTTCTGCTGAGTGGGCTGACACTTTGTAAGGTGCTCCGTCGCACACAGGTAGGAATTCTGTATGTCAGCCGGTAGGTCGGTGGTCAGACCCTTGGTTTGTTGTAAGGCTACATGAACTGCTGACAGTTGTTTTTCTTTAGGACCATACCGGTTCTCTGCCCCTTTATGTTATTGAGACCAAACTCCTAGCAGGACTTATTTCCCATTTTGTTGCTGCCAGAGCCTCCACCCAAACCCATCTGGATGTATATACTTAAATCCAATTCGCAACTTGCACCTGGCATTAACACCCTCAGTCCTTGGACAATCAGCTTGGCCTTTGCAGAAGCCTCTTGTTGTGGGGTATTCCAGTCCCAGATCGTTCTCTTTTTCATTAAAGCATATAGTGGTTTTGTGTTTTTTTTTTTTTTGTGGTACACGGGCCTCTCACTGCTGTGGCCTCTTCCGTTAAGGAGCACAGGCTTAGGACGCTCAGGCCCAGCGGGCATGGCTCACGGGCCCAGCCGCTCCGGGGCACGTGGGATCTTCCTGGTCCAGGGCACGAACCTGCGTCCCCTGCATCGGCAGGCGGATTCTCAACCACTGCGCCACCAGGGAAGCCCCCATATAGTGGTTTTAATATCTGGTCAAGGTGGGGAATAGAAGGGTGCCAGTACCCTAGCAGACCTATAAAGACCTGTAGTGCTTTTACATGTCAGGGCATGGGATACACCTGTGTTTTATCAAAACAGCCTCAGGCATCACTTTAGTCTTGCCAGACCAGGTAACTCCAAAGAGCTTTACTGACTGTCTCCGTCCTTGCACCTTGTTGGCGTTTGCCTCCCATCCCTGTGCTTTTAAATGTTCCTGAAGAGGCGTAGTGGCTTAGATAAGAGAGCGCAAGGCATCACAGCTTGACATCTCATCGATGTAATGATAGAGAACTAAAGAGGGAGGGAAAGCCCAGTTTTCCAAATCCCAGGCCACCATCCCATGACATACAGCAGGACTATACAGACAACCTTGGGGTAAGACAGTAAAAGTCTGTTGTCTCCCATTCCACGTGAAGGTGAACTGGTCCTGGGACTCCTTATCTAAGGGTGTGCTGAAAAAGGTATTAGACAAACCTAAGACACAGTAATCTGTCTAAAGTGAAGAGGAATTGGATCCAGGGGTTGGGCTGTTTGGAACTGCTGCATAGATAGGGAGGTGTTGCCTTGTTTAATTCTCTGTAATCTACTATCATGCACCAGGTTTGGTTTTTCCACCAGCCATTTTTTCCACCAGCCACATGGGGCTATTTAGCGGGCTTTGTGCTGGTCTTTTAACTTCCACCTTCCCTAATTCCTTGACGGTAGCTGTTATTTTTTCCTGTCCCCCAGGTAGGTGATATTTTTTATTGCCACCACTCTCCACGGGATAGGCAACTTTACAGGATCCCGTTTACCATGATCCACCATTGCAGGCTTGACTGCTTGGATCCGTAAGTGGAACTCGCTCATGGTGGTTATGAGGTCCAGGTCCTGTAGGACATCCACACCCAAAATATACTCAGGTATGGGGAAAATATAAACCAGAAGGGGATGAGCAGGGTCCGGGGGGTGGGGGGGGGCTCTTCCAACTTGTAAATACAGGCTCACTTGTTTCATCCTCACCTCTGGCCTCCATATCCATCAGTGGCTTGTATTTCCCCTTGGAACTTGGATGGATTCCCATAAATCAGGGTACACTTGGCACAGTGTCTGTTAAAGCCAGGACAGTCTGTTTATTGGTGTGGGACTAATAGTTCAGTATGGGACCTCCAGTTGCCCCCTGTGGCCTGCACCAAGGAGCAACCTTGACTTCACCCCTAACCCCTAGGAGTGGGGCGTATGCATCCCTGTTCTTTTTTTTTTTTTTTTGTGGTACGCGGGCCTCTCACTGCTGTGGCCTCTCCCGTTGCGGAGCACAGGCTCTGGACGCGCAGGCCCAGTGGCCATGGCCCATGGGCCCAGCTGCTCCGCGGCACGCGGGATCCTCCTGGACCGGGGCACGAACCCGCGTCCCCTGCATCGGCAGGTGGACTCCCAACCACTGCACCACCAGGGAAGCCTTGCACCCCTGTTCGTTATCTTCCTGCCCCTGTGGAGCATAGGCTTAAGCCTGTTCCTCTTTTTCTCTTGCTGACCGAAGAGTAAACTTATTTCATTGGGTAATGCTTTCCATGAAGTTAAAAGGATCGGATTAGGTTATTTATATTCTCCTTACGGATTCCAGCTAATACCAGGTCTTACCATAATTGTGGGAAATTCTAGTTGTGCCCCTTTGTTTAGTTTCCTCACTTTTCTTTTTTTTTCTCTTTGCCTTTATCTCCCCTTCTGTTTCCCTAATGCCAGATCTTTTCAGTTTTGCTTAGATCAGCTATCATGGGTGCCCCGTCTGAATGAGTCGATTAACCACTGGGGCCAAAACTGAAACTAAGGTCCCGTACCAAGCTCCTAGAGTAGACTGCAGGATACCATCCTTTATGCCTGTTGTAAATAACTCTTCATCAAGTTCTCGGAAATTAGGAGCATAGGTAGCATGCTTTGTTCCCAATTCCTGTAGCTATTTCTTGTCACTCTTGCATAGAGGCCCATCTTCAGGATGGGGACGGCACATCCCCCTCATTTGGCCCAGCCGTTTGTATACCTGCACGTATCTAGTCAATCAAGGTGGCTATAGCCACCCTTGGATTTCTCCCAACCCAGTCGCATACAAGTGTTGCTGGAGGGTGGGCTGTGCTGTGACCAAGGCCATTTTTGATGTTTCTGACTCATTTAACATAATGCCATTTCTCCCAGTATCCCATGAACGGAACACCCAGGCTGCAATTCCTTTCCTACTCTTTTGTTTAAACCTGCCAGTGAATTCTAACTCAGTGGAGAAATATCCCTGCATAGTTGTGTCTTGGATTCTAGGGATCTCCTCTCGGTTATCTCCTGGCTCCCTAGTGGCCTGTGTTGTAGTTTGGATCAGAGGTCTTGCCTGCAGGTCTTCCTCCTCTAGAGTTATGTCCACATCTTCTGACATGTAGTTATCCCAAGGATCCCACCTCTTGGGGTCCCAGTTCTCCTGTGAAAAGGTCCTCACGTTTGAATGGAACAGCCTGTGGCCCTGCATTTTAGGCATCTTACATGTTATCACTTCAACATGTTCTTCCTGTTGTATTGTCTTTAACATATGTCTGAAGTGGTGGAACATGCCATCTGGACATCCCTTTCTAATGCCGGCGCCTCTTTAGTCTTCTTTAGTTCCCTGTTGAGCTGTAATTCCTTTTCTGTGCCAGTCATTAGAGCGCGTAACAAAGGTCATGCAATGCAATAGCTTACTTTGTTTTTCCACTTTTTGCTTTCCCACCGCTTCAGTTGATATATCTAATAAGCCCTTTGGTGTTTTGGGGGCATCCCTGTACTCACACACTGGCTGGAAGTGTTCCCTAAGCCTAGCCAAATCACTGCACGTGGAAGTGGCTGGCCAGCCTGGGATTTCCCCTACCATCAATGGGCTTTACTGCCCCTTTACCCATTCCTGTGTCGTTTTCAGTTTCCTGACTGGCTTGCCAATTGTTGGAGGATGGAGGGAATGAAAAGTGCCCACTGAACTGAGAAGGCATCAGGAGGCCGGAAAATGAGGCAGGCAGCTCTAGATAATCAATGGATCCGTTTATTATAGGGTAACTTACAGGGTGGGATTGGTCAGACAACAATCTGGAAGGATTTGTTGCTGCACTCTGCACAGCAGAGGGGCCAGTGGGACAATTTTATAGTTAACCTAGGGTATGCGGGTGGGTCCTTGGAAACAGGGCGTGCATTCCTAAGTCAAGATTTATAAACCAGTGACGAGTCTCATGGGCGCTGGGAATACACCAGCGACGGTTTTCACCATTGTTTAGGGACTAACGGAGCATAGAGGCCACTGTCCTAATGATTATTAAACACTATCTATCAACTACAAAGCCCTGACGGCAGAGGAGATTTACTGCACAGTAGAGAGAAACTGTCCTGACTTATGATGGTGTCACTTATGCTAACAGCCGTACAGTGTAGTGTACCTGTTGGCCATCTGTATGTCTTCTTTGGAAAAATATCTCTCTAGAGGCTCTGCCCATTTTTTAATTGGGTGTTTTTAATAAACTGTTGAGTTGTATGAGTTCACTGTGTATTTTGGATATTAAGCCCTTATCAGATATATGATTTGCAAATATTTCCCCCCATTCCATAGATAGCCTTTTCATTTTGTTGATGGTTTCCTTTGCTGTGCAGAAGCTTTGATGCAGTGTCACTTGGTTTTTGTGTTTGTTTTGCTTGCTTTTGTTGCCTTTGCTTTTTTTTTTTTTTTTTTTTTTTGTGGTACGCGGGCCTCTCACTGTTGTGGCCTCTCCCGTTGCGGAGCACAGGCTCCAGATGTGCAGGTTCAGCGGCCATGGCTCACAGGCCCAGCCGCTCCGCGGCATGCGGGATCTTCCCGGATTGGGGCACGAACCCGTATCTCCTGCATCGGCAGGCGGACTCTCAACCACTGCGCCACCAGGGAAGCCCCTGTTGCCTTTGCTTTTGGTGTCAAATCCAAAAAATCGTTGCCAAGGATGATGTAAAGGAGCTTACACCTGTTTTCTTCTAGGCATTTTATGGTTTCAGGTTTTACATACAAGTCTTTTATTTTCCTTTCAGTTTTATTGAGATGTAATTGACATCCAGCACAGTAGAAGTCTGAGGTGCACAGCATAATGATTTCACTTACATACATCATGAAATGATGGCCACAGTAAGTTTAGTGACCATCCATCATCTCACATAGATACAGAATGAAAGAGATGGAAAAGAAATATATTCTTCCTTGTGATGAGAACTCTTAGGATTTATTCTCTTAACAACTTTCATATGTAACATATCAGTATTAATTATATTTATCATGGTGTATGTTACATTCCTAATACTTTATTTATTGTATAACTGGAAGTTTGTACCTTTTGACTACCTTCATCCAGTTCCCCCTCATCTTTGGTAACCGCAAATCTGATCTCATTTTCTATGAGTTGGTTGATTTGTTTTTGAAGTATAATTGACCTATAACACTGTTAATTCATGTTACACAGCATAGTGATTTGATATTTCTATACATTTCAAAACGATCACCACAATTGATAAGTCTAGTTACCATCCATCATCATACAAAGATATTATAGTTATTGACTATATTCCCCATACTGTACATTTCATACCCATGACTCATTTCTTAAAAAAATTTATTTATTTTTGGCTACATTGGGTCTTCGTTGCTGCGTGCAGGCTTTCTCTAGTTGCAGTGAGCAGGGGTTACTCTTCGTTGTGGTGCGCGGGCTTCTCATTGCTGTGGTTGCTCTTGTTGTGGAGCACAGGCTCTAGGCACATGGGCTTCAGTAGTTGTGGCACGTGGGCTCAGTAGTTGTGGCTCGTGGGCTCTAGAGCACAGGCTTAGTAGTTGTGGCACACGGGCTTAGTTGCACCGCGGTGTGTGGGATCTTCCTGGACCAGGGCTTGAACCTGTGTCCCCTGCATTGGCAGGCGGATTTATAACCACTGTGCCACCAGGGAAGACCGACTCATTTTTTTTGTAACTGGAAGCTTGTACCTCTTTTTTTTTTTTTTTTTTTTTTTTGTGGTATGTGGGCCTCTCACTGTTGTGGCCTCCCCCGTTGTGGAGCACAGGCTCCGGACGCGCAGGCTCAGCGGCCATGGCTCACGGGCCCAGTTGCTCCGCGGCATGTGGGATCTTCCCGGACCGGGGCACCAACCCGTGTCCCCTGCATCGGCAGGCGGACTCTCAACCACTGCGCCACCAGGGAAGCCCAAGGAAGCTTGTACCTCTTAATCTCCCTCATCTATTAATCTCCCTCACCTATTTCTCTCCTCCCTGCCACCCTCCTCCCCTCTGGCAATCACCTGTTCTTGGTATCTATAACTCTGTTTCTGTTTTGTTATGTTTATTCATTTTTTTCCTACATTCCACATATAAGTGAAAGCATACAGTATTTTTCTTTCTCTGACTTATTTCACTTAGTATAATAACCCCTAGGTCCATCCATATTGTCAACAAATGGCAAGATTTCATTCTTTTTTATAGCTGAGTAATGTGCCGCATACATTCAAGTCTTTAATCCATTTTGAGTTAATTTATTGTGTGCGGTGTAAGATAGTGGTCCAGTTTCATTCTTCTATTTGCAGCTGTCCAGTTTTCTCAATGCCATCTATTGAGGAGACTGTCCTTTCCTCACTGTATATTCTTGGCTCCTTAACTGTATACTTGACTGTATATTTGTGGGTTAATTTCTGGGTTCTCTATTCTGATTCGTTGATCTGTGTCTATATTCATGCCAATACCGTACTGGTTTTTTTTCCTAAATTGAAGTGTAGTCGATTTACAGTATTATATTAGTTTCAGGTGTACAACATAGTGATTCAATATTTTTATAGATTATGCTCCATTTAAAGTTATTATAAAATATTGGCTACATTCTCTGTACTGTACCTCTTATCCCCTACCTCTATCTTGCCCCTCCCTCCCCCCCCCCCCCCCGCTGTTGTAGGGCCGAAAGTAAGCTCATCACCCGCGGTGAACTGTGCAGAAGCACAGCAGTAGAATACAGTGCCGTCTGTCCTGCTGTGGTAGCTTTTATTTAAGCATTATCTGTGTTTACATCTTAAGACTTGTTTTCTTAACATTCCAGAAATCCAAAGCAGCAACATATGCTTTTATTGATTATACAAGCAACAATGGGCTTTCTTGACGTGCCGTGCTTCGTCCTTGAGCTCATAAGCAGCACAAGGACATCTCCTTGTGTTCCCCTCATTCTGATTATACTAAAGTAGCACAAGGGCGTTTCCTTGTGTTCTGATTATACTGAGGTCATTTCATGGATCAGTGCCCAAAGTATCCAGGACTGCCTGCAGTCCTGGCTTATTCGCTAGCCCTCGGTTTGCCGAGGGGGGGCTCATGGGTCACGTCTCCTTTCCATGTCCTCAGTTATTCCACTACACCCCTCCCCACTGGTAACCATTGTGGTGTTCTCTGTATCTGTGAATCTGTTTGTTTTGTTGTATTTGTTAATTTATTTTTAAATTCCACATATAAGTGATAACATACTGCCGAGGTCCAGCCTCAGCAGGACAGGATTGCCTGAGGGTAGACGGAGTCGGGCGAGGACAGAAGACACAACACCTCTTAGGATGCAGGAATTCTGACAAGCTTTATTGCACACACTATACTTTTTTATACTTTCAAAACAATAAACTGATTTTAGTTTATTACTTTATCAATCATCACCATCATTTTCTCAGACCAAAAAGAACCTTTTACATAAGCATTTCACATACGCAGTTTACATAATTTTCTTATTATGTCTGTAATTGTCCCTTGTGATTGAGAGCAATTGTCCCTTGTGGCTAAAAACGTCCTTTGTGGTTTCCTCAAAATTCTCAAAAGTCGTCATGTCCTTTTCCTTGGTCTGCTTTGCTTCAGTGCTTTACTCCCACATACTCTGCGTCAGCGCCCTTTTCTTTGTAAGTTTCGCCTCAGTGGTGCAGGTAAGAAGCCTTGTCACGTCTCACTCTTGGCTTAACCTAAAAAGACTCTTAAAGCTTTTTAATGTTTAATCATCATTAAATCAAAAGCATTTCATCAAAGCATTCTTAAAACTTCTTAATTTTATTTATATACATTTTCATAAAACACAAAAATATATACTAACAGGTGGACACAATTTATGTGGCCACTCACTACACATACGGGGAAGCCAAAGCGGTGGGTTTGGGGGCCATGGTGGTGAACATTGAATCTTTCTTTAATCTAGACTTTAGATCTTCCTAAAAATATTTACAATAGATCTTTTGTCCCTTATACTTATTAATATAAAACCCAGGATTACAGTTTAACATTGCAGCTGTATGTTCCATTAAAAAGTGTTTCATCATAACTTTATTTCTTATTAAACTTTCCTTGTGCCAATACCAATGTACTCCAAATATATCTTGCACTCCCCATTTTGGCCATATATCATCTAACTTTTCCATTAACGTAGGCTGTTGCAATATAAACATTCCTATAGTATTACTTTTAATCCAATATGCAGGTCAATAAGTAGGAACAGCTGGTGTAGTTGGAGGGGGATCTTTAGGTTCTTCCCACTTTACTCTATATTGAGGCCTTTCTTTGAATCCCCCATGAGTAATGGGAATATTAGTACTAATTATAAACAAGCAAATACTCAGAGCTTTTATTATATACATGGGAAATTGAGAGAATCCACGCTGTGGGAAGCTTTGTTTTCCCATGACGTACATACCCGTGCCTGCCATGCAAGCACTATTGTTCTCAGCCTTGCTGAGGCACAGCAGCACTTTTCAGGGTCTCAGCCTTGCTGAGGCCCAGCAGTACTCTTCAGGGGTCTCAGCTTTGCTGAGACCCAGCAATACTCTTCAGGTGGCTCTCCACAACATACAGAATTTGTCTTTCTCTATTTCACTAAGCATAATACGCTCCAAGTTTGTCCACATTCTTGCTAATGGCAGAATTTCATTCTTTATGGCAGAGTAATAGTCTGTTGTGTATGTATGCCACATTTTCTTTATCCATTCATCTATCGATGGACACTGAGGTTGCTTCAGTAACTTGGATATTGTAAATAATGCTGCTATGAACATTGGGGTGCATGTATCTTTTCAAATTAGTGTTACTTCATTTTCTTCACATATATACCCGGGAGTAGAATTGCTGGATCATATGGTAGTTATATTTTTAGTTTTTTGAGTGACTTTCATACTGTTTTTCCATAGTGGCTGCACCAATTTACATTCCCAACAGCAGTGTACTAGAGTTCCCTTTTCTCCACAGCCTTGCCAAATTTGTTAATTGTGTTCTTTTTGATGATGGCCTTTCTGATGGCTGATGGGTGTGAGGTGATATCTCATTGTGGTTTTGATTTGCATGTCTCTGATAAGCAATGTTGAGCATCTTTTCATATGCCTGTTGGCCATCTGTATGTCTTCCTTGGAAAAATGTCTATTCATGCCTTCTCCACATTTTTTTTTTTTTTTTTTTTTTTGCGGTACGCGGGCCTCTCACTGTTGTGGCCTCTCCCGTTGCGGAGCACAGGCTCCGGATGCGCAGGCTCAGCGGCCATGGCTCACGGGCCTAGCCATTCCGCGGCATGTGGGATCTTCCCGGACCGGGGCACCAACCCGTGTCCCCTGCATCGGCAGGCGGACTCTCAACCACTGCGCCACCAGGGAAGCCCAGTTGTTTGTATTTTTGATGTTGAGTTGTCTTAGCTGTTTTTATGTTTTTCGATGTTAATCCCTATCAGTCATATCATTTGTGAATATTTTCTGTCATTCAGTAGGTTGTCTTTTCATTTTGTCAGTGGTTTCCTTTGCTGTACCAAAGCTTTTAACTAGTCCTATTTATTTATTTTGTTTCCTTTGCCATAGGAGACAGATCAAAAAACAAAAAAATTGCTAGTTTTTTTTTTTTTTTTTTGGCTGCGCTATGCAGCTTGTAGAATCTTTGTTCGTTCCCTGACCGGGGATTGAACCCGTGTCCCCTGCAGAGGAAGGACAGAGTCCTAACCACTGGACTGCCAGGGAATTCCCCTACGATTAATGTCAAAGAGTGTTCTGCCTATGTTTTCTTCTAGGAGTTTTTTGGTTTCTGGTCTTACATGTAGGTCTTTAATTGATTTGAGTTTATTTTTGTATATGGTGTGAGAAAATGTTCTAATTTCATTCTTTTACATATAGCTGTCTGTTTTTCCTAGCACCACCTATTGAAGAGACTTTGTCTTTTCCCTTTTGTATATTCTTGCCTCTGTTGTCATAGATTAATTGACCATAAGTTTGTGGGTTTATTTCTGGGCTCTCTCTTCTGTTTCGTTGATCTGTGTGTCTGTGTTTTGGCCAGTACCTTACTGTTTTGATTAGTGTAGCTTTGTAGTAGAGTCTGAAGTCTGGGAGCTTCATACCTCTGGCTTTGTTCTTTTTTCTCAAGATTGCTTTGGCTATTCAGGGTCTTTTGTGGTTCCATATAAATTTTAAGATTATTTGTTCTAGTTCTATGAAAAATGTCATGGATATTTTGATAGGAATTGCATTAAATCTGTAGATTGTTTTGGATAGTACGGACATTTTAACAATTTAAATTCTTCCAGTCCCTTAATATGGATATCTTTCCATTTCTTTGTATCATCTCAGTTTCCTTCATCAGTGTCATAGTTTTCAGAGTATAGGTCTTTTACCTCTGTGGTTAAGTTTATTCCTAGGTATTTAATTCTTTTTGATGCACTTTTGAACAGGATTGTTTTCTTGCTTTCTAATAGTTCATTATTAGTGCATAGAAAAGTGTATAATGCTAATCTTGTACCCTGCAACTTTACTGGATTCATTTGCTAATGAACAGTTTTTTTGTGGCAACTTTAGGGTTTTCTTTATCTTGTCATCTGTAAATAGTGATAGTTTTACTTCCCTTCCAATTTGGATGCATTTTAATTTCTTTTTCTTGTCTGATTGCTTTGGATAGGACTTCCAATACTGTGTTAAATAGAAGTGGCTAGAGTGGGCATCCTTGTCTTATTCCTGATTTTAGAGGAAAAGCTTTTAGCTTTTCCCCATTGAGTATGATGTGAGCTGTGGGTTTGTCATATACAGACTTTGTTATGTTGAGATATGTTACTTTATTTTATTTTATTTTATTTTTTTGAGATATGTTACTTTAATACCAACTTTGATGAGAGTTTTCATCATGAATAGATGTTGAATTTTTTCAAATGCTTTTTCTGCATTTATTGAGATGGTCTTGTGATTTTTATCCTTCCTTTTATTGATGTGGTGTATCACATTGATTGATTTGGGGATATTGAACCATCCCTGGAATAAATCCCACTTGATTATGGTGTATGATCCTTTTTATATATTGTTAAAATTCAGTTTGCAAATATTTTATTGAGGATTTTTGCATCCATATTCATCAGAGATATTGGCCTGTAATTTTCTTTTTTTTTTTTGGAGTGTTTCTTTGTCTGATTTTGGTAGCAGGGTAATGGTGACCTTGTAGAACGAATATGGGAGTGTTCCGTCTTCAGTTTTTTTGTAATAGTTTGAGAAGGATAGGTATTAGCTCTTCCTTATATATTTGGTAGAATTTCCCTGTGAAACCATCTGGTCCTGGACTTTTGTTTGCTGGGAGTTTTTTGATTACTGATTCAATTTTACTACTAGTGATTGGTCTCTTCAGATTTGTCTATTTCTTCCTGATTCAGTCTTGTAGGATTGTATGTTTTTAGAAGTTTATCCATTTCTTCTAGGTTGTCTTTTGTTGGCATATAACTGTTTGTTCATAGTATTCTCTTATGTTGTTTTTTCAGATTGATTTTTCTAAATTTTTATTGGAGTATGGTTGCTTTACAATGTTGTGTTAGCCTCCACTGCACAACAGAATGAAATCAGCTGTACACATAACAGATATCCCCTCCCTTTGGACTTCCTTCCCATTTAGGTTACCACAGTGCATTAGGTAGAGTTCCCTGTGCTATACAGTATGTTCTCACCAGTTGTCTGTTTCGTACATAGTATCAATAATGTATATGTGTCAATCCCAGTCCCCCACTTCCTCACACCCCACCCCTTTCCCCCTTGCTATCCATACATTTGTTCTCAACGTCTGTGTCTCTGTTTCTGCTTTGCAAGCACCTATACCATTTTCTAGATCCCACATATATGTGTTATTATAAGATATTTGGTTTTCTCTTTCTGACTTCACTTTGTATGACATTCTCTAGGTCCATCCACGTCTCTACAAATGACCCAATTTCATTCCTTTTTATGGCTGAGTAATATTCCATTGTGTATATCTATATATCCATTGTGTATATACCACATCTTCTTTATCCTTTCCTCTGTTGATGGACCTTTAGGTTGTGTCCATGTCCTGGCTGTTGTAAATAGTGCTGAAATGAACATTGGGGTGCATATGTTTTTTTGAATTATGGTTTTCTCTGGGTATATGCCCAGTAGTGGGATTGTTGGGTTATATGGTAGTTCTATTTCTATTTTTTTAAGGAACCTCCATACTGTTTTCCATCGTGGCTGAATCAATTTACATTCCCACCAACAGTGTATGAGGGTTCCGTTTTCTCCACACCCTCTCCAGCATTTATTGTTTGTAGGTTTTTTGATGATGGCCATTCTGACCAGTGTGAGGTGGTACCTTGTAGTTTTGATTTGCATTTCTCTAATAATTAATGATGTTGAGCAGCTTTTCATGTGTTTGTTGGCCATCTGTATGTCTTCTTTGGAGAAATGTCTATTTAGGTCTTCTGCCCATTATTTGATTGGGTTATTTGTATTTTTGATATTGAGTTGTATGAGCTGCTTGTATATTTTAGAGAGCAGTCCTTTGTCAGTTGCTTCACTTGCAAATACTTTCTCCCATTCTGAGGGTTGTCTTTTCTTATTATTTATGGTTTCCTTTGAGACCTCGAATAGCCAAAGCAATCTTGAGAAGCAAAAATGGAGCTGGAGGAAGTAGGCTCCTTGACTTCAGACTATACTACAAAGCTACATTAATCAAGACAGTATGGTACTGGCACAAAACAGAAATATAGATCAATGGAAAAGGATAGAAAGCCCGGAGATAAACACACAGACTTGTGGTCACCTAATCTATGACAGAGGAGGCCAGAATATACAATAGAGCAAAGACAGCCTCTTCAGTAAGTGGTGCTGGGAAAACTGGACAGCTGCATGTAAAAGAATGAGATTGGAACGCTCCCTAACACCATACACAAAAATAAACTCAAAATGGATTAAAGACATAAATGTAAGGCCAGATACTATAAAACTCTTAGAGGAAAACACAGGCAGAACACTCTATGACATAAATCACAGCAGCATCTTTTTTGACCCACCTCCTAGAGTAATGAAAATAAAAATAAACAAATGGGATCTTATGATTTTTTAAATCTCTATGATATCGGTTGTAATATTTCCTTTTTCATTTCTTTTATTTGGGTCCTCTCTCTTTTTTTTTTTTTTTTTTCTTTTTGTGGTACGCAGGCCTCTCACTGCCGTGGCCTCTCCCGTTGCGGAGCACAGGCTCCGGGTGCGCAGGCTCAGCGGCCGTGGCTCGTGGGCCCAGCCGCTCTGTGGCACGTGGGATCCTCCTGGACCGGGGCACGAACCCGTGTCCCCTGCATTGGCAGGCAGACTCCCAACCACTGCGCCACCAGGGAAGCCCTCTTTTTTTCTTGATGAGCCTGGTTAAAGGCTTATCAATTTTATCCTTTAAAAAAAAATCAGGTTTTGGTTTTATTGATCTTTTCTATTTTTTTGTTTGTTTTTTGGTCTCCATTTTATTTCTTCTCTTTATTATTTTCTTCTTTCTGCTTACTTTGGGCTTTGTTCTTTTTCTAATTCTTTTACATGATAGGTTAGGTTGATCATTTGAAAGTTTTCTTGTTTCTTGAGGTAGGCCTGTATTTGCTATAAACTGCTCTCTTAGAACTGCTTTTGCTGCATCCCATAGGTTTTGGAAAGTTGAGTTTTTATTTTTGTTTGTCTTAAGGTATTTTCTGATTTCCTTTTTGATTTCTTCATTGACCCATTGGGGCTTTTTTGTAGTGTATTGTTTAGTTTCCATGTGTTTGTGTTTTTCCCATTTTTCTTCCTGTGATTGATTTCTAGTTTCATACTGTTGTGGTTGGAAAAATGTTTGATATATTCTCTTAAATTTGTTGAGACTTGTTTTGTGGCCTAGCATGTGATTTATCTGGAGAATATTCCATGTGCACTTGAAAAGAATGTGTATTCTGCTGTTTTGGGATGAAATGTCCTGTAGATATCGATTAAGTCCAACTGGTCTAATGTGTAATTCAAGACCACTGTTTCTTTATTGACTTTCTATCTGTCTGGACAGTATGTCCCTTGATGTAAGTGTGGTGCTAAAGTTTCCTACTGTTATTTTATAACTGTCTGTTTCTCCTTTTATGTTTGTTAATATTTGCTTTATATATTTAGATGCTCCTATATTAGGTACATATATGTTATTGAGTGTAATATCCTCTTCTTTTTTTTTTTTTTTTTGCGGTACGTGGGCCTCTCACTGCTGTGGCCTCTTCCGCTGCGGAGCACAGCTCTGGACGCACAGGCCCAGCAGCCATGGCTCACGGGCCCAGCTGCTCTGTGGCACGTGGGATCCTCCTGGACCGGGGCACGAACCCATGTCTGCATCAGCAGGCAGACTCTCAACCACTGCACCATCAGGGAAGCCCCATCCTCTTCTTTTATTGATCCCTTCATCATTATATAATGCCCTTCTTTGTCTTTTGTTACAGAGTGTGTTTTAAAGTCTACTTTGTCTGATATGAATATTGCTACCCCAGCTTCCTTGTCATTTCCATTTGCATGAAATACCTTTTTTCATCCCCTCACTTGTCTGTGTGTGTCTTTAGCTCTGAAGTGAGTCTCTTGTAAGCCGCATATAGATGGGTCTTGTTTTTTTTTTAAATCCAGTCAGCTACCTATGTCTTTTGATTGAGTCGTTTAGTCCATTGACATTTAAAGTGATTGTTGATAGGTATGTACCATTTTATTGCTTGTTTTCTGGGTGTTTTCGTAGTTCTTCTCTGTTCTTAGTTTCTTCCCTTGTGGTTTGATGATTTTCCTTAAGTGGTATGCTTGTGCTCCTTTCTCTCTGATTTTTGTGTATCTACTGTAGGTTTTGATTTGTAGTTACCATGGGGTTCATATATGTTGATCTATAACTGTTATCTACTTGTTTTAAACTGATAGCCGTTTAAGGTCAGACACATTCTAAAAGATGTATGTTTTTTCACTGTTCTCCCCTATGTTTTGTGTTTTTGATGTCATGTTTTATATCTTGTTTATCCTTTAACTGTTTATTGTAGTTATAGTTGATTTTACAACTTTTGGCTTTTAATCTTCATACTGGCTTAAGTGGTTGATCCACACCTTTACTATATATTTGTCTTACAAGCGAGATTTTTCCTTTCCTATAAATTCTTACTTCTTGTTATAGCTTTTCCTTTCCCACTTAGAGAAAACCCTTTAACATTTCTTTTAGAGTTGGTTTAGTAGTGATGAGCTCTTTTATTTTTTGCTTCTCTGAGAGGTTCTTTCTCTCTTCTTTAATTCTAAATGATAATCTTGGTGGATAGAGTATCCTACATTGTACGTTTTTCCCTTTCAGCACCTTAGATATATCATGCCACTCCCTTCTTGCCTGCAAAGTTTCTGCAGAGAAATCAGCTGGTAGCCTTCTGGGTATTCCCTTGTATGTTACTCTTTGTTTTTCTCTTGCTGCCTTTAGAATTCTCGCTTTAACTTTTGCCATTTTAATTATGATGTCTTGGTGTGGGTCTCTTTGGGTTCGTCTTGTTTGGGACTCTCCGTGATTCCTATACCTGGATATTTGTTTCCTTCTTCAGGTTTGGGAAGTTTTCAACCATAATTTCACCAAATACATTTTTGACCTCTCTCTCTCCCCGCTCCTTCTGGGACCGCTATAATGTGAATATTAGTACGCTTCATGTTGTCCCAGAGATCCCTTAAACTGGTCTCATTTTTTAAAGATTTTTTTTTGTTCTGATTGGGTAGTTTCCATTATTCTGTTTTCCAGATCAAATGTGTGTTCTTCTGTATCACTTGATCTGATGTTAATTCCTTCTAGTGTGTTTTTCATTTCACTTACTGTATTCTTCAGCTTTGACTTGGCTCCTTTTTATATTTTCTAGTTCCTTGTAAAAATCTTCACTGTGTTTGTCTGTTTTCCCTAGTTCAGTTAGCACTCTTATTACTAATGCTTTGAACACTTTATCTAGTAAATTATTTATCTGTTTCATTAGTTGTTTTTTTCAGGTTTTTTCCCTGTTTTTTTTGTTTGGAACAAATTCATCTGTCTTCTTATTTTGCTTAACTTTATGAAATTAGGTGAAAAAGTTACCTATCCCAGTCTTGAAGGGGTATCCTTGTGTGGGAGCATCACTATGCAGTCTGTGTGTGCCCAGTGCCTTTGGTGGGAGAACTGGATCTAAAGTAAGCACAGGTCATGTCTTTCCCCAGGGTGTGCTGGCAGCTATCACCTTGGTGGGAGGTGGGGCTGGAGGTGGAGGGGCTAGAGCTAGAGCCAGAGCCAGGTGTGAGCCAAGGCTTCTCCTATTCTCAGTGGCTGTCACTGCCCTACTGAGAGTGGTGTCTGGTCCCAGGATACTGGAGCAGAAGCCGAGGTTTGGGTCTGAACTGGTTCTGTTTCCTCTAAGTATGCTTTTTACCCTGCTCCCAGCAGTGGCACCTTTGCCCCAGAGGGGGTGGTGCTGGAGCAAGAGGGGCTGGAGTGGGTGCTTGGCATGGGCTGGGGCACACTCTGGGGCAGTCCTGGCATGCCAGTCAGAGCTCCAGACCACTCCTGATCTGTTGCTTCTACGAATGCCAGTAATGGCTGCCCTTGCCCCAACTGAATGCCATGCCAGGTCTGAGCTGGCTTTGTCCCCACCCTCCCCACCCCAAACTGTGCACTCTTCTTGGCACCGGCAGCCTTCTCCCTAGCGTGGAGCTGTGCCAGAGCCAGGGAATCAGTGCAACTGCTTGACATGGGCTGGGGTGTGCACTGGGCTGGGGCATTTGCAGGAAACCGGCCAGAGTCCCAGGCTGTTTCAGTCAGCTTCCTGCACCTTGTTCCCTGGAGTAAGCAAGCATGTGCTTGTTTTCATGAGTGGAATCTAGGTTTCTAACAGCTGTTCTCTAAGTCCTACTGGTTTTCAAACCAGCTAAGGGGATTCATCTTCCTGGTGTCAGACCCTAGGGCTGTGGTGCCTAATAATGTGGTTTGAACCACTCACCTGTGCACCCTTATTTTTGGCTGCGTTGGGTCTTTGTTGCTGCACACGGGCTTTCTCTAGTTGCGGTGAGAGGGGGGCTACTCTTCGTTGTGGTGCACAGGCTTCTCATTGTGGTGGCTTCTCTTGTTGCAGAGCATGGGCTCTAGGTACACGGGCTTTAGTTGTTGTGGCACGTGGGCTCAGTAGTTGTGGCATGTGGGCTTAGCTGCTCTGCGGCATGTGGGCTCTTCCTGGACCAGGGCTTGATCCTGTGTCTCCTGCATTGGCAGGCGGATTCTTAACCACTGCGCCACCAGGGAAGCCCTGTGTGCCCTTTTTGAGCAATTTTGCTTTTAGTCATTTATCGTTAGATTGCACTTCTGAAATGTTCATAATTTTGTTTCGAATAGGGGAAAATTGGGCTCGATCTACATTTATTCTAAAATATCCCAACAGTATGTATTTGGTTCAGTAAATTTTGGTTTTATTCAGACTGTGAAATATCAGGGAGCTGCTTACATTGATGGTGTGAATGTTTATTGACAATATAGCAAATGGGAAAACAAGTCATGGAGTCATATGTTAAGTATGAGCTCCATTTTTTTCCTGGTTGTTAATAAATACTGATTTTTTAAAAGTCTACAAGTATTACACCACAGTATCAATAGGAGTTCCTCTTGGTAATGAATAGTGAGGGTGTCTGTGGCAGGGAATCAGCTTCCATGTGGTCCTTCAGGTGATGCCACCCAGATGGTGCCAGCATCCTGAAACCCAAGGAGGATTGTGTAATCCCTCTCTTCTTTGTCCCCTCCTAGGGGCACAAGTCCTGACCTGATTGCTTCTCTTCCTACCCATATTCCATGTGGGTTTTTCTTTACACCCTTGGTTGTATAAGAGTCTTTCTGCTAGTCTCCAGTTTGTTGTCAGTGGGAATTGCTCCACATTGTAGATGTATTTTTGATATGTTCGTTGGGGGGGAGGTGAGCTCAGCGTCTTCCTACTCTGCCACCTTGACCTTCTCCTTGGTGCCATACTGTTTTGATTACTGTGGTTGTGCAGTATAGGTTTTGCAGTATAGTTTGAAATCAGGGAGCATGATGCTTCAGCTTTTTTCTTCCTTTCTCAATATTGCTTTGGCTATTCATGGTCTTTTGAGCTTCCATACAAATTTTAGGATTGTTCGTTCTGTTTCTGTGAAAAGTGCTATTGGAATTTTGATAGGGATTGTGTTAAATCTGTAGATTTCTTTGGGTAGTATGGACATTTTAACAGTATTAATTCTACCAATCCATGAGCACAGAATATCCTTCCATTTATTTGTGTTATCTTCAGGGTTTTTTCCATTAATGTCTTATAGTTTTCAGTGTGCAGGTCTCTCACCTCCTTGGTTAAATTTATTCTTAGGAATTTTTTACTTTTTGATGCAATTGTAAATGGGATTGTTTTCTTAATTTTTTTCCTGATAGTTCATTATTAGTGTATAGAAATGTAACAGATTTTCGTATATATATATTTTTTTGTGGGGGGGGGCATGCCACATGGCTTGTGGGATCTTAGTTCCCTGACCAGGGATTGAACCCGCGCCCTTGGCAATGAAAGTGCGGAGTCCTAATTACTGGTCTGCCATGGAATTCCCTGTATATTGATTTTGTATCCTGCAGCCTTACTGAATTTATTAGTTCGAATAGTTTTTTGGTGGATTCTTTAGGGTTTTCTTTATATAAAATCATGTCATCTGCATATAGTGACAGTTTTACTTCTTCCTTTCCAATTTGGATGCTTTTTATTTTTATTGCCTGACTGCTCTGACTAGGACTTCCAATACGAGGTTGAATGAAAGTGGCGAGAGTGGGCATCCTTGCCTTGTGTTTGATCTTAGAGGAAAAGCTTTCAGCTTTTCACCATTGAGTATGATTTTATCTGTGGACTTGTCATATATGGCCTTAATTATGTTGAGGTGGTGTGTTCCCTCTATACCCAGTTTGTTGAGAGTTTTTATGAGTGGATGTTGAATTTTTTTTTTTTTTTTTTCTGTGGTACGCGGGCCTCTCACTGTTGTGGCCTCTCCCGTTGCGGAGCACAGGCTCCGGATGCGCAGGCTCAGCAGCCATGGCTCACGGGCCCAGCCACTCCGCGGCATGTGGGATCTTCCCAGACTGGGGCACGAACCCATGTCCCCTGCATCGGCAGGCGGACGGCTCAACCACTGCGCCACCAGGGAAGCCCGATGTTGAATTTTTTCAAATGCTTTTTCTTCATCTGTTGAGTTGGTCATGTGATTTTTATCCTTTTTGTTAATTGTGTATATCGCATTGATTACTTTGTGGGTGTTGAACCATCCTTGCATCCCTGACACTGGCATCTTGTGCATTCCCTGTTGTAACCTAACAGATATCACCATTATGCACCCATCTGGTCAAGGCAGAAACTGAGTCATCATAGATGCTTCCCTCCTCTCCTTTCAGTCATTTATTACTGTGCCTTCAGCATCTTTCTTTTTGTCCTCCTGGATACTGCCTGGGTTTAAGCATCATATCCTATCATGATTGGCAGAATAATCTCCTAAACTGGTCTCCCCACTTCCAGACTTTCTTGTTATGTTTGTCCTCGTGTTGGCTGCAGAGAGCTCTGCAGCCAGATCTGATGCTTTACTCCCCTGCTGAAAACCCGTGGCTCTCCATTGCGCTGTGCCCCCTGCTTCCTTTCCAGGCCCATCTGCCATGCACTCTGTGCCCCTGTGTTGTCACAGTGGTTGCTGCTCCTCACCCCAGGCTTCCCTGCACTCACCTACCTCCTGGTCTGTCCTTTGACAGCTCTGGGAAGCTGCCTCTTCTCTCTCCCTCTCTCTCCATCTGTTGTGGATGTTCCCCCATCTGCCTCTAGCATGCTGCTTAGTGACCAGGGTGGTAGAGAATGGTTGTGTTTGGGTTTGAATTCCAGCTCTGCTACTTCATAGCTTTCTGAGTTGTTATTCTCTAGGCCTGTTTTCTACGTGGGTCAGGTGAATGAACAATGCTCCTTTGCAGTGTGGAGAATACAGTTTTCACCTTACCTCCTCAGGTTACTTATATGAACATCAGGAATCAGCTCAGCATTTACCTCCCTGAACCAGGCCCCTCTCCCTAGGGTTATGTTTTAATAGTACTGGCTAGTGAGTGTCTAATTTGTGCAAACTATTTTCCTAAGTATTTTGCATGTCATTTAATCCTCACGAGATCTGCCATTTTCCAGAAGTGTAGACAGAGGCTGAAGTGTCAGTGCTCCCGCCACTGGTAAATGATGGAGGTGGGATCCTGAACCTAGAGTCTGGCCTGAGAAGCCTGTTCTCTTAACTGCTGCCTCTATCTTATCAGCTTGTTAATTTACTCATAGCAGTTTTAACCGTTCATTGCATAAATAAGCAGTTAGGTGACATGTGAAATGTCTGGCTTGCTGCCTGGCACGGAGGGGTTCAGAAAATGTGGCATGAACAGCTCTTATTCCCTGGCAGCCTCGAGGACGTACGGGCCCTCAAAGGGAAGTGCTTTCTTCTGGATTCCTTGCTGCCGGAGTTGCTTGTGTTTCCTGCCCGAACAGATCTGCATGAACATCCACTGTACCAAGCTGGTCACCTCATCCTACAAGACAAGGTAGGGTGGATGGGTGGAAAAGGGAGGAGCGGGAGGGGAGTGATCAGCCTGGGGTCCCTTTCAGCCAGCCCCTGTGCTGTGTGCCGCCAGGCGAGCTGTCTCCCGGCCATGCTGCTGGCTCCACCTCCAGGTTCCCATGTCATCGATGCATGCGCTGCCCCAGGCAATAAGACCAGTCACTTGGCTGCCCTTCTGAAGAACCAAGGGTGAGTGCCATGGTCAGACAGCGGAGTGGGGTGGGGGGTCTGATCCTATATTTTATAAGAAGAAATAAGGAACTCAACTCCAGTAGGTCATGAAGGCTGAAAGGAGGCCTTCCCTTTAAATATTTCCTCGTGGACCTAGGGCAGTTCCCTAAGCTTCCCAGTGGGTTACACGTGTGAGATGTGAATCCCTTAGCCCTTGGGGCAGAGGGCCCTGGGCAGTTATTTCTAACCACGGACCTTTACTTTTTTTAACTTTGTTTTAAACTTCACATGACTCACTTTAATTTTTTATTTTTGGCTGTGTCGTGTCTTAGTTGTGGCACACAGGGTCTTGGTTGAGGCGTGCAGGATCTTTCATTGCGGCGCGGGTTCTGTAGTTTGAGGCACGTGGGCTCTCATTGAGGTGCGCGAGCTCGGTCATTGTGGTGCACAGGCTGAGTTGCCCCGCAGCATGTGCGACCTTAGTTCCCTGACCAGGGATCGAACCCACGTCCCCTGCATCGGAAGGTAGAATCTTTACCACTGGACCACCAGGGAAGTCCCCCACTGACCCTTTTTAAATATTGAGAATTTAAAGACATTTAAGTGTGATTTTCTGTGTGTCCTGACTTCAAGTACGTGTGTTACGTAAATTCTCAGTTCACCTCAACTCTGCCCTCCTCCCTAGGAAGATCTTTGCCTTTGACCTGGATGCCAGGCGGCTGGCTTCTACGGCTACGCTGCTGGCCCGGGCCGGGGTTTCTTGCTGTGAGCTGGCTGAGCAGGACTTCCTGGAGGTCTCGCCCTCAGACCAGCGTTATCGTCAGGTCCAGTACATCTTGCTGGATCCTTCTTGTAGTGGCTCTGGTGAGATGGGGGAAAACGCGGCCAAGGGCCCCACAGATCCAGAGCAGCCTTAGAGCGGGGATGGGGGTGTGTGTGGCGGAGGTCGTTCGTTTTGGCCTCGGGTTTAGTTCTGGCTCAGGTTATCCTGTGAACGGTCAGATGTGCTCATCTGTATGTGGGGATTTCATACGAAATCAGGCAGCGTGTGGTGAAAGCACTCTTCCCTAGGGATGCTGACCAGACAGCTGGAGGAGCCCGGGACCGGCGTGCCGAACCAGGAGCGCCTGCGAGCACTGGCTGCCTTCCAGCAGCGGGCGCTGAGCCACGCACTCACGTTCCCCGCCCTGCGGCGCCTCGTCTACTCCACGTGCTCCCTCTACCAGGAGGAGAACGAAGACGTGGTGCGAGCCGCCCTGCAGCAGAGCCCAGCAGCCTTCAGGTAGTGGGTGTCCACCAGGGTCTTGGGGCGAGGGCCGCCCTCTTACTTAGAAGCCCGTTCCATTTCCTCTCTGCAGGCTGGCTCCTGTCCTCCCCTCCTGGCCGCACCGAGGCCTTGGCACTTTTCCAGGTGCTGAGCACTGCCTCCGGGCCTCCCCTGAGACCACGCTCACTGGCGGCTTCTTCACTGCTGTACTTGAACGGGTAGAGGTGCCAAGGTGGGTGAGCAGGGGGCCTGCTTGGAAGACGCTGGAGGATTGGGGCACATCTAACTCACTCTTCTTTTCTTCCAGCTCCGTCTCACAGGCTGAAGCATCAGCCCCAGAAGTTACACCCAACCCAGCTCCAAAGAGAAAGAGGCGGCGGCGAAAAGCAACAGCTGCCCCCAGCTCACAGCCTGGCATGTAGCAGGTGCTCGGAGCCTTGACCTCTCAGGCCCTCCTCTCAAGCTGAGTCTTGGGCCCTCAGCCCCAGGCCGCAGTTTTGTTTGCAAAGGCTCTTTTTATGGCTGGAGGAGGAAAACCGGTAACCGCGTTTCTCCAGCTGGAAAGAGCGGATATCCCTGTGCTGTGGGTCCCTTCCCTGGGCTCTGTTCTTGCTGGTGAGATGCACTGCTTCCCACATAAATAAAAGGCAGGACATGGTCTACGATAGATCACAGTTTTTTTTAATGACATAAGCGAGGAGAACAATCTCACGTTCATACTAAAAATTCCAACTAGACTCACAGGAATTCAGTCTGTATTTGTAATGGAAAGTCCCAGCCTCCCGTCCCTGTCCAGTGCACGTACATGTCCACACCCGCACTCACGCGCTCACACTCAGGCTGCGCCAGGACGCCCGCTTCAGGGGGCTCCTGGATCAACTGTCCTGCCTGTGGAACTGAGGTAAACTAGCTGTAGCTGCGAGTACTAAGCTGAGAGGGGCTACCTTATGTAAGGTATGGGCAGAAGCTTGATTTCTAGACCCGCGCCCCACCCCCCCTCCGATCCTAGCAGGTGTCTGAGGCTCGGGTCCCTCCTCAGCTCCACACACAACAGTTAAGTACAACAGAGCTCTCCTTGGGGCTGGGGAGGCACAGTCCCCTGCCACACAACAGTCACGCTCATTCACCACGGGGAGGGGGACTAGTTACATCTACATCACATTATTTATAAAATAAGAATTACATTTTGTGTTTCCGGAAGGAGCTCTAGTCCCTCAGGAAAGCTGCCTGGGACAGCATTTGAGCCTCTTCTTCACACAGGTATAACTTAACTATACAGCTAAATTTCTAGTCAATAGCATTTATACTTAACCACCTCAATGAACCAAGCTTGAAGGAATTTAAAAGGCAATTTAGCTTAAATACAAAAATAAATTTTTATTTTGTTAAAAAATGTTTAAATATTTTTCCTTTTAATTTAGACACACGCATTCATACTTCTCCCAAAGAGGATGGGCATGGCAGCAAGGTTTTTGGGCCTGGGGTATGTGGTTTTGGAACCAAGGAAGGAAGGGGTGGAGGAAGTAAGATACAATTTTTAAATGTGGTTAATTTAGGTTTTCTAACAGATACTACAAGTGATTTAGCCTACGGTGAAGTTAGGCAGGTGGGAAAGAAACAGCAGAGGGAAGAGGCCTTTGCTTCCCCTCAGACCCATCCTCCTTGGGCTGCCAGCCCTTAAAGTCAAAACACCATTTGAAAATTCAGGACTCGGCACTTGTAGCCATAAGTGGTGCTACTTTCCACATTCAATTAGCGAGGCCCCAGGAACTTGAGAAACAGTTAAGTCCGGCACTACCAACATGCCGCCACTCATACAATTCAGTTCTTCCTCCAAACTCGATTCAAAGAGCAATGGACTTGAGCATCAGACAAAATAACACAGGACAAGGCTTTAGACATACGATCCCGGAGAGGCAGACGAGCCCAATGAGGCCAATGGGGACGGTGGGCGAGGAGGCAGCTGAAAGCAGCGGGGGCGTCCTGCCTGCTCCAGGAGCTTCCCTTTCCTGGGGAAGGTATCACTCCTGGGTCTGCCAGGCTAACAGTCTTGAGCCACCAGGCTTTTAGGGGCCAAACTGGCAGAGAGGGTCGGGGATGAAACAGCGGCTCGGACTTGGCAGGAGGAAGTGGAACAGCAGGAGCAGCACCCGCTGGGGTCTCCAAAGGCAAAGCTAGAGTCAGGATCATTTTAAATGGAATCGATCCTGCAAGGAACCAGTAAGGGATGAAGCAGCGAGAAATGGGGAAACAGAGTCCCCTAATGGGACCAGAGGGGGAGAACCACTTTTTATAGCCAAGCCAAGCAAGGTAAAGTTTTAGGGATAATCCATCCCCCAATCCCATCAAGTGCATATCAGAGATGCAAGTGGGTGAGGGCTCTACCTGCTGCCCTCCGGCAAAGATGGCTCTCAGGGAAAAGGCGGGAAGGGAGGCCGCCTGACCAAGCTCATACACTAAACGAGAGTCAGGGAAGGCAGTGGACAATATGTACAGATGTTTCTTTAGTTCTCTCCAGCCTCACCAGTGGAACTGTTCAAGTAAGGTAGTAATAGGCTTCTGCCCCGCCATATCCTGCCTCCCCCTCCTCCCTCGAGAGGCCCGAGGCTTCTGCTTCCTGGAAGAGGGAAACAGCCCCTGGGGCTGCCACCACCTCCCTGGTGGCCGAAGCCAGAGGTCTGGGGCAGGTCTGCGTTATGGAACTGGAAGGGTCAGAGGCTCTTCCTAGCAGGTGCTGAGGTCCAGATTTGGGCAAGGGAGGCGGGGGTGTGGGGGGCAGGGGCAAAGGCTATTTCTTGCGGGTGTGCTGCCTTCGGGCCTGCAGTCGCTGTCGAGCCCCTGGGGTCTTGGATCCCGCACCAATGGAAAAGGAGGGGGCCGCCGATCCTGGAAAGATTCAACAAGATCTCATCAGGGTAGCTGCTACCTGAGAGCAGTCTCTAAAGAACACCGGATGCTGGGAGAAAGCCTCGCCAAGCTCTAGCAATTCTTCCGGGGGAGGGCTTCTTAAAAAGGCAAAATCCCAAGACCACAGAGAGGCTGGGAGCAAGGCCCAGAAAGGCATTTTTACCTGGCGTCCCAGCAGTCTGGCTCCTTCTCATCTCTGCTGCCCAACTCCAAACCTGGCTTGTGCTGGACTCCCAGATGAGCCTCGGAGAGCCGGAGCTGCCAGCCCACCCCACCCCATCTTCAGAGAGGAGATACGCAGGTCACACTGGCAACAAGGAGACTGGCCGCTTACCGAAAGGTCCAACTCCGACAAAGCCTTGGGCGGGTGTTGAGGATGCCCCAAAGGAGAGGCTGCTGCCTGATGCGCCCACCCCAGGAGCAGGGGTGTTCTGACCAAAGGCGGGTGTGGAGGTGCCTAGGATGAAGAGACAGCAGAGAACTGTAGAGACCAGGCCGGTGAGCAGAGGGCCTCAAAGCAGAGGGTTATAAGCCTAGTGGGGAGGTCTGCTCCCGGCAGGGCCTTCCCCGCAGGGCCCCTTAGCTCCCATTCAGCCCGCTGGAAGGAGGCCTTAACACGCGTTGCCCCAGGTGGGCCTCCCAGCCTGCTAACAGCTGTGCAGCGGTGGAGACAAGCCCCTCAGGTTGCCTTCTGACCACCTACGGCGTAGGGCCTCTGCATTCCCTTGGCCACCAGACACAGCAGCAGATGACTGTCAGTGGACCGCCACCTGTAGCCTGACCCGGTTACCTCCCTTCCACCAGGACTAGAAGCGTTATGCCTCTTCTCCTTGTTCACTGGCCTCCTCCCCTCCACCCGGTGGGTCCCCTGATCTCCCCCCGGGGCCCACTGGGACTCAGCCACCAGAAAACGCCCCGCCCTCACTGAGTGCTGCCATCCGCACCAGTCCCGCGGGGAAGGCCGCCTGCTCTCCCAGCTCTTCCTCCTCCTGGGGTGGGGGTGGGGGGCCGGGCTGGGGCGGGCGTCTTTCTGGCTTCCTGGGGCCCGGCCTGGTCCCCGTCTCTCCCTCCACTCCCACCTCCCCTGCAGGCACTGCACTGGCTCCCCGCTCGCCACCGCAGCAACTCCGGCTCCTGCTTTTCCTCAGCCTCAGAGAACCTCCCAGCCACCGCCCCTGCTGCTTTACTTGGTGAGTTGCAACAGGCGGGCCTTGCTGGCTACCACTTATTTTAGGTCTGTATCTCGTAACTGAACGGTGCTGGGGAAAAAGAACGGTGCCGACTGGCCTCACTGTAACTTCACAAGCACGCTTTTCCAGACTCAAAGCTGCCTGCGATCCCATCCCATCTTCTCCCCAGCTCCAAAGCGACCACTTTCAACAGGCCCTGCGGTGCCCTCACACACACCTCCCCCCAGCCACAGCCCAAGCTCTTCTTGTCAGTCTCGGAGGTTAGATTTGTTACTTCCTCAGAAAAGCATCCCTCCACAGTCATTAATCACATACTTTTATCAAGACATTTATTGCTACCTGACACACTATTTACACATTTAACACCTGTTTCTTCACTACCACAACGTAAAGCTCCCCAAGAGCAGACGCCGCACAGCAGACCAAGTCAACTCCTGACCTTACCTCCAAACACAGGTTTGCTGTCCGGCGTGCTGGCCACGTTGAAGGCAAAGGGTGTGCTCTGGCTGGGCGCGCCCAAGCTGTTCTGACTCAAGCCTCCCCCGAAAGGGGTCGTGCTGCCAGTGGTCCCACTTTGTCCTGCTCCAAAGCCGAACGCTCCAGAGGCAGAGCTGGAGCCTGGGGTGGCCGCACTGATCCCAAAGCCCCCACCGCCGGCTGGGGCTGCCGGTCCCCCAAATGTGAAGGGCGATGGTGTCGTGCTGCCGAACACCGAGCTACTGGTCCCACTGCTGGCGGTCTGGGTTGTAGCTCCAAAGCCAGAGGTGGTGGCTGCACCGAAGGAGAAGGCAGCTGTGGTGCCACCAAAGGCTGGCTGGGTGCTGACAGGGGTGCCAAAGGCAGAGGCCGTGGCCTTCAGACCACTGAAGGCCGACTGCGCGGTGCCACCAAAGGCTGGCTGGGCCGGGGCTGGCGCTGGAGCCGCAGTCGGGGCCGGGGCTGCAGAGTTTCCAAAAGTGAAAGAGCTGCCGAAGCTGGGGACAAGGGCCGACTTGGCAGCCCCCTGCTGCTGCCCATCCGCAGCCCCGAAGGCGGGCTGGGGGTTGGCTCCTGGGTAGGACGAGGGAGGTGGCTTGGCGCTCGAGCCGAAGGGAATGTTGAACGCTGGGGCGGTGGCGCTACTGAACGTCAGCGTGGGCTGGCTGCTGCTGACTGGGGCTGAGGCGGTGAGGGTGCTGCCAAAGCCACTAAAGCTGGCTGTGCTGCTGCTGCTGCTGCTGCTGGGGGCGGTGTGGGCGGCACTGGGAAGGGATTGGCCAAAGGTGGCGACTGCTGTTGAAGCGGGCATGGCGGGAGGCTTGCCAAATTGGAATATGGGGCCCACGGCTGGGGTGAAGCTGGCACCAGAAGCAGGGGGAGTCCCAAAGAGGAAGGGCTGGGAGGCGGAAGCGGTGGTGCTAGTCACGCTGCTCGGGGTGCTGGCTGCGGTGCGCACACCGAAGCTGAACGCGGGCTTCGGAGCAGAGTCTGCGGAGGCGCTGGCTGTGGTCATGGACACCACTGCAGAGGTGGCGCCAGCCTGGCCGCTGAAGAGAGGGGCGCTCGTGGTAGTGGCTGGAGTAGCCGTTTGCTTGAGGGAGAAGGGAGTTAACATGGGCACAGATGCAGGTGGCCCCATGTTGCTAAAGATAGGCTTGAAAGTGAGGGGTGGGCTGCTAGTCGTCATGGGGACGGCTAAGCTGGAAGATGCCGTGGCTGTGACCTTGGAAGGGCTAGAGGGCAAGGGGCCCTCATTCTCGCTTTTAGGTGGGACCACAAAAATGGGCTTGAACATGGGAGATGCTGAAGACACAGCAGGGGCCGCAGAGGCAGGAGGGTTAACAGGTGGGGTGCTCAGCATTCCAAACAGAATACTCTGCTTGGGGCTGGGAGATGGGGCGGATGGGGCTTGGGATTTGGCAGATGTCTCAGCCTGAGGGTCCGGAGGTGACTTGGCGTCAGTGACTGGTCCTGGGGAAGAAGCAGGGGTCAGTCCCAAGAAAGTGGTGGTAGATTTGGAGTCTTCGGAGGTGCCTGGAAGGGGTGCTGACTCTGAAGAGCCCAGAGGGGCCAGAGGGCTGGGTGTCTTTGGAGGCGAATGGGCCACAGTGGTTGCCACGCCAGCAGATTCTGGGAAGAAGAGTAGAGAAAGTGAATTTGGAATATCTCAAACATGACGCAGTGTTCAATGCCTAGCACAGTGCTAGGGATTCAACAGTCAACAATTATGACTAAATCTATACCACAGGCCTTTAAACTGTTCACTCCTGAAAGTCAAAGAAGTATTCATAATTTCTACCCTTCACAGGTCATAAGAAAAACAGAAGAGGATAAAACTTGGCCCAGTTGGGGGTTAAATGTGTAGAAACTAAGAAAAATCCAATTACCTGAACTCAAGTCCAATTAATTATGTAGATATACCTTATTCATCTAACAAAGATGTACTGTATTACATTCACCCACCAGGCGCTAAGTACAGAGCATATGGCCATGAATGAGACGGTCTCTGCCCATGAGCCCTGGGAGGGGCTGAATACCTAATACATTCTACACTATGATGAAGTGCAGTAGAGGAGTGTGTATATATGCAGTGCCAAGAAGGCAAGGGGCTGGAACAGCCAGCAGGTCCTTGGAAGCCTATTACCTTGTGCCTGCCGTCTAGCAAGCATGTGACAAGACACCTTAACCATGTGACCGTTTATACTTCAGGGACACCTCATGAGGTGAGCACTGTTCTTATTTTACAGATGAAAACAACAAGGCTCAGAGCAGCTAAGGGACTGGGTTTCAAATCAAGAGCTATTTGACTACCAAAGCTAAGCTGCCCTCCCCAGCTTCAAGTGTCGCAGCCCTTCCCTAAAATGTCCTGATTACAGATTTCTAAGGCTCTTAAGCCTGCACCAGCTCAGGTTTGGGAAGTCAGAATAGGTTCAACCTTTACAGCAATTTCCAGCAACTGATGGGCATGGTGCTTTTACTTCCATCTAAACAAAGGCTGATGTCATTACGTGCTCTAAAGTAAGCTCTCCCACTCACCAGGGAGGGATGGTAGGCCTGGGGAATTCTGCATCTTCTTCAAGCTCTCCAACAGTGGGTTAGTGCTTGGGGCTGGGAGGGAGGATGGGGATGAAGCAGTCCCAGCAGCAGGCAGGGTAAAAGTGAAAGAAGACTGACTGGTAGGTGGGTTCTCAGTGACAGAGTTTGAGGCAGCATCTAGGGAAGAAAGAAAAGATGCCATTGTCCTCCCTTGTTTGGGAATCCTTTCCAGTGGCATATCACGGAGCACGGGGAGTTCAGGGCCTCAGGACGACTCATTTAGAAAGGCTTCCCTTCAGTCTCAAGGCTCACTGTTCTCCAGATTCCACTGAGGACCCAAATGGACTTCCTAGATGAGCCAGACCAAAATAAAACCAAAGGAAACAAACCCTCTCGGGGTGTGAAACTGATCTACATTCCTTACCAGTCTTATCCTCCAAGACCTTGTTAAACCACTGTAAAGAAGCTTTCTTTTCCAAGTCTAAGTCTTCAGCAGTGATTGAATAACCAAGCTGGGGAGGTGGAGGCTACCAAAGAGAAAAAGAAGTTGTCAATCAGGAGAAACTGGAAGAATCCTATATTTAGCCTTCCTAAGACAGAGTTAAGTGGGGGTGGGCAGAGGTAGATGGACAAGACCATACCAAGGTCAGCTGGTCCCCTCGCCTGGAGGGCAGCAACTGAACCTTCCGTTTACGCCGCCCAGAGCTGCCAGGTGTTGATGGGGATTTCCACGGGTTCTGTTTCTTACATGTGGTTTTATCTGCAACTAAAAAAAAAGAAAGACTTGTTTTCTTCCTTCTCTCTGCCAGAAATGGATAGGTTTGTCTATCCCGTTTTTTTTAATTTTCTTTTGTTTTGTTTTTTTTGCGGTACGCGGGCCTCTCACTGTTCTGGCCTCTCCCGTTGCAGAGCACAGGCTCTGGATGCGCAGGCCCAGCGGCCATGGCTCACAGGCCCAGCTGCTCCATGGCATGTGGGATCCTCCCGGACCGGGGCACGAACCCGTGTCCCCTGCATCGGCAGGTGGACTCTCAACCACTGTGCCACCAGGGAAGCCCTACTATCCCGTTTTTAACATTGAGTTTTCAATGGGTATCTCTGAAAGATTCGATCTTCCATGATTTTGGGCTCTTGGATGGTGTCTGAAAGATTATATAGTCAAGGGCTTCCCTGGTGGCGCAGTGGTTGGGAGTCCACCTGCCGATGCAGGGGACACGGGTTCGTGCCCCGGTCCGGGAGGATCCCACATGCCGCGGAGCGGCTGGGCCCATGGGCCATGGCTGCTGGGCCTGCGCTCCGCCGCGGGAGAGGCCACAACAGTGAGAGGCCCGCGTACGGCACAAAAAAAAAAAAAAAAAAAAAAGATTATATAGTCAAGAGGATATAAAGGCAGAATTGCTTCAAATGCAGGTATACAACTGCTTGCTGGACAATAATTATCTGGATTGGTCACAGATACCTCAACCTAAGCTTATCTGTAGCCAACCATTACCACACGTTATACTGTACCTGTCTGTGTCACCTTTCTCCCTTACCTGACTATAAATTTCTGAAGGACAGAAACTCCTGTCTCTGTATCTAACAGGCCGTCCACAAGGCAATGCTCAACACTTCCACCACCAAAAGCCACTCTAGTGCATTCATCAACTTACCCTTTTCTCCCTGGGACTCCTTGTCTGTTACCAATGGAGTTGAAGAACTAGAATGATGAGAAAGCTCCTCTTCTCTGTAGGAGGAAAAGGCAGAATTAAGTTTAAGGAAGACTTGCTGACAAAAAGTACTGGATAACTTCTTGTACCTGCTTACCTACCAACTGGTCTAGAACAACCATGATTTAAGACCTCAGTATGCCAGGAGAAAAAATAAAAGAAGTCAAAAGAAAATTCCAACAGAAAAGAATGGAGGCAGTTCATGGAAACCAAGGAGGAACCTTTGTCTTACAACAAGCACAAATCAGTGATCTTCAAAACCTTACTTACAACCCACCAAGTCCCTGAAAGTTCTAGTCACAGATCTGATCCCTAACAGAATGACATTCAACTTGACTGTAGGTACCTAGAAGGTCAGCTGGAGTCAAAAACATGGAAGTCTGCTGCCCGATGACGTCGTTCGCTCTGTTCCTTCTATTCTGTATGGCCTCTACTCTTACACCCCTGTCACTCACGCTACAGTGTGAGGAAGAGAGCCAGAGGCCTCTACAGTTGGTACAAAAGAACTGTAAGAGATGAGAGCGATTCAGGCGGGTCCTTCCCTGTCCTCTAGATGTTACTTTCTTTGATCCTCCAAATCAGAGTTGCAGAAAGCCTAACAGCCGAGTAAACGTCCCTCTTTTCCTGACCGCTCAGTAATCCACGCAGCAAACAATAATGGAGTACCTTATTTTCTTCGCTGGCCGCTCTGGTGTCTGGGAGCGGGATGAGGCTGGGCTAGAGAAGGGAGATGAACCGGGTCCACTCCTCTTCCACAGCTAAAAGGCAAACACAAATAACGTGACTGACCCTAGTTGACAGTTTATCATCTGACCTTCAGTATAATGCCGTGGTTCTATTCATCACTGCGTATAAAATCTCCTTTTAGGTAACTAAAAAAATATTTCTTTGTGAAGGAAGGCTCCTGAAAAGAAAGCCAATTGCCAGTATTAACTACAGGAGAAAAAGCCTGAAAAACTAACGGAACGCTAACTAATAAATGTAGAAGGAATGAATGTACTTTTGGCGTATATTAAAAAGGGGACTGTCACATTCAGTAATGGTTTAGAGCTATGATGTGCATACACGTTTACTCTATATTGTCTGTGGAAATGATAAAAGTAAATTAAACTGTTCCAATGAAGATAAGCTAATAAACTAATTTAGTTTTGCTCTCATTAAATTTTCAGTTTTACTTTATTAACTTTATTTTTTAAAAATATGCGATCATGGGGCTTCCCTGGTGGCGCAGTGGTTGAGAGTCCGCCTGCCGATGCAGGGGACACGGGTTCGTGCCCCGGTCCGGGAGGATCCCATATGCTGCAGAGCAGCTGGGCCCATGGGCCATGGCCGCTGGGCCTGCGCGTCCAGAGCCTGTGCTCTGCAACGGGAGGGGCCGCGGTGGTGAGAGGCCCGCGTACCCCAAAAAAAAAAAAAAAAAAAAAAAAAAAAATATTATATATACACACACACACACATATATACGATCATGACATCTATGACTTTTGCAGCATCAGTGGTATTTATCGTTATAATTATCCATGCATCTGTCTCTTCACCAAGTGGAGTCCCCTGATAGCAAAGGTAATCTGTTTTCATCTCTGCCTCCTTTGAAGGGGCCTAGCAGCAAAGTACTTGACAAAGAGCAAGCTCTCTGCAAATAGGTTCACTGTCTCTGGCCTATTTACAAAGATACTGAACTATCACCATAGGCAATTTTCCTATTGAGAAGCTTCTAGTGATTTCTTACTCAGTAAAATTGTATCATATAAGCACAAACAGGGAGGCAACAATACTTCATAAAAATTTTAAGAAGGTAAAGGGGGTTTTAAATCAAAGACAGGTGGTAAAGCAGTAGAGTAGTTCCATAAGACTAATGTCAGGAAACGGAGACTCAGAATAAGCTTGAGGAAAAAGCTGAAATCAGTAATAGTTTTTTACGTTATGCTCAGGTAAATAACGAGAAAGGACAGCCACCTGAAAAAACAACAAGTGCTTAGGCCTCACACCTGTATTTTTAACGAAGTGCCAAAGGTGATTCTAACCTTTAGCCAGGGTGGAAGACAACGTGGTTCAACAATTAGGAGGAAAATGTTCTATCTCTACTTCATAGACTATACACACATACAATCCAGGTGTCATAAAGAACTATTTAAAAAAACCAAATGAACTCTTAAATAACTTGGGGTAGGGAAAAGACTTTCTATTCCAGAAACAAAGGAAAGAAAACTGACAGACTGTCATAGGACAACTAAGAACCTCTCTAAATAAAAATGTCTCCATATGGGAAGGAGACTTTACTATATACTCTGTACCATCTGAATTTTCAACCACAGTAATGTTTCCATAAACTAGAAATAAAATGTATGTGGACAGGAAACAAAAACACTCCAAAATGAAATAAAAACATAACTAGAAACAAAATTAAAAGGTAGATATATTCAACTAAAGTGATAAGTTAATATCCTTAACATGTAAAAGTGAAAGTCTTGCAATTCCATATAAACATAATAAACATATCAAATGAAAAGTGGGCAAAGGCTATACCAAGGCAAGTCATAAAAAGAAACAGTCAATCTATGTATCCAGCAGTCAATTTAGTTCTGCACTCTAATTCCATTTTTGCCAAGTTCCTATTTCATAAGGTACTATCCTTTATACTTTACAAATACAAGCAAGGCCATTCCCATCATCAAGAAATTTACAATCTAGAAAAGAGATAGGATGGTACACAAATTGACTATAATAGACAAGAGATGAATGAAGTCTCTAAAAAGGAGTCCAAGAAGAGAGAGATTATGCAGAGTTCGGTTAGAAGAATAATAAAGGATGAAGGTGACATTTGTGATGGTCCTTCATAATCTGACAAAAACACCTGAAGAAAGACAAACTTTATAGGCTTGCAGTAGGATGGACACATGATTCCGGATGGAGAACAGGACAAGAAAAGGCAACAAAGCAGGAAGGAATTAGGTGCTCTTACAAGATAACAAATATGCTGCTTTGACTTAAATATAGGGTATATGTAAAGGAATAATAAGGGACAGGGTCAGAACTGCAAGCTAGGGTTTTGAGGTTTTGAAGGCCAGGGTTACTATTCCTACTTTGGAAAATGACAAGTCTTATATAAGACTTACGAAGATATCAATGTCACGCACAACAAGATCTAAGGACAGTTCACTTTCTCTAATTGGCACCAGTCTAATATTTGTAATGATTTTATAATATCAAAGTTAGAACTTCTAGTCTGGGTAGCTGTGGGTTGGGTATATACTACTGCTCCTCTGGAAAAATACAATTAAGTCAAATATCTCTACTACCACTTGCACCAAATAGAAGGGCTGTCATCTCTGTTGACTACTGGGGATGTTTACTGCTTCAGTACACATTTCTTTGAAAGAGAAGTTCCAACATAAAGAACTTTCATATTACTCTAATCTCCGCTTCCAAAGACTCCCTTACTTTCCTGATAATTTAAAATAACTCATGCCATGGACCATTTCAAAGATAATTATGATCAAAATTGAAAGTACACTATGCTTTCCATTCTAGAACTTCTCCTTCTGACAGCATTATATATTCAAATATCACACACAAGCAGGGGACTGGTAACTACTTGCAATAACACATCCAGAAGCTATGAGTGTCAGTAAGTATATTACTTGCCGTAGTGACGTCACAGGCTCTACCGGGGTGAGGGTGCTTTAAAACAAAATCTGACCATGTTTCAGGCTATGGGTTTGTTTGTTTGTTTTTTAATGCATAAGCACCATTTATTTAGTTTTTATTGATATATAGTTGATTTATAATGTTTCAGGTGTATAGCAAAGTGATTCAGTTATACATACATATATGTGTGTGTATACATTCTTTTTCAGATTCTTTTCCATTATGAGTTATTACATATTGACTACGTTGTTTCAGACCAACCCTGCTGTGGAGGACAAACAAAAAATGCTGAAGAAAATATAAAATACATATGTTTGAAGGTGTGGTGGTATGGAGAGCTACCAAGGCAGTGAGACACTGTGGAGGTAAGACAGAGGAGAGGAGCCAGCAGGTGAGGAGCCTCAGGGCGACTGCTCCTTCCAAAAGTAAAAGCTGCAGTTGAGAGGCTGAGAAAAGCTTTTGGCAGCCCTGTAGGGCTGGGAAGACAAAAACCGGAATTCAGGGCTTTGCAAAGTAGAGGGGCCCTAATATACACCTTAGGCTTTTGGTTCGAATCCCAAAGGCTACATAGTAGGGTACAGGGCAAATCAGAAATAAACCAGCCCTCACAAGAACTGACAACCAACTCAGAATCATGTCAATTCCAACGGTACAGGGGTAACCTGTCCCAATCCTAGCTGCCTGCCAGAGGCAAAAGACAGACCTCTTTGGAGGAAGATACTATCATTCAGAGCTTCAAGTCATTGTCCCCCCACCCCTCCAATGTCTGACAGTAAAACAAAACAACAAAGAAGTATGTAAGAAGATAATATTCAAGAACTTCCCTGGTGGTGCAGTGGTTAAGAATCTGCCTGCCAATGCAGGGTACATGGGTGACAGCCCTGGCCCTGGTCCAGGAAGATACCACATGCCGTGGAGCAACTAAGCCTGTGCGCCACAACTACTGAGCCTGCGTGCTACAACTACTGAAGCCCACATGCCTAGAGCCCGTGCTCCGCAAGAAGAAAAACCAACGCAATGAGAAGCCCGCGCACCAAAACGGAGTAGCCCCCGCTCACAGCAACTAGAGAAAGCCCGCGTGCAGTGACAAAGACCCAACATAGCCAAAAATAAATAAATTTTAAAAATTAATTTCTAGGGCTTCCCTGGTGGCGCAGTGGTTGGGAGTCCGCCTGCCGATGCAGGGGACACGGGTTCATGCCCTAGTCCGGGAGGATCCCACGTGCCGCGGAGCGGCTGGGCCCGTGAGCCATGGCCGCTGAGCCTGCGCGTCCGGAGCCTGTGCTCTGCAACGGGAGAGGCCACAGCAGTAAGAGGCCCATGTACCGCAAAAAAAAAAAAAAAAAAAAAAAAAAAAATTAATTTCTAAAAAACTAAAAAGAAAAATCAATACTAGAATTAAAAAGAAAAAAACTTATTATTGTAGACAACATGATGTACATACAAAAATCCTAAAGAATATACAGATGAATATTCAGAATTTAGCAAATTTTCTGAATACAAAAATCAGTTGTATTACTATATATCAGTAACAAATTTCTAATATGCTATTTATAATAGCATCAAAAACATGTACCTAGGAATAAATGTAATAAAAAATATGTAAAACCACTGCACAGGTAAGTTAAAGATGATGTAAATAACTGAAGACTACCCCATGTGCATGGACTGGAAGATTCAATATTGTAAATGTCAACTGTCTCCAAAATAACTGGTAGATTAAAGGCAATCCCAATCAATATCTTAGCAAAGTTTTTGGTATGGAAATTGACAAGATGATAAAATTATACAGAAATGCAAAGGGCCAAGATCCAAGACAATTCTGAAGAGGAATGAGAGAAATGAGAAAGTTGGATGACTTACTCTACTAGATATCAAAACTTAAAGACTGTGTGGCACGGGGCAGAAAAACAGACTAGTGCAACAAAACAGAATCTATCCACAGAAATGGATCTACAGATACACTGACACAAATTATGACAAAGGTGGTGCCCTAGAGCAACCGGAAAAGGATGGGCCTTTCAATAAACATTGCTGAGTCAAACAGATATTTAGATGGAAAAAATACTAATTTTGATCCCTACCTTACATCACACATAAAAATCAATTTCAAGGGCTTCCCTGGTGGCGCAGTGGTTGAGAGTCCGCCTGCCGATGCAGGGGATGCGGGTTCATGCCCCGGTCCGGGAAGATCCCACATGCCGCGGAGCGGCTGGGCCCGTGAGCCGTGGCCGCTGAGCCTGCGTGTCCGGAGCCTGTGCTCCGCCACGGGAGAGGCCACAGCAGTGAGAGGCCCGTGTACCGCAAAAAAAAAAAAAAAAAAAAAATCAATTTCAAGAGGATTATAGATCTAAATTTAAAAAGGAAAAATAATAAAGCTTCTAGAAAGTAGCATAAGACAATATCATCATGACCTTAGGCAGGCAAAGACTTCCTCAACAGTACACAAAATACACTAACCATAAGTGAAAAGGACGAAATGGTGAGCCACAGAGTAGGACACTTACTTGTTGCAACACATATAATTCACAGAGACCTTGTATATAGAATATATAAAGACCTTACAAAAATCAGTAAGAAAAAGACAGACAACCTAATAGAAAAGAGCCAAGAAACTTGAACAGGCCCTTCATAAAAAAAGGACATACAAATGGCCAATGAACAGTTGATACCTCTATTTCATTATTAGAGAAATACAAATTAAGACCACAATGAAATACTACTTCACACTCACTGGAATGGGTAATTAAAAGAGACAGGCAACACCAAGTGTTAGTGAAGATGTATAAACACAGGAACAAAATCTCATACTGCGCTGGTAGGAGAATCGACGGAAACATCACCTTAAAAAGAATTATACAGGGAATAACCCTAGACCACTGGTGGCCCAGTGGTTAGGACTCTGCACTTCCAGTGCAGGAGGCACAGGTTCGATTCCTGGTCGGGAAACTAAGATCCCACAAACTGTGCAGTACAGGGGAAAAAAAAGACTTATACAAAGCAGCACTAGTCACAACAGCCAAGACATGGAAACAACCTAAATGTCCATCAACAGATGAATGGATAAAGAAGATGTGGTACATATGTATACAATGGAATACTACTCAACCATAACAAAGAACGAAATAATGCCATTTGCAGCAACATGGATGCAACTAGAGATTATCATACCAAGTGAAGTCAGAAAGACAAATACCATATGATACCACTTACATGTGGAATCTAAAATATGACACAAATGAACCTACCTATGAAACAGAAACAGAATCACAAACAGAGAACAGACTGGTGGTTGCCAAGGGGGAGGAGGTTGGGGGAAGGATGGAGTGGGAGGTTGGGGTTAGCAGATGGAAGCTTTTATATACAGGATGAATAAACAACAAGATCCTACTGTATAGCACAGAGAACTATATTCAATATTCTATGATAAACCATAACAAAAAAGAATTTTTTAAAAAAAGGATGTATATTATGTATAATCATCACTTTGCTGTGTAGCAGTAATTAACACAACATTGTAAATCAACTATGCTTAAATTAAAAAAAAAAAACTTATATAAGAATGTCCATAGCAGCATTATGCATAACAGCTCCCAACGAGAAACTCAAATGTCCAATGGTAGAATGGATAAATTAATTGTGGTATATTCATATAATGGAACAATATTCAGCAATGAAAATGAAAGACCTATGACCACATGCAACAACATGAATGAATCTCACAAGTAAAATGTTGAATGAAAGAAGCCAAACACAGAAGAAAGCATATTCTGTTTCCATTTATATAAAATTCAAAAACAGGGAAAACTATATATGATGCTAATATTGAGGAAGGAAGAAGGGAAGAAGTAGTGACTGTGAGTGGGTATGAGAGGGGCTTCTGCATGTTGAAAAGGATTTATTACTTGACCTGGGTGGTGGTTACATGGAGCTGTACATCTGTATTTGTTTTTCAGCACATTATACTCTAGTTTTAAAACAGCCGTTAGACAGATTACATGACATGGAATGCTATGCAATATATAATGACTAAAAAAGATGTAGAAAAACCATATATGCTATGGTTCCATTTTGTTAAACAGACCAGAAATCTTGTGTATCATCTGTGTTTACATACAGAGTAGGAATGTTAACAATAGGTGCCTATGGGATGGACACTAAGATAGCCAGGACAGGGGAATTTTTACTTAACGGTTATTTATACTTAAAAAAAATTCTGAAACCAGGAAAGGTAATATTGTAGCACATGTTACAAATTCCAACAAGAATTCAGTAAAAAGTTTCCTTCCTATCCAATAGTTATTACAGTTTCTAACATATCCTGTCAACATTATTCTATGCACATCAAAAGATTAAAGAAACCAGCAGCATGAATAGAGGACACTATACACACAGTTCTGCACCATATGCTTTTTAAATATAATATTTTGAGCTCGTTCATATCAGTGCCTATTAAAGCTGCCTTACTGTTTTTAACAGTTACACAGTATTTCAACTTATGGAAATAATGTAAGTCATTCAACCAGCCCCTTAAAAAGGTATGTTTACATTGTTTCCAAGCTTCTGCAAAAATAATGCTACAATCAACATCCTTGTATATGTCTTTGAGTATATGTGTAGGGTTAATTCCTAAAAGTAAACCTGCTGGATCAAAGGGCATGTGCATCTCTAATGCTAATAACAATGGCCACACTGCCCTCTAGGGAACTGTACCAACTGATGCTCCCACTTGTGAGACCTAAGTTTCCCCACCAGGGATCCAAACCAGGGCCCCCGGCAGTGAAAGCACCGAGTCCTAACCACTGGACCACCAGGGAATTCCGAGAAGCCTGCTTTTGCAAACATTTATTTTTATGGTTTCTATTTTACATTTAAATCTTTAGTTCATTTGGAATATGTTTCTCTAGTACTGTATATGAAAAGCTGCTCAAACTCACTCATAAGAGACACAAATTAAATACTATTCCTCACCTATCACACTCATCTTTCATTTATATTACTGTAAGAGCCTTCTGGATTGATTAACTTATCTCAAAATTTTTCTCCCCTTGAAAATCTTCCTCCACACATGCTTTATTTTTTCCTAGCTACAATATATTGGGTACCCACTTATTAACAGGCACTGTAATGGGTACTTTTCAAACACTACCTTCAGTCTTTACAACAATGATTTAGAAATGAGACAAAGAGAGTTTAAGTGATTTACTTGCCCAAGGCCCCAGAGCTACTAGGTATCAGAGCCAAGACTGGAACCCACATCTGTCTGGTAGCAAAGCTTGCTCTGTTCCCTAGGCTATACTACATCCTCTTTCTAAAAAAGAATTACAACCACTTCTTTTTTTTTTTTTTTGCGGTACGCGGGCCTCTCACTGCTGTGGCCTCTCCTGTTGCAGAGCACAGGCTCCGGACGCGCAGGCTCAGCGGCCATGGCTCACGGGCCCAGCCGCTCCGCGGCATGTGGGATCTTCCCGGACCAGGGCACGAACCCGCATCCCCTGCATCGGCAGGCGGACGCTCAACCACTGCGCCACCAGGGAAGCCCCAACCACTTCATATTTTTAAAACTTTCATTAAATTCTCAATGCCTATGGGATAAATTTCTTTTATGATCCAATGCAATCTGGAGTCAATCTACCTTTTGATTAAATTAATATCATTTACTGAATTATTCGTCCTTTGCCCATTTGTCTTGTATCAGGTTTCCACATATGATTGCTTTACTTTTTGGGCTTTCTATTCTGTTCCACTGGTCTATAGTTATCACTCAAGGGTTTGTATCTTCTGTTAGTGGTAATCCCAATATCTGACAGACAGAAGATATCTACAGATAACCAGGTAGTAACTACCAGGTAGTAAACACTGGCTGATCGATTAATTAATGCTAGGAACCCATTTCTCCCACAGCGCAAGACAAATGTACCTGAGAGAGACCTCGAGTAGAACTGTAAGAACTGGCAATGGCATTGCGGCTGGAGCTAGGGATGCCACCTGTGTATGTGCTTGTCAAGGAGCTCATAGAAGAGGTGCGCGATCTCTTATTCGAGTGATCATCTGAGCTCTGGGAATTGAGACCTCTCTTCAGAGACCCAGGCCTAATAAAAAGGGGAAAATATAGTTAGATGTATTATTAAAGACATTCTTTTAAGGCTTTGTCCACGGACACAAAATCTTCCTTAAAAAAAAAAAAAAACTTAATAAAAGAGCATAATGCTGTTAATTTTATTATTAACAGTTTGGCTAAATATATCTGACAGTCAAGAAGAGAAAGCCAAATATTTTAAATCAAATATATGAGTGCACTGATATAATATTCTAGAAAATGCACACTAATCTACAATGACAGGAAACAGATCAGCAGATACCTGGAGATGCGGACAGGATGGAGGGAGGCATTACTCAGGGGCGTGGGGAAACTTTTGGAGGTGATGTTTACATTCATTATCTTGACTGCAGTGATGGTTTCCAAGGTGTATGCAAGTCAAAACTTATCAACTTGTACACTTTGAACAGGTAGTTTATTATTCGCCAATTATACCTCAATAAAACTTTTTTTAAAAAATCAGTTAAGAGAAACCAACCATTTTTTCTCAGCTTCCAAATGAAACAGAAATTCCCTGTACATCTTTCCTGTAGAATAAGTCATCCAACCCCTGTTATGATACTCAACCACGGACCAGTTTATTCTTATACTGGATGAAAATGTATTTCCTCTAACTTTCACCCATGGATACTATTTGGAGCCAAACTGAGCAAACTGTTTTTCTTTTTTCATGTGACAGTCCTTCCATAGTTTGGAGACCATTATCCAAATTTCCTTATTCTCCTTGAGATTTTTCTCCTCTGGGCTAGTATTCATACCCCTTCAAAACTGCCTTACCCACCACCAGCCCATAAAATCTTAGCTGCTCCACTCAGAATGCATTTCAGTTTGTGTACATGCTTACAGTGTAGTACACCAAACCAAACCCACTCCACAGACAATCTGAGAAGAGCTAAGACGAGCAAGACTACCACTCACCGGCCTCATTCTAGTCTTTGTTCTTCTATCAGCACAGACTAGGAGCACATTAGCTTTTTTGGCAGCCATAGCATACTGCTGACTCAAATTAAGCATATACGTTACCACAAGGCTTTTCACACATATTGCTGAGCCACTTTTCCTCCCAGCCAATTCCTCCTCAAATGTATTTAAACTCAAATGTAGAGATTTAATATTTATCTTAAATTTCATATTGTTACATTTTATCCATTGCACAAACCTTGTGATCTTTCTGTTTATATACTTGGTTATTAAATATATTCATAAACCCTCTTAGCCTTAGTGTGTTTTATCCATATCAATGAAAAATTATTAAAAGGAATTAGAAGATAGTTATTGTGGCAAGTTACTCAAAATGTTCCTCTCTGACTTCAAAGATTTGAACCTGAACTAATAAAACAATGCAAAAAAGCAAAGGAAGTCTACAGGACAGTAACTCTGATGATTCCCTTTTTCCAAACAGTCTATATCTCACCCATGGATGCTCACTTACTTAGGCACAAAAGAAGCAGGGACTCCGTTGGCCACCAGGGGCTCAAATGCTGAATGTCCGCTCCCACTGCTATCATGGCGCCTAGACAAATCAAAAAACTCTCAATTAAATGAAGTTACTTTTCTTTCCCCTTAAATCATACTCCCGTATTCTTGGGACCCTATACTATTCCTATGGAGCACAGGTTCCATGCTAGACAAGAAGAGGAATGCTTCAACTCCAAAGATTCCAAAAGGTAAATTTATGCTAACAGTGTCCAGGCAGTAAGAAAAGTATGAAAATACTTCAAGACCTTTTGAACTCTTCAGGTGTATCAATTATTTGCTAACTTCTCACCAAAGTATCAGAATCACAAATTTAACATCCTACCAGCCCCAAACTGAAAACAGAAATAACCCTTTAGGGTTTAACCCACACATCCTATAGTGCTCTAGAGGTTAATATGGCAAGTCTATTAAGGAAAAACTTTACATATCACATACAAGGGCCTATGCATGGTGCACAGAATCATTGCTTATTCCCATCATGGGAAAGATAGTACAGAATCCTCAGTTATAGGCTCACTGGGGTCAAGCAAAATTACCACCCTGCAGAACATGAGAAACCTATCTGCACCTTAAAAATAGTTATTTCTTCTCCCACCTCCACACCTCCCCACCCCCTGCCACTCCTACTTAGTTAGTTGACATTAGCTCAAATTGCTCACTTGTCAATCCTATCTCTAGTCATGATTACGTGATCTTCCCGCTACATACATACACTTGCACTGATTAACATTTCCCTACTCAATTTTGTCACCTACAGTATCAAAGCTGACCAATTTTGAACCTATAGGATATGAACAATCTTCTCTAGGTAATGGGGCCAATGATTTTACATGTGGGGTCCACTGTCTCCTCAGAGAGCACTTCTTTGCCCACCTTATATAAAGAAGCCCCCTTTTCATTACCCTCTGTTATATCACTCTGTTTTTTATCTCTATACACTTATAATTGATAATTATCTTGCTTATTTTATTATCCTTATTTTTTGGTCTCTTTTCCTCAAACAAGTCCCATGAGGACTCCATCTTGTTCAAAGCTCTCTCCACTCTACCTAGAATAGGCTCTGGCACATAGTGGGTACTCAATTTATTGAATTAGAAAAATGACTGGACTCCTTAACTTACTCCTTTGCAGCCTGTTAAAGCCTTAACACCCATTTTCATTAAGTTATTGAAAACAAGATAATGAAACTGGTTTTACTCTCATTACTGATAAGTCTACCATACCCTAGTCCTCACTTTTCTTTGCCAAGCACTCCCCTCAGCACAGTCAAAATACTGCAGCTGGTGGTTACCCAAATAATTAAACAGCACGAGATTGTGAGGCGAAGACTTTAAGCATGCTCTCTCAAAAATAAAATTTAACACGTTTGTATCAAAAGTATGAGGCTAACATGGCTAACAGTTATTGGCGTATCTCTAGTACTTACGGAAAAGGTAAATTACAAAATTTATCTAACATGTGTCTTAGGAAATGAACAGCATTAAAGCCCTTGTTACCAAGCTCTTCCATGAAAGCCGAAGAACAGGACCTACTAAGGGTCACAAACTGGAGCTGGCCTTTATATCTTCTGGAGAGTGATCTATATTTCAACAAATCCCGGGAGCCCACCTGAGAGGCCTGTTATTACTCTGTTGGGACTGTTACCTTCTCTTATTTTCCTGGCCATCAGCAAATATTTGGTCCTCCTCCTCCACTGTCCTTTTCTTCCTCTCTTTGAGGGCATTCAGTACTGTCTCCTTTGCACATGGGTCTGGGGCACTAGTTGATGGTGAGGACAGTGTTGAGTTGATAATTTGCTCTCGTCTACAGTGAAAGATAAGATCGCAGCATCAAGATATTTTAATTACCATGGCATATAGCACAGACTTCAGTCACTGGACATCAGAAGCTAACCAACAAGCAAAAGTATAATTTATACACTCACAGAAATTGTCCTTTGCAATTAAAGCTACGATCCAAGGCAAACAAAACAAAAAGATGGTTCAATTACTAGAATTTGGGATTTCTCATTCAAATAAGCAGCTACTTCTTTTTCTGCTTTGTCACAGGAATAACCAAAGAATAAAGTGGACAAATAGGAGTCTATTCTTCCAACGACAATACTCACATCGGAGAACGAGTCAATTTGCTATCTGGAGGAGCAATCCTCACCGTCACTGGGCTGCACACCATTTTGGAATTACGAGCAGATAGCACAGTCTTCTTGTGATAACCATTCCAGCATACTGTGGGAAGCACCCCCAGCAAGGAATATTGGGTCTGTTGAATTGGATATCTTCTTCGAGGTGTTATTACAAACCGATGTGATAAAGTCCCACAATCCCTGTGAAGAATGGGAGATACCAAAGAAGCTTAAAGGAATGTCAGAAAATTTAAATGACTAAAGAACCACGTGGGTTCAGATATTTTCCAGAGAGTTTAAACCTCTTTCTAAGCAACAAAGAACACATGGTATTTTTATGGCAACTTTGCCCCATTTCGTCTAAGGGCAGAAAGTGACAGCTGCTTACCAGCTGTCCCTACAATGGACTTCAACAATTTGAGAGGGAAATTGAAAACCTTGCCCACACAAGTAAACTACGATGGAAGAAAAGTGTGTGTTAGGATGTGGAGGGAGAACCTTTTCAAGAATGCTTCACTCTTTTATGCTAATCCATCAGTAACATACACTCAAAGTTAAACATTTTTAACACCTAATAACACCTAAACATTCATCTTCTCAAATAAATGTACTTTTCAAGAATCTAATATTTTCACCAAATTTTTGTATTCTCTTGTATCACTCAGCTATTGGGACTAAATGAAACTGTCTCTTTGATTTGATCATCTTTATCTACCAAGTTTTATCAATCAAAGAGGTGTTTCCTGGGAACACCTCTTTGAGCTCGGCTAACCATAGAATTTCTCTTAGTGGTCCAAAGAAAAAAAATTTAACAAAACATACTCTATGACTACAATCGAAAGATAAAGACATTTTCACTAGAAGTAGGAATACTTAGTGGTTTATCAAGTATTCTGCTAAATCTATACTGTATGAAAATTCAGACAGGTTTAAGAACTAAAAGGAAGGAAACAGCTGTGGCATCACATCTCATTCCAAAGGGTAAAGAGGGGCAGGAGACGACTGACACGCATCAAGGTGTTTAAGACGGCAAAACGACACAGAATCCACTTTGGACTTAATGAAAAAGAAAATCGGATTTGAAAGTCAAGTCCCTAATTCAAAGCCCGTCGACAGAGAGAAGAGTATGAGAAAGATCAGGGTTATCTTACCGGTGGGAAGGCCTCCTAGAGGATCGGAGGAGAGGAGTGGGGAGGAAGGGGTGAACTTGAACGCCACGGGGATGCGCCGACTGAGCGGGCGGCGCGGTGCGGGCGGGTGGGCGTCGGCCCGGCCTCTCCCGCAGGTCCCTGCTCTCCGGGGCGGGGGCAGGCTGCGGGGGGCCTGGTTTGCCCAGGTAACTGCCCAAGAGGAGCAGTTCAGCGGGGTCGGGTCCTTCCAGCAGGCTCCGCGGCTCTAGAAGATTTCCGTTTACTGCCGACTTGGCCGGAGGCGAGGCGAGCAGTGTTCGCTGACGCCTGGCGTTCCGAACCAGCGAGAAGGCGCGCGAACCCCGGGGCTCGCGGCTCAGTCCCCACCAGGCCGCGGTAGCCCCCACAGCCAGCCAGGCCAGCGCAGCCGCCGCCGGCACCAGGTACAGCACGAGGCCGAGCAGCGACAGGACGAGAAGCGCCGCCCCGAACGGCCCGCCGCAGCCCCAGCCCCGGCCCCGGCCGTCCCTGACACTCGCTAACGGCCGCCGTCGGTCGCCTCCTCCAGCCGCCGAAGCCGCCGGAGACATCGCGGCTCCGCGCCGCGGAGAAGACTTAAATATCCCAGCGTGCACCGCGCGTCGCGTCGCGTCACCGCGCGCCGACTGCATCACTGCGCACGCGACTCGGACGAGCGACTGCGAAGGGAAACGCTACTGCCTGGCGACGCGCTAAACCCGACCCATTTCAGAAAATGCCGCCCCGCTAAACGCCGAGTTGTGATTCTTGTCCCTCGTGTACACCCGCACAGCACCCATCCAGAGGTGAGCCTCTTGGAACAATCTTGTTAGAAATAAAAGCTCCGGAAAGCGACTACTCACGTAATGCTTATTTTCTAGGGGCCTAAACACCCTAGAAGAGATTATCAGGCAATTTCACAATTGCTACCTGAGGCTGCTAGTTTTTTCAGTTACTCAAGTTTTCTGCCAAAGTATAAACTGCTAAAGGGAGTTGACTTCAACAGCAATAGTAAAAATCAAGACCAACCCAAACTATCCACCCTCATTAAATGTGGGTCTGGTACTAATAAATGCCCGATCAAACTGCCTAATAGTCTAATAAACTGCAGATCAGACCTGAAGCTGCAATAGAAGTTTGCGTTTCTGCAGTACACATTGATAAAGGGGGGCAATTATCTACCAAATTTCACATTATGCTCCAGAATCGGGTAGATTTTTAGGATTTGTGATCAATTTACCTTTGTTAAGTTTGGTGGCCTGAGAAAGTAGATTATTGTTTGTCTAGGTCCGGGGCGTGTGCTGGGCATCAGGGGATGGAGAGTGACTACTGAAGGGTAGAGTTTACTTTTGGCGGGGACAAAAATGTTTAAAAATTAGATTATGGTGATTGTTGCACAACCCTGTGAGATTGTATGGTATTTGAATTATATCAATAAAATTATATCAAAAAAAACTTGGTGGTCTGCTAATTCAGGCTTTGGCCTAGCTCAGCTTCCTTGGCCATTCATTCATTGATTTACTCATTCTATTACTGATACACATTAAAGAGAGTAATGGGGGACATTAAAGAGAGTAATGGGGGAAAACACAGGGTCTCTGATCTCTAGAAGCCCTGAGTTTAGTAGGGAAGAAAAATGTGTAAATAGAAAGTTAACAATTCATCGTGGTAAGTGTGATAACAGAGGCACAAAAAGGGAAGGAATGATAAAGGGGAAGATGGGCTGGGAGGTGCTACTTGAGCTAAGAGAACTGGCTTAAAGCAGGTTCAAGGCAAATGAAGAAGGATTTTGCAGAAGCACAGAGATGGAAAGGAGTATGACACAAGAGTTTGCAAACAGTTTGATATGGCTGGAGATTACAATGTTTGGTGGAATAGGGAGGTTGGAAAGATAGGAAAGGCTCAGAAAAAGATGCCTCTGGAGCAACTGGGAGAGATGAGAAAAACAAACAGTTCTTCTCTTCCCCAACACATTGCCAGGGCAATTCTGCTTCTATCTGTTCAATATACTGTAATTTCATATCAAACTTCATTCGAAAAGGAAAGGGTATGGACTGTGTTCCTTAAGAAAAAAATCTTGGGAATTCCCTGGCAGTCCAGTGGTTAGGACTCCGCACTTTCACTGCTGTGCGCTGGGTTTGATCCCTCATTGAGGAGCGAAGATCCTGCAAGACGTGCGGCGCAGTCAAAAAAAAAAATCTCAAACAGTACTGGTATCACTGGAATAGTGGGACAAAGTCAAGGTGCAGTGGGTTAAAGAGTGAATAGAAATGAGGAAATGGAGGCAGCGGCTGTGGACGTCCCATTCAAGAAACTTCAATAAGGGAAGAAGGAAGATAGTATCTTGCTCAGCAAGGGTCCTTTAAATAATCATATACTACTGGTGTTCAAGAGAGGAGCTAGATGTAAAAGCCATCAGTGTACAGATGCCACAAGACTAAGTAAGATTTCTTGGGAATTAATGTAGATAAAGAGGTCCAAGGCCTGAGCCATGGGGCACCCAGTGTTTAGAGGTCAAAGAAATGGATGCACAAAAAGCACAAATCATTTAGCAAAACAAACATAAATATCACTACATTAAAATTTAACACTTCTGTATGGGAAAAGACAGCACAGGCTGCTAAAAGACAAGCCAACACCGGGAAAACACGATTCTAACTCATCTAACCAAAAAAGGATTAGTAACTAGAATTTATTAGGAACTCCTAAGAATCAGTAACAAAAAGATGACCCAATTGTTAAGAAGGACAGTGATATCAAATGCAACTTACTGAATAGGAAATCCAATAGCCAATAATAAATATATACATATGTTCATGTATATATATGTGTATGTATATGCATGTGTGTATATATATATGTACATACACGTACATATATATTTTAACCTCACCAGTAATCTAGGAATGGTTTATCGATGTAACAAGATAACATTTTGCATTCATTTGCACAAGTAGAAAAATGTAATAGTTCAACAAGATCAAATTTTGGCAAGGATGTGGAACAACTGGAATTCATGTGCTGTATGTGGATATGTAAAATAATATAATTTGGAGAGCAATTTGGCAATATCACATAAAGTTGAAATAATGTATCTCATAACCCTGTGGGTACAAAGATAGTCATTGCAGCAGCATTTGTATAATTGACAATTTGAATATATCTAAATGTCTAACGTCTACTAACACAAGAATGGATGAACAGTGGTATAATTCATATAATAAAATACTATAAAAGCAGCTGAAAATTAACAACCTATCCAGCCATGATTAAGTGATACCAGACTAGTCCTCCTGCCATAAACAACTATACAAATGGACAAAAATTTAAGAGGCAACTACTGTGAGAGTATTTCTGGATGAAATAAACACTTGAATTGGTAGACTGAGGAAGGAAGATTGCTCTTTCCACAGTGGGTGGGCCTCAACCAATCCACTGAAGGGCTGAATAGAACAAAAGGGATGAGTCGGAATTCCCTCTGCTTGTCTTTGAGCGGGGACATCAGTCTTTTCCTGCTTTTAGACTTGGACTAGAGCTCAAACTATTGGCTCTTCTGCTTCTTGGACTGGAACTACACCAGCAGCTCTCCTGGGTCTCCAGCTTGCTGACTACAAATCTTGGGACTTCTCAGCTTCCATAATTACATTAACCAATTCCTAATTTCTCCTGTTAGTAATACTACTACTACTACTACTACTAATAAATATGTGTGTGTGTATCTCTATCCTATTGGCTCTGTTTCTCTGGAGAACCCTGAATAATACAGCCAGGCTGTATATGCAGCGTGAGACAACCCGAGGCTCACCAGAAAGCAGGCATATGGGGCTTTCTGGTATATGGGGCTAAGATTAGAACAAAGATACCAGAGTTAGAGCAGTCCTTGGATAAGAGCATTGCCAAGGGAGTTGTGGTGCTTCCAAAGTGGAGGGATCTCATAAATGCATCTTTAACACCCTTGGCATCCAGTTGAAACAGTAGAAAGGTTACAGTTTGGGGTACAGACCATAGTCTAGACTTACTCTAGGTCTGCCCTAATAAAGCCTAAGTCAACCATGACAAGATCCACAGGAAAAGAGTTTGAAGGTTGAGTCTCACCAAGCTAGGCATGGGAAACACTTTAGGCTCTCCACTGATCTGTAAAAACAAAACAAAACCAAGCTTGAAGAAGTGTTAGATCATTAGCTAGTAATTACATTGCCTACTAAAACAAGAATCTATATACTTCATAGAGAGATAACAGACTCCAGAGTATTGTTCACAATGCACAATATTTGATAAAAGGTCATTTAGACATATAAAGAAACAAGAAAATGTGATCCGTAATCAAGAAAAAAAGCAGTATATATAAATGAACCCAAGATGGTCTAAACGTTAGACTTAGCCAAACAAGATTTTAAGGGAAATATTATAAATATGTCCAAAGAATTAAAGGAAAACATGGTCTTAATGAGCAAACAGATAAAGGATTACAAAGAAATGGAAATTCTAAGGAAGAAACAAACAAATGATAAAACTTAAAAAATAAAATAATTGAAAAAACTCACCAGATAGGCTTAACAGAAGATCGGAGACAACAAAATTAAGTCAGTGAACTTAGATCAGTAGAAACTGTCTCATAATGAACAGACCCTCTGGGACCTCTGAAGCACTATCAAATAGTGCTATCTATCATATGTGTAGCTGGACTCTCAAAAGAAAATGTGAGATTGGGGCAGAAATATTTTTAAAATAACATCCAAATTTCCCAAATGTGGTGAAAAATAACAAAGATCCATGAAGCTGACAAAACCACATACAAATATGTTTCTTCCCATCAGAAACAAGACAGGCTAGAAGACAAATGGTTTCTTTTAAATGCTAAGGGAAAAAGGCTTGTCATTCCAGAATTCTATGTTCAGCAAAAAATCCTTCAAAAATGAGGGAGAAATAAAGACACTTCCTTGTGAATAAAAATACACTCTAAGAGATGTTAAAGGTTGCCCTTTAGACAAAGGGAGCTAAGACCAGATAGAAATCTGTAACTACAGGAAGGAATAGACCATCATGGTAAATAAATGAGTAAATATAAAAAACTATGTTTATGATAGTCATGATTTAATTTAAGAATTGATTATTTCAAATAAAAATAATAGAGATATTGTGAGATTAATACAACAAATATAGAAGAAAAAGATGTAATAACCATCACCAAAAGCTGGATTGTGGGGAGGATAAATGGAATTATACTATTGTAAGGTTATTACATTTGTGACAGCAGAAAGTGGGACACTTCAAGTGTCAGGTATGATGTGAGAAGGAATATGGTGAAATAGGAAAGTGAAGGGTGAAGATGTTCAATAGTATTCTATTGTCACTAAACATAGAAGGATTGATATAAAACAAAGGATGTTCTCTGACTATAACAGAATTACACTAGAAATCATCAACAGAAACATAAAAGGAGAATTTTCAAACACTTGATAATTAAACAACACAATTCTAAATAATCTATGGGTCAAAGAACAAGTCTCAAGGGACATTAGAAAATATTTTGAACTGAATTAAAATATAATGTATCGAAATACATGGAAAGGGACTTCTACTTCTGACCATGATGGAATAACAGGGACCACAGATTTACCCTATAACCTAAAACAACAGCAAAAACTAGACAAAGTACATGCAACAATGGTTTTCAGGACACTACACATTGGACAACAAAGGACAGAGATCACCGATAGTTGGGAACTAAATGAGATGAGCCCCACAATCAACACAGCTTACTGTCTGGAGTTTCCAGGCAGTAGCATTTACCAAAGCAGTAAAGTTTAAAAGGCAGAATACCAGAGAGGAGAGAACTGCACAACAAGATCCCAGAGATGTACAGAGGTTCCTCCTTGAGTATTCAGCACAGAACTCAATAGTACATGTTTATGAGGAAACTACCCAAAGCCAAAGAAAAAGCCATCCAAAAGCATTAGAGGAAACAGGATCTGGCACTAACAAAGGGCCAGGAAAAGTGTCTCTTCCCACTGGTCAGACTGGGAAAACTCATAATTCATAGGACATTGGGTAGAGTACTCAGGAAGGTGTTGCCTCAGTAAGAGGAAATAATCAGCCTTAGATTGAGCACTGATCTGGACCTACCTAGATCAAAAAGCAAAGCCTGAAAGGATCAAACTGTTTCCAAGGACCTTAACTGCATCCCAAAACAAAGTTCAAGAAAACATACGGGAATAAAAAATGATCAGCACTCCACAAGGTAAGCTTCACAATGTCTGACATCCAAACAAAGATGGACAGGCATACAAACAAGCAGGAAAGCACGACCCATCAAGAGGAGAATAATCGATCCAAACCGACCCAGACCTGACACAGATGTTAAAATTAGCAAAGAATAACATTAAAAGTTATTTTAACTGTATTTCATATGTTCAAAAAGTTAAGTAGCGATATGGAAAAATACAAGAAGAAATAATGGCCCCAAACTTTCCAAACATAATGAAAAACATAAGCCCACAATTCTGAAAGCTCAATCCCAAGTACAAGAAATATAAAGAGAACTATAACAAGTCACATCAAAGCCAAATTGTCAAAACCAGCAATACAGATAAAATTCTAAAGAAAAAAAAAAGAACAAAGATAAACATGATACCAAAATATGACAGTTGACACACACAATGGACTGCTGTTATGGACTGAATTGTGTTCCCCCAAAATGTGAATATTGAACCCCAATCCCCAATGTAATTGTATTTGGAGATAGGGCCTTTAAAGATGTAATTAAGGTTAAATGAGGCCATATGAGTGGGGCCCTAATCCAATATGACTAGTGTCCTTATAAGAAGAGGTAGAGACACCAAGGATGCGTGTGTATGGGGAAAAGGCCATGTGAATATACAGCAAGAAGGTGGTCATCTGTAAACCAAGAAGAGAGGACTCAGGAGAAACCAGCCCTACCAACACTTTGATCTTGGATTTCCATCATCCAGGACTGTGAGAAAATAAATTTCTATTGTGTAGGCCACTCAGTCTCTAGTATTTCGTTATGGGAACCCCCTAACAGATTAATGCAGACTGCCTAAAGTCTGGGAGGAGAAGCTGGGGAGAGTTTCTTTGGGTAATCAGAGCATTCATAATCATCTATGTATAAGAATTTAGAAGGCCACGTGAATGCCCAGGGCAAGACGCATGCTCAGAAAATACCTGACAAAAACAGAAACAGATTCACATATATAGAGAACAAACTAGTGGTTACCAGTGGGGAGAGGGACAAGATGGGGTAGGAGATTAAGAGGTACAAACTACTATGTATAAAAGAAATAAGCTACTGGCTTCCCTGGTGGCACAGTGATTAAGAATCCGCTTGCCAATGTAGGGGACACGGGTTTGAGCCCTGGTCCGGGAAGATCCCACATGCCGCGAAGCAACTAAACCCATGCGCCACAACTACTGAGCCTGCGCGCCACAACTACCGAAGCCTGCGCCTAGAGCCTGTGCTCCGCAACAAGAGAAGCCACCGCAATGAGATGCCCGCGCACCACACCGAAGAGTAGCCCCCACTCGCCGCAACTAGGGAAAGCCTGCGTGCAGCAACAAAGACCCAATGCAGCCAAAAATAAATAAGCTACAAGGATATGTTGTACAGCACATGGAATATAGGCAATACTTGATAGCAACTTATAATAGCAATAAAACATGAAATATTTAAAGATAAATTTAACAATATATGTTCAAGACTTCGGCACTAAAACATTACAGTAAATCTGCAAATAATCTTTTAGCGACATTAAGGAAGATCTAAATAAATGGAGAGATACATGTTCACAGACTGGAATATTCAACATGAAGATAGCCATTTTCCTCATATTGATCTATAGATTCAGTACAATCCCAGTGAAAATCTCAGTAGGTTTTTTAACTAGAAATTGACAGTCTGATTTAAAATTTATATATGCAAAGAACCCAGAATAGCCAAGTCAATTTTGACAAAAGAAACAATAGTAACAAAATTGGAGGACTTACACCACCTGACTTCAAGACTAGCAAAAGTTATAGTAATCAAGACAGTATGTTGGCATAAACAAGAGTCTGTCATACAGAGTGAATTAAGCCAGAAAGAGAAAAATAAATATCGTATATTGATGCATATATGTGGAATCTAGAAAAATGGTACAGATGAATCCATCTGTAGGGCACAATGTAGACGTAGAGAATGGACATGTGGACACGTGGGGAAAGGGGAGGGTGGGACGAATTGGGAAATTAGGTTTGACATAAATACACTACCATGTGTAAAACAGATAGCTAGTGGGAACCTGCTGTATAGCACAGGGAGCTCAGCTCGGTGCTCTGTGATGACCTAGATGGGTGCGATGGGGTGGGGGCGGCAGGAGGGAGGTCCAAGAGGGAGGGGATATAGGTATACATATAGCTGATATACTTTGTTGTACAGCAGAAACTAACACGACATTGTAAAGCAATTATACTCCAATTAAAAAAAAAAGAAAAAACCCCACAGACATATAGCTTAATGGAACAGAAGAGAATATCCAGGAAAAGACATGTGGTCAACTGATGTTCTATAGTGGCACTGCTGTAATCCAATGGGGAAGATGCTGGAACACTGGATGTATGTTATCTGTCACTGCATAACAAGTTACCCCACAATTTAGTAGCTTAAATCAACAAACCTTTGTTACAGAGCCAGGAATTTGGGAGTGGCCTAAGTGGGTGGTTCCAGCTCAGGATGGTGAGGCGGCTGTCAAGACATCAGTGAGGGCCGCAGTCACGTGTAGGATCTGCTTCCAAGACAGCTCACTTGCCTGGTTATTTGGAGGAGGCCTCAGTTCCTTGCCAGCTGTTGGCAGAAGGCCTCAGTTCCCCACTACATGGACCTATCCATAGGATTGTTTAAGTGTCCTCACCACAAGGCAGCTGGCTTCTCACAGAGCAAGTAATCCAAGGGAGAGCAAGAAAGGGGAAAGCCACAATGCCTTTTAGGCCTTAATCTTGTGTCTCACACCACCATTTCTATCGTATTCTACTCATTAAAAATCAAGTTGCATTGGAACTGAGACACACTCATTAGATTTTGTATGGTCTGTGGCTGCTTTTCCACCACAAGAGCAGAGTGGAGTAGTTGTGACAGAGACCACATGGCCTCTAAGCCTAAAATATTTATTACCTGGCCCTGATTTACATCATCTACAGTGCTTGGCTTAATGTCTTAAACATAGTAGGCTCTCAAGAATCGTGCTAGTGCTCATAAACAGTGCGTGTCGGTTAGTTTGTTCAATAAATATTAGTTGAGCTCCTACTAAACGCCAAGTAGTATCATAAGTGCTGATTATACATAGTCAACAAGACAGAGTCGGTTCTTACACTAATTTTCTTCACTGCAGAGGTCCAGGTTGCCTCAGGGTGTAATACGTATAGGACTTTATTGTGCTGCTTCCCACTAGAGGGCAGCCTGAAGCTCGTCCACAATGGCGCAGTAGTCGTGTTAACTCCAACAACCGTACTATCAGCGAAGAACTGTCGGAGAGGACAAAATACCAAACTACATAAGATCTGTATTTATTCTCTCAAGACTGTTGTTAACAGAATTAAAAAATGGATCAAGTTTGTCTTTGGAACTCCTAGCCTCCTGTTTCTTTACTGTTTCCACCCTTTTCCCTGCAGAGGTGGCGTGAACCATTATAGGCACCACCTGTAAGTTAAAAATGTGGCTGAGGGCTTCCCTGGGGGCACAGTGGTTGAGGGTCCACCTGCCGATGCAGGGGACACGGGTTTGTGCCCCGGTTTGGGAAGATCCCACATGCCGCGGAGCGGCTGGGCCCGTGAGCCATGGCCGCTGAGCCTGCGCATCCGGAGCCTGTGCTCCGCAGCAGGAGAGGCCACAACAGTGAGAGGCCTGCGTACCACAAAAAAAAAAAAAATGTGGCTGAAACAATCAGGTGCATCTCTCACCAATAGATCAGTCAGGATGGGGAGAAAGAAGTGATTCCCGGGGAGGGATGGATCAACCTGGCAAGCACAGAACCGCAGGCCAGAAGCAATTCTGGGAGCAGAAACACGTGCCACATTAGGAGAAGAAACACATACCTTCTAGTCATTAGTTCACTATTTACTGTGCACCCACTACCTACTTTGCACTACACAGGATACAGCAATGAGGACTACAGACATAGTACCAGCCCTCAAGGAGGATGTACTTTGACAGGGAAGTCAGACATTAAACAAATAGAAAAGCACTGAAACTACCAAAGTAGTAAAGACTGTTTCGGTTACTAATAGCATAAGAAACCAATAAAGAATGCAGTGGCATAAAACAATCATTTTATTATCCTCAGAGATTCTTTGATTCTAGCTTGTTTCTGCTCCACAATATCTGAGAGCTCAACTAGGAAGACTGAAAGGCTAGGGGTGATTGATGGTAGGGGGTTGGAATCACTTAGAGGCCTCTTCACTCACATAGGTAATGGCTGTCAGCTGGGACATCTGCTGAATTGTGGGCCGGGAACATGTACACATTTCTTCTCCCTGCTGTCTCTCCATGTGGGTTAGTTTGGGCTTCCTTGGAGTATGGCAGCTTAGTTCTAAGAGCCAGCATTCCCAGATAGAAAAGTGGAAGCACACAGCATTTTGATGACCTAGCCAGGGAAGTACCATAGAGTCAATTCTGTCCTACCTTACTTGGTTAAGGCAATCATAAAGATCTGCATAGGTTCAAGGGTAAGAGACATACCTCCCACCACTCGATGGAAGAAGCTTTAAGGTTATATTGTAAGATGAGCATATGTGATGGGAAATATTACTGTGGCCATCTTCAGAAAATTCAATCTGCCACAGGCTGTCATGATAGCATAGGAAGGGGGTATAACTTAGCCTAGGGGGTCAGTCAGCAAAGGCCTCTGTGAGGAAGTCTTGTCTTTGGCTGAGGGGGTGAAGTGCTAAGAGGAGCCTTGGAAAGAGCTTTAGGTAGAGGAATCCACAGGTGTAAAGGTTGCAGTCCAAAGAGGCTGGTGTGTTTGAATGCTGCGTTTCGGAGTGATGAGAGCCTGGAGGGCAAGGGAAAAGTGCTGCAGGGGAGGATACAGACGGGAGATACCACATGCCTTGGCTCATGCCCTCCGTGCTGGATCCCCTGAGAAGAGAAGCAGCCTCCAGTCAGCAGTGTCTTAGGAAGAAAGAGACTGGAGAGGACAGAGCAGGCAATGGCTGCTCCCAAACTGGTGAAAGTGGGGAAAAGCTGCATGCTTGAGTAACTATCCTACCCCAGTGGCCCCATCATGGAAAATAAAATTGAATCTGCCCAAGTCTCATCCAGATAAAGTAAGGGAAGTCTGTAGAAATAACTATGCCTGAGGCAGCTGTGGATAAAAAGAGACCCCACAGGGCATGTCAACAACACAGTGGATGGAGGTGGGGAAATCCAGCAAGACTACAGTTAAAGCCTTAAGTTGCCATCACAGAAGCATCCGCTGCCCGGTACTCTTTCCCCTCGTCCTCAGTTCAGGTCGATGACTGAATGTTTTATTTATTTTTTCTCATTTTATACTTTGGATTGAATGTGTTTCCAGCTGTTGGTCTTGTCTCAAAAGTCAGATCCAAGAGGTTTGTAAAGAATGGACACTGTGTATCACTGTGCAGGTATTAATACATTATATAAGATGAAATTATAAATATCTGTATGCACATGGCAAGAGAAAAAACTAGATATATATGAAACAGATAACCAACAAGGACCTACTGTATAGCATAAGGAACTATCTGAAATAGAACCTAAACAAGAATAGATGTGTATGTAAACTGAATCACTCTGCTGTACCCCTGAAACTAACATAACATTGTAAATCAACTATACTTCAACTGCAGAAAAACAAAAAGAATCGATTAAAAAAAAAGCTAGAAAATTAAGTAGGGACTAGATCATGAAGGACCTTGGAAATCAGGTTAGAGTCTCTCTTGTGTGCTTCTCTAAACATACAATTTCAATCCAACTGCAGACATATGACAGATTATGTGGGTACTAAACCACCTGCCACACTGATTTAAGCTTCTGAAATTTTGTTCCTCCTGCTTATGCATGAAATGCCTTTATTCACCAGGGCAAAAGCTACTTACCTTCCAAGATTCAGCCTAAGTGTTACCACCTCTGTGAACCCTTCCTCAACCCCAAACACATGGCCACTCCCACCCTGGTGTCTCCATTATCTTGCACAGACTATTTTCACTGCATTTTTTAAATGTAAATTTATTTATTTTTATTTATTTTTGGCTGCGTCGTGTCTTCATTGCTTCGTGCGGGCTTTCTCTAGTTGCGGCGATGGGGGCTACTCTTTTTTGCGGTGCGCGGGCTCCTCACTGCGGTGGCTTCTCTTGTTGTGGAGTATGGGCTCTAGGCGCCCAGGCTCCAGTAGTTGTGGCACGCGGCTCTGTAGTTGTGGCTTCACAGGCTCTAGAGCACAGGCTCAGTACTTGTGCCACATGGGCTTAGTTGCTCTGTGTCATGTGGGATCTTCCCAGACGAGGGCTTAAACCTGTGTCCCCTGCATTAGCAGGTGGATTCCCAAGCACTGCACCACCAGGGAAGCCCCTCATTGCATTTATTTACTTAATTGTGCTCTTTCACATATACATTACTCCCCACTCTAGTCTCTGGGCTCTTTGAAGACAGGGATTGTGTCTTATTTGTTCATCTTTTGATACTCAACATGGTGAGCATTCAATAAATGTTTGCATGAGTGAATTTCATCTTCAAACTGAAGCTGACAAAAATCTGACTTCCCTACTTTGGTGGGACACCATAGACAGTTTGGGTTTCTTTTTTTTCTTTTCTTTTTTTTTTTTTTTTTTTTGCTGTACGCGGGCCTTTCACTGTTGTGGCCTCTCCCGTTGCAGAGCACAGGCTCCGGACGCGCAGGCTCAGCGGCCATGGCTCACGGACCCAGCCGCTCTGCGGCATGTGGGATCTTCCCGGACCGGGGCACAAACCCGTGTCCCCTGCATCGGCAGGCGGACTCTCAACCACTGCGCCATCAGGGAAGCCCAGTTTGGGTTTCTTTTACTTAAAGCTGAGGCTATGCCAAATTGAGGGTATAACAACCACTACTATGATTTAAGGACTGCTTATTCTATGCTAGCTGCTACTTTAAGTGCTTGACATGTATTAATCTATTTAATCTTCCCAACAGTCCTACCGTAAGTTCATCAAGGTTTGAAAGGCTACAGCTGGCCACCTGGAGAAGAGGACCCAGATGGACAAATGAAACGATGAAGAAGATCTGGAGAGGTCTAATGAGCCCAGAGTACCAAGGCAGAGGGGCTGAAGAGTAGAGTTCTTTAGGAAGATGGTCTGGGTTGTATACTGGAGTTAGGGTTTTACTGGCTGCTGCAGTATGAGACCATGTGACATAATACACAAAATGGGTACGATTCTTCATTATACAGGAACAAATGTACTGTTACTAAAATGAGAAGTTACGCTCTAAAACTTATCAAGAAAACAATTTTAAATGCCTTATGTTGTTTCCAGTTCCACAGAAGATGGAGTATGCACATTCCATCATCTTCCTCTTGCTAATTACAACCAAAATTCCTGTTCAAAATACATAATACAACTATCAAAAAACCTCTCAAAAGGTGGAGAAAAGAAGGCAAACTGGCTAGGGCCTCAAGGGACAACTCAGTGGTGAGTTCCCTGGGTGGTCTGTTTGTTTGTTTTGCCTCCTATATATTTTGGCTTGGATGTTAGAGCAGTCTGCAACTAGAAAAATGCCAACAAGCCCTTCCCGAAACAAAACAAAAGAAAAAAACCATAAAAACCAAGCCCTAAGAAAAGCCCATTCTGGGATTTCCCTGGTGGTCCAATGGTTAAGACTCTGCACTCCCAATGCAGGGGGCCCAGGCTCGATCCCTGGTCAGGGAACTAGATCCCACATGCCGCAACTAAAGATCCTTCATGACACAACGAAGATCTCACACGTAGCAACGAAGATCCTGAGTGCCACCACTAAGACCCAGCGCAGCCAAATCAATCAATCAATCAATATTAAAAAAAAAAAAAAGCCCATTCTGTCCAGCAAATGACCATGAGGAGGGTAGCTCTGCAGGATGGTTACAGCCACCCTACTAGAGGCAAACACCACAAAAGAACCCATACCTTTCTTCCTCCCCACCTGGTACTGCAGAGACTGTGGGACAAAGCTCTGTTGACCATCCCCATCTTGTACCAGCAAAGCAGAGGTGGCATCTCTCTCCTCCCTACCAGGTACTGGAGACTGTGGGGAGGAACCCTGTTGGCTATCCACAACCTGCACTAATTGAATGACTGTAAAAAGTGGCACCTCATCCCCTCTCAAATAGAGAGTAGGGAGCTAGAAAAAGGGATTCTCTAAATATGTGTATGAAGTACTGGTCATGCCTTCCCAAGCAGTGCATGTGTGAAACCAACTAGTATCAACACAGAAAAAGCTCTGGGAATTGAACTACAATGTGGAATACTCTGCGGTTTCAAACCGGCCTCAGGGTAGCACGCAAACGGGGCAGGCCAGAACTGCTCTGCAAAGGCTGTGAAAACGAAATTGGTCTTCAAACCAGAGCCCACAAAATTGGACCAGAATGTGCATTCTGAATATAAACATATTGATACTGACTTCCTGCTAAAACAGAAGATTTACATAAAAACTAGAGCCTCGTAATAGTCAAAATGTCCATGATAAAATAAAAAATTACTCCTCATACTAAGAACCAAGAAAAACAACTCAAATGAGAAAAGACAGTCAACAAATGCCAATTGCAAGGTGAGAAAGATATTGGAATTATTGAACAAGGATGTTAGAGCAGCTATCATAAAGATATTCCAAGAAATAATTATGAACGCTCTTGAAACATACTGAAAAATAGAAAGTCTCATCAAAGAAAAATATCTAACCACCCAGATGGAAATTTCAGAACGAAAAATTAAAATAAGTAAAAAATTCACTGGATGGACTCAATAGCAAAATGGAGATTTAAGAGGAAAGAATCAGTGAATCTAAAGATGTATCAGTAGAAATGATCCAATCTGAACAAAACAGACAAAACAGAGAAAAAAAAGAATAAGTACCTATGGGACAATAACAAAAGATCTAACACTCAAGTTACTGGAGGCCCAGAAGGAGAGGAAAAAGAGTGCGGTGGACAAAAAATATCTGAAGAAATAATGGCTGAAAACTTCCCAAATTTGGCAAAAGACATAAACCTACCAATTCAAAAACCTGAGCAAACCCTAAAAGAATGAACTCAAATAAATCAACACCCAGATACATCATAATCAAATGTCTGAAAATTAAAAATAAAGGAAAAATCTTGAAAGCAGCTGGAGAGAAACAAAGTATTACCTACAGAGAAGGAACAACATGAAAAACTACAGATTCCCCATCAGAAACCATGGAGGAGAGAAGAAAGTGGCAAAATATTTTTTAAGTGCTGAAAGAAAAGAATGACAACCCATAATTCTGTATCCAGTGAAAGTGTCTTTCAGGAATGAAGGTGAAATAAAGATATTAAGAGATGAAGGAAATGAAGTGATTTCCCACTATCAGATCTGCTCTGAAAGAAGTGATAAAGGAAAAGTTCTCCACATGAAAAGAAAATAACAGCAGCTTGAAACATCAGAAATGAAGAAAAAGCAATTTTTAGGGTAAATATCTGTGTGGACATAATCTCTTGAATTTTTAAAGTTATGTTTGATGGATGAAAGCAAAATTATAACATTGTCTCACATGGTTCTCAATGTATGTAGAGGTAAAATTTAAGACAATAATGTCATAAAGGAAGAAAAAAGGGACCTAAAGGTGGTAAAGTTTCTACATTCACTTGAGCTGGTAAAAGGTTGATACTAGTAACCTATCATAAGTATGTGTAATGTAATCTCAACAGCAACCACTGAAAACCTATACAAAGAGAGCTATATTTTAAAAATCTATAGCCATCTTAAAATGACATACTAAAAAATGTTCAAGTATCCCATAAGAAGGCAAGAAAAGGGAAAAGGAGGCACAAAAAAACAGAGGGAATAAACAGAAAATAAGTAAAATGGCAGACTTAAATCCTAACCAATCAAAAATTATATTAAATGCAAATCATCTAAACAAGACCAATTAAGAAAATAGAGATTATCAGAATATGTATTTTCAAAAATATGACTCAGAGTGATGTCACACAAAATGGCAGAGTAGGAACTAGGGGTTTGTCCCTTCACCAAAGCAATCATTGAGCTACAAAGAAAGATTGAAATCAACTATTTTGGAACTTGGAACATGACCAGAAACTTTTAACAACCAGAGGAGTCCTTATAACAATGAAGGGAAAGGTTGCTGATCTTTCACAAGTGAGCAACATGTGCAAACTAGTCAATATCCCTCATTCCTCAGACGTGCTGCAGCTGTATGGATAGCAGCCTGCATTCCTGAAGAAGCTGGCTGATGCCAGAGTAGATGGTGGAAACATTGTCCTCCAAAAGTTTGGGCTTACAGGGACCTCCCTGGTGGTCCAGTGGTTAACACTCCGCGCTCCCACTGCAGGGGGCGCCGCCGGTTCCATCCCTGATCAGGGAACTAAGATCCCACGTGCTGTGCCGCGGGGCCAAAAAAAAAAAAAAAAAGTTTGCGGTTACACAGTTTGATCAGTCTGATGGATCCCTGAGGACCAGATCAGCACAGATGCTTGCCTTGGATTTGACCCTACTGGCAGCTTTGGCTTTCCCGGGGGCATCTATCAGATTTAAAGAGACAGAATACCCCTCTCCTACCTCCCTATTTAGAATCAAACATTTAAGGAAATCTATGTCAGGTCATTGACTAACTGCAGAGAAAATGGAACAGAACCTTCAGTGACCACAGAAAAACAAGGAATACACACTTTGCAAAAAGTTTGTAAAAGTAACAGCTCCATCACTCAACAAGCAAAAACTAGCAATCCCTAATGAGTAAGAATCAGATTTTGAGAGTTACCACATTATAACACTTAGAATGTACAGTTCTCAACAACAACAAAAAATTTTAAAACAAAGAAACAGAAAAGTATGGACCATTCGAAGGAAAAAAACAACTTGACAGAAACCATCCCTAAGGAAGCCCAGACAATAGACTAACTAAACAAAAACTTTATTTATTTATTTTAATATAAGTTTATTTTATTTATTTATTTTTGGTTGCATTGGGTCTTCGTTGCTGTGCACGGGCTTTCTCTAGTTGCGGCGAGCAGGGGCTACTCTTTGTTGCGGTGCGCGGGCTTCTCATTGCGGTGGCTTCTCTTGTGGAGCACGGGGTCTAGGTGCATGGGCTTCAGTAGTTGTGGCACATGGGCTCAGCAGTAGTAGTTGTGGCTCTCAGGCTCTAGAGCGCAGGCTCAGTAGTTGTGGCACACGGGCTCAGTTGCTCCGTGGCATGTGGGATCTTCCCGGACCAGGGCTCGAACCCATGTCCCCTGCATTGGCACGGATTCACTGTGCCACCAGGCAAGTCTCTAAACAAAAACTTTAAATCGACCATTTTAACATGCTCAATGAGCTTAGGAAACCATGGACAAAGAAACTAAAGGAAATCAGGAACATAAAAGATGAACAAAATGAGAATATCAGGGCTTCCCTGGTGGCGCAGTGGTTGAGAGTCCGCCTGCCGATGCAGGGGACACAGGTTCGTGCCCCGGTCCGGGAAGATTCCACATGCCGCGGAGCGGCTGGGCCCTTGAGCCATGGCCGCTGAGCCTGCGCGTCCGGAGCCTGTGCTCCGCAACGGGAGAGGCCACAACAGTGAGAGGACCGCGTACCGCAAAAAAAAGAGAATGTCTATAAAAAAATTATAGAAAGGAAACAACCAAAAATTCTGCACTGAAAAGTACACTAACTGAAATGAAAAATCACTAGAGGGGTTCACCAGCAGATTTGAGAAATAAAAGACCAGAAGACTTGAAGAGAGGTCCTTTGAAATTATCCAGCCTGAGGAGCAGGAAGAAAACTAAATTAAGAAACCAAATAGAGCCTGGGGTACCTGTGGGAGAGCAGTAAGAATGCAAAGAACAGAACGATGGAGACAGCTGTATAGGACCTGGCACCTCACAGAATGATGGGGCTACAAGGGTGGTTAAGAGTAAAATCTGACAATTTCGTGCTTTAGTGACTGTGGTGAGTTTAGTGAACACACAAGAGGTGAGAGATTGGAACAGAAAGTGAACATTGTGACTTCGGATTTTAGAAGGAGTCTGAGGTATGAAAAAAGGCACACAAAGCTGCCTTACAGACAGATAAAATGCAGTCCTAGAGCTTAGAAGTCCTGTTAGTTGAGAGCGCTTAAGGAACCATCTAAATCACCCTGGTAATTGAGAAGATGTTACAGGAGACCATCATCTGTTAAAAGAGGGCCAAGAACAGAACCCTGAACAGAGACATGTTGCCGAGCTGAGGAGCAGATATCAGGGAAGGAGCAGCAGGCACAGAAGACTGAATGTCTTCCAGGAGCAGCACCTTGGGACCCACGAGGGCGGGAGCATAGCAACCAGTGACGAAGACCAAGAAAGAACGGCTGGGGCGATCACTAAGCAACAAATGCTGTGTACCTACTACGCGCTGAACTGCCTTGTAAATGGGACGTGCTTCACCACCAACACCCCCCACACACACACACTGCTCTGCGTCCACCACCTCGTCGGAGTCGGAAGCCGCGGGTGACCAGCTCAGAGGGGAGCCTGGGAGGTGCCCAGGGCCTAGGCGCCCTGAGGGCGTGAAAGGGGCTTACCCGACTGCGCACCTCCAGGTGATGGCCGGGCCACGGCTCCCGCAACAGGCCAGACCAGGCGGCTGCGGCCCGCAAGGGCCCGAAGTGTGCCAGTCCGGGCCGCGAGGACCTGCCCCCGGCCTCCGGGACTAGACCGCCCAGAGGCAGCCCGAAACCGCGTGCTCCCAGCGTGCTCTGCGCGCATCTCACGTCACTGTGGGCGACTTCCGCCTGAGGCGCGAGACGAGCCGGTTGCCAGGCAACAGGGTAGGCCACTCTCTGTCCGCAGTGGGCGGGCAGAGTCTTAGGTGGAAGCGTGAAGTGCGCTTGGTGAGGCTCATTGCATCACCACCTTGCAGACCGGGGGAATCCTATTCAGTGACTCTTTTCTACAGGAGGGGGCATCTCCTCAGTCCCAGTAACCCACGCTCCCTACAGTACTGAGTTCCTGCAAGGCTGTGGCTCTTTGAGAGCCCTAATCCCCTCTCTGCTCTGCCCTTTGCAGGTGCAAGGTTTTTCTGGGACAACCCCCACACACACACCCCGCCCCAGGAAGAGAGCACCCGCACACAGCTGGAGATTCCCCACGGTTGGTTGGCTGGATTTTGTTCTGTTCTTTGTAAGCTACTCAGATCGTTATAAAGACTGCCTGGAAAACGGTGCATTTAGAACCGGCACTTATTTAAACAATTGGTAAGAGGATTTCCTCCATTACAATAACTCTATTACAAGATCTAGCCCAAACTGAACAGCTAATACCTGTTCTACTAGTCTGAGGGTTAAAGAAAAGCCCTTTTGGTGGCTTTCAAACTCTGAAATTCCTTCAAACGCTGATTCCATCACTCCTCTCGCACCTTCATGTTATTGACAATAGTTCACATTCCCCCAGTTCTACTTCAAATACACTTTCATCCTTAATCCAGCCTGTAAGGCCCTCTTGCTCTAACCAGCAGCATTCTGGGCTTCTCTTCTGTCCCCAAATAGCTTGGATATTATGACCAATTATTTCAACTCTCACCTCAGTGATTTTTCACTTTGCCTTTTTGCCAGTTTCCATCCCTCGCTAAACCAGGCTGTGTGCTTTCTCCAGTCTGGCTGCAGAGATACCAAACATGGCTGGTGAAAAGCAAAGAACGTTGCTCTCACTCCTCCACAAATGTGTGCTTTCTCACAGCTTTGTGCTCCTTCCTATTGTAGACTGGAAGTTCTTCTATCCATTCTTGTGACCTTGCTGTCATATTAACTACATTTCCCCCAAACTTCCTATAGTCTGCCACAAACTTTCCACTCCATCCCACTCTACTTTTGGTAAGTGATCTCACCTACATCTACTTTGCATCTGTATTTTTTAAATATATCTATAAATTTATTTATTTATTTACTTTTGGCTGCATTGGCTCTTCGTTGCTGTGCACGGGCTTTCTCATTGAGGTGGCTTCTCCAACAAACAATTTTAAAGGCAAATACAGAAGGTCACATGGGTGTGAACAAAACTTAGCTCTTTTGATACTGAGAAGACTCAATCAAAGACCTGATAAAGACAACATGAAGCACAGAAAATAATTACAAAACACAAAATCTGGTTTCCCAGGCAGATTACTTAAAAGATAAATCTTTTTTCTTTTCTTTTTTTTTTTTTTTTACAATTTCTTATTAAGAACAGACCAATAATCTAAGAAATCTATGTCATTTTAACAGAGAGAGAAAACCAAATTTTAGGTGTGTATCAGTGTACAATTAACACTAAAGCTAATTAAAAAAAGAAACCTTATAAATAAATCTGTCCAATCCTAGCCAGCTTTGACCACACAAAATAAGATTCCTTTTCCACAAAACTTCAACAATTAAAAAAAAAAAAAATCCATTTGGGTTTTGTCCTATTCTTTTCCTCCATCTCATTCTAGAACAACCAGTCATTCTATTTTAGGACTGAATTTCTCTTTTTCCCTTAACAAAAATATGTCCTTCATACTTTGCATGTTTGGCACATATAGCTGTTTCACTTCATCCTTACATATGTTGATTATAATTTTTACCCATTAATAATCTTTATTTTTCTGTGAACACTAGGAAGTAAGCAATTGTGAACTGTCTGCCACATACTATCATTCTGTAGAAGATTAATACATTTTACAAATATACTGTCTCATAATTTTTTATGGGTGTATGCTTCCTTATAGTACAATTTTCAATTTTTAAAAATTGAAGTATAGTTGATTTACAATGTTGTCTTAGTTTCTGGTGTACAGCAAAGTGATTCAGTTATACGTATATATACATATTCTTTTTCCTATTCTTTTCCATTATGGTTTATTACAGAATACTGAAGGCAGTTCCTTGTGCTATACAGTAGGATCTTGTTGTCACAGTACAATTTTCCATGTGGCAAAATTCATGTTCACTAATAAACCCGAATATCTTTTGTCTCTGTAGAATTTAAGAAGCCCCAAATAAATAAACTTATGGTCAGCAATTAATGTTTCAGTATTTTACCTTATTTGGAAATGATCTAGATATTCATTGAATATCACTTAACTTAGAACAGCTTTAAGGTTTCAAGTTGTCAAAAGGTTTTTGAACCTATTTTTAAGTAGATATATTAGAAAACAAAATTATTGTTGAAAAGTTTATTTATAAACTTTTTTCATTCATGTCTATTTAATTCTCTTGTTCTTAACACTTTTGAATTAGCAATGCTTGACTTGCTTGTGAAAATGTCATGAGACAATAAACAAAGCTAGCCATCATCTCAAGTTATTTTTCTCGTTGACAAATCAGGCACGTATCAAAAATATCACAGAAGCAAAGAGCCTTCAAAGTTACATAATTTTTTTTTTAATTGCCATGCTTGACACATCAAGCAATTCATTTCTATTGTGAATTTTGTTCTTAGGTTAGATTTATAGTTTTATAATCTTAAGTATCTAGCAGAGATAACTTAAGCTTGTTTGACTTAGTATAAACCTAGGTGGGAAAAAATTGTATGTCTGCATTATATTTAATGCTGACAACTCCAAAGACATGCCCGTTTTTATTTTGCCAACAATTTTAAGACTAGCTTTATTTACCAAATATTTATCCCAGATCATGTGAACTTAAAACAAAATTGGGTTAGTTTCTAGACTTCTCACTCATTTATCTCTAAGCCAATTCAAATAGAACTTCTTTAATGGATTTTATAACTAATTTGGTAATACCATCCAAAGGTAGAAGAAAATCACCTGTACATAATATACATGCATAGACATACGCAGACATACAGACAAATGCAGTGATCCTAGAGCTTTCATTTTATAATTTTAAGCATGAGTCAGTAAAACTTAGTAATACAAACTCACTGGTTTATACCTACTTTATATATATATATTTAAAACACTTATTTATTTGGCTGAGTTGGGTCTTAGTTGCGGCACGCAGGATCTTTGTTGTGACGCAGAGGCTTCTTTCTAGTTGTGGTACGCAGGCTCTAGAGCGCACGGGCTTAGTTATGCCGCAGCATGTGGGATCTTAGTTCCAGGGATCAAACCCACGTTCCCTGCATTGGAAGGTGGATTCTTAACCACTGGACCACCAGGGAAGTCCCTATACCTACTTTATATTCTTAACCAAATTGTGTTTCTGGCAAATGGGACAAGTTGAGGTTACCTACTCAATATGAGGGCTAATTCTTTTTATCAATATTTGTGGAGCAAGTTTCTAGGATTTTCATTTGACCTGATAGGTAATCTTATGGAGGCTGAGAACTACGCTTTAGGTGAGTGACTGAGGAGACATCTAGCGGCTGTCTGGATGTCTCCAAAGCTCATCTGAGTGGATAAAATATTCAGCCTTTTTGCAATTAGCCTTTTTCCTTTTCAGCCTCAGGTAGTTGCTTCTGGGGGACCCTCAGTCCCTTGAGAGCAGGAGCCTAAAGTTCAAGTGGCTGAGGGGCTGGTGTATAACAAGGTCTGGCAGAAGGATGAAGGAGCCAGGGGCTTGAAGGGAGTCACAGCAGAGGACTCAAGGGAAGTGATGGAAGATCAAAGAAGGCACAGGGGAAAAAACAGAAGCAATGGCAAGGGAGAGGTTGAAGAGGGGCCAGTTCGGGGAGATCTTATGTTTCCCAAAGAATCCAATGACGATCCAATTATCCTCAGCAGCATCATGTCATCAAGAAGGAGGAAGACAGGGCTTCCCTGGTGGCGCCGTGGTTAAGAACCCGCCTGCCAATGCAGGGGACACGGGTTCGAGCCCTGGTCCGGGAGGACCCCACATGCCGCAGAGCAACTAAGCCCATGCACCACAACTACTGAGCCTGCGCTCTAGAGCCTGCGAGCCACAACTACTGAAGCCTGTGCGGGTAGAGCCGGTGCTCCACAACAGGAGAAGCCACTGCAATGAGAAGCCCACGCGCCCCAACGAAGAGCAGCCCCCACTCGCCACAACTAGAAGAAAGCCCGCACACAGCAATGAAGACCCAATGCAGCCACAAATAGATAAATAAAATAAAATAAATAAAACATTAAAGGAAAAAAAGGAGGAAGACAGGTCTGGTGCACCATACAGTCGGCAGGGGCTCGAGAAGGGGGTTTCAGCTGACAGAAGTTCCCATGGAGCAGCACGACCACACAAACAAGAGATGCCTGAAAAAACAGCTCCTGTCAGGGTCTGGATGTCAGCTTCCAATCAAGCCAACTTCTGACAACAGAGCTCGTTAAAACAAAATTTTTTTTTGGCGCGGCTTGCAGGAATCTTAGTTCCCCAACCAGGGACTGACCCCAGGCCATGGCAATGAAATCACCGAGTCCTAACCACTAAGCCGCCAGGGAACTCCCCTCGAAAAAAATTCTTTCAAATATCTGATTATCAGCTGAGATAAACAACAAATATTCCTGGCAGTGTTGACTACCCACTCCTTTTTTTTCTTTTTTAAAACCAGTCATACCTATGCCAACTGACTCAAAACCAAAACCAGTAAAAGCTGTTTATGACTTAACAGAGGACACAAGAGGCCTCCGCACAGAGGGTGCAAGTACGCAGTCCTCCTATGATCTGGAGCCACTCCCAAAGAGAGCCAAAAGAAAGAAAGAAAGATCATTTTTTCCCCCAGAGAGCTGGGAACAATCGGTAGGATGTTAGCTGCAGATGAGGTGCAGCCCACATTTCTGTGCAGCCATATTCTTGGGGACCCTACCTGCAGGTTGGCCTCCTGCACAGGCAAGAACTGACAATTTTCACGCTTTGGCAGGAGGAAAGCCAAGACAAGCCCCCAGGACACAAAACAAGACAAACAGGGGGCTTCCCTGGTGGCGCAGTGGTTGAGAGTCCACCTGCCTATGCAGGGGACACGGGTTTGTGCCCCAGTCTGGGAAGATCCCACATGCCGCGGAGCGGCTGGGCCCGTGAGCCATGGCCGCTGAGCCTGCGCGTCCGGAGCCTGTGCTCCGCAACGGGAGAGGCCACAACAGTGAGAGGCCCGCGTACCGAAAAAACAAACAAACAAACAAGACAAACAGGAGAGCAGGAGCTGACAAACAGGAGAGCAAGATCAATAACCAATGGGCCCCCCAAACCAAATTCAACCAGAGTCACAATCCAAATAATTAAAAAAAAAAATTTATTTATTTATTTTGGCTGTGCCTGGTCTTAGTTGTGGCACATGGGATCTTCGTTGCAGCCCATGGGATCTTTCGTTGCGGCATGCGGACTTCTTAGTTGGGGCATGCATGTGGGATCTAGTTCCCTGACCAGGAATCGAACCCGGGCTCCCTGTATTGGGAGTGTAGAGTCTTAACCACTGGACCACCAGGGAAGTCCCACAATCCAAATAATTAATTTTGACAAATGTTTTTCTCATGCTAATCTGAATTTGAAAAGGAAGGGACAAGGAGATACTTTTTACCTTCCTCTCTCAACTGGGCCCTACAGACGGAGACCCGGGAGAGCTGACTTTGGTAGTACATTCTTACCTTTCACTGGTTGTGGTTAGTTTTCCCAGGATCCTGTCTACAGGCCGCAGAGCCAATGAGGTGTCCCAGCCATCCCTCTGTGGTTGCCAGAAACTATAACAGAGGGAAAAGGTCATTTCCCTTTACCCTTCTACGTTCGCAGCTGGGGCCCTTGTAACAAAAGACTAACAAGAGAAAAGCACACAAATGTCTTTGATGTAAGTTCTATGTGATGTGGGAGCCTTCATAAGGGAAGGAAGACCTAAAGAGGCAGTCACACCTGAGTGTGTTTATGCTCGATTGGATGAAGAGCGGAGAATTAAGGGAAAATGGGAGAGGACGAGAGGACATGAGCTGAGCGTAGGAAACTGGGGAAACAGCGAGGTCTGCTCAGATTCCTCTCGGCATCCCTCACGTGGAGATAAGGAGGTTCCTTTCCTCTGGGTACAAGCAGGGCACCGCTCACATGATCTGCTTCAGAGGAAGGTCAGAAAGTCCCTCCTCCATGTGCCATTCTCAATTTCCTTCAGTTTCAAATATTCCACAGGCCAAAGTGCTATATTTGGGGGTAGCACGTCCTGAACCCCATCAAAAGAAAAACAGTCCAGGTAAAAACGACATTCCCTTTGTACCCCACCCCAGTGGCATCCTTACATGCTCTCAGAGAACTCTGTCCTGTTCCTTTACTGCACTTCCTCCAGTTGTTGTTACACAGTTGTTACTGTGATTATTTGATTATCCTATTTGTCTCCTCCCATAGCCTGTAAGCTCCAGAAGGGCGGGACTGCGTCTATTTTTGCTCTCCACCGTGTTCCCAGTGCCTGGTAGAGTAGACACTTAACAATGACTAATCGGTATGTTAATATAAGGGCAGGGAACGGAAAGGCTTCATTGGAAATTTCAGAGCCTGTGCAATGAATGGATGCATAACATATGTGTATAACTAAGAATGTGGTGTAAAAAGAGTTCATTCACTCCAGAATGTTTAAACGTACGTTGGGTAACGTGTTAGAGGCTGAGTACAACCATGGTGACCAAGATTAAACCTCACTGGCTTTAAATCACAACAGTGTGGTATATAGGATATTTTGGCTATATGCCCTTGGCTTCAATTTCATCTAGGCTACCCTCCCACTTGCCCACTTCAACCCTTTGTTCATTTTCACTTTGCCAGGGCCACCCCTAGGTCCCAAACAGATTTGGCTCCTGTCTGTATAAACCCTAACTCCCCCTCCTTTCTTCTTTACGGCTTTTTAGCCATAAAACATTCTGGAGGCCTGATCTCACGATTCCCTGTAAGAAATACTCCACTGGCCAGAGTGACCAGCCACCCAGGCTGCCCTCTTAGAACTGGGACTGGCCACAGGGCCCCAGAAAGACCCCTAAGGGGCTAAGTGCCAGAGCCTCTGGGGCACCTGGTCAAAGTCATGTGCAGGTTTCGGGAGAAGGCACTTCAAAGCCTGGGGTCCCTGTTTGCTCCAGGTGGTTCTCTGCTTGGCTTTCTGGACCTCTCAGTTTCACACTCAAGCTCCAGGAGTGACATGCAAGAGGGCTGTGACCAAGAACCGTCCATTCTATCAGTGGGGCTTCAAATGGAGAAGGCTCACCTTTGTATCCTGCTAGAGAGAGCAGAAAAACACAGCTGTAGGCAAGTGTTTCCCATTTTCTGTATTTATCAAGATCATCTTCCCCACTGGGCACTTTCAACACTATTTTCCTGATTATCTGACCTCCTTAGTTACAGACTCTACCGATGGCTTGCTTCATTCTCTCCGTCCTTTGTGAGTCATTTGGGCAATTCCCCTGCTTGCCAACCCCAGGCCTTCCCCATCTCCCTTCCTCCCTGGCAGGTCCCCTTGGCTTAACACACTGGCAGCATTAGGTTACAGATGATCCTGCCGGGGAAAGTCACCATGCAGCCGGCCCCATTCTGTCAGCTCCCTCTGCAAATCCTCTGGTAGCTGTGACTGGCTCGCTCTGAATCCCCTTATGATTGGCAGCTTCTGGCCCCGAGCAGAATTCGCCCCATGCATTTTTCAGATGGCAGATTATTTTTACATCTTTAGGGTGGAGAAGGGAATATGCATAGCTCAAGACCCCAGATTTCATGCAGTGACCTGGCCTTCTAGATAAATTACAGTACTATATTGAACACTTAGACACTGTTTGATCACTCCCAAGGACGAGAGGATACAGAGGATGGAAAAGTGCTAAGGGGTGCAAACTAATGTTTCTTTTTTCTAAAGTAGCATAGGAAATGCAATAGTTTTACGCTTCAGAAAATGTCCTGTTTTTAAGACACATTCCCAGAGGTGCAGAGCTAAGTGGATTCAGTGAACCTTGGGATATAAATGTAGGCTTTTCACTGAAACCCCAGACCTCAAAACCACTTTGATTGGTCAGTTATCACCACTCCTCTCCATTGCCAGGTTGAAATATTTATTGAAAAATTGAAAACACAGATGCAATGTATTATACAAAGAAAAGTCTTAATACCATAATAAAAGTACTGTTGGAAGGAAACAAAGCCAGTGGCTACCTGCCCTGGGAAGGTAGGCACTCAGTGAAAAATGAAATTCATTTATAGGAACTATTCTAATGGAAAATTGGGGAAAAGGTTAAAAACAGAAGAAAAAACCCAATCCCATCCCTGAAAACCTAAATGTGAAAGAGTTTGTTATAAGTTTGAGACAATTGCGTTATCACCAAGATTTATCTGAACCCCCTCAGTTTGTCCCTGTGAGTAGTAATCAGCCTAATTTAGGGCCTTCAAACCTGAGGTAGTTGAGGGTCACCTGAAAGACATGTCTGGAGATCACCTACTCTCAGAATCGGACCCAACGATGTTTGACCAATTGCTTCATGTTGCTTTGGCTCCTGGGGTGAGAGGCCAAGTTGCCACTGTGGGTAGCTAATCCTGTATTTTGGTCTGGACCTGGGAGATGTGAGCAGTAGACAGCTGGCCCGGTATGCTGCGTTGATGGCTGGCAGGCCCGAGGTGGTGGTTTTCTATGCAACAGGCAGCACGGTCTCTGGAGGACCGAGGATGGCGGAGAGAGGGCAAAGCCAGCCTGGTTGGAAGGCCAATGCCAGGACTGAAGGCTTTCACCGGCAGAAAGGATTTCCAGAGACGCAGAAAGGTGGTAGAAGGTAGCAAGAACATCACCACTTGGTAAAGACCAAGGTAAGTGGAGCCAGGAGATCCCCCTAGACTAAGGAGCTGGCCAAGAAGCAGGCGCCACCCAGGTGCAAGCCCCAAACCAGCTCCTCAGTGAGAGGCCGAAGCAAACCAACCGGACTGGAGACATTAGCTCATGATCCCCGTGGTACCCGGTGTAAACCCTGCTGTCTGCCTTGGCAGCTCAGACACTTCCAAGAAAGGATGCTCTGGACAATGGTTCTTCCGGCCACTGGGTCAGGGACTCAAATTCAGGTAGGATCCTAGGGATCCTGTTGTGGGCGGCAGAATCAGCAAACAATCTAAATTCGAGTCTCATTTAAACTCCATGCTCAGATATAAATAACCCCACAGAGGTAGGTCTTTCCTTCAATGCTTTTTCCTTATTATGTACACTCATATCCTTACCCTAGAGATATGAGACACTGTGCTACAGAATTAAAATAATGGATACGGCTGTATTTCGGCCTCTCGTCAACGCTAAGGCATCACTTCATTGCTGTCCTGCCTTGCTCTGACCCATTCACACTGACCCATGAGACTCAAGTCACGAATGATGCTCAGTGACTAATTTAAAAGGCTGTGAGGTTCATTTTTAGCCTGAGGATGTGACTCCTGCTTTAACCAAGGCATTTCACACCCAGGATAACACGCTCAATTTTAGAGTAGCCAAGGTACGACATCTTGATTTGGGCTAGAGAATGGACTAGCTTCTGAGTCAAGCGATTATAAAAGTAATTATACTAATTCTGACATATATTTCCTCATGTGAGATTGAATTAGCCTGTGTTCCTGTTTAAGTGCTTTCTTAACTGTCTTATTACTCCGGAGAAGCCCATGAAGGTTTTAAAAATTACTGTGGCTTCTTTTTAGAGGGAGTGTTACTCAGGGAATCCTAATCTGGTCCCATATACTAGGTTTTCCCCCCATCGGTCATTTGGAGCACAATAGTCTGAATGGCTGAGATTCTGGAAGTGAGGACCAGCCACGTTTGGAAGTGTTGACCCATGCTGAGAACACACCAATTGGCTTAATAGGCACAGCTGGGCCAGGGATGCTACACATCATTCCTTCTGAGGCTTGGGTGGAAAAACAGTCGAGCACAAAGAAGCAGTGAACATTAAGACCGGTCAGTTTCTACTGCTGCTGCCTTGTCAGCCCAGTATGGAGATCACACATCTGAGTCTCATAATCTGAGCTCATGGGACACAGGTTTTTGAGTGTCCTAGTTAGAAAATGCAGAGAAAGGGAGTTGGCGGTGGGGGCTTAGGAAGGAGAGAGAGTTGATTCACAGTGACCAAAAGGGAGTCTCACAACCTGTCACGTAGCAACACTCAGCAATGGTCCTTGGGGACAGGTCCTGGGAAGTGCTTGTTGGCTACTACCTATGAATTGCTACAGATAAAGGAAGGAAGACATTGTTTGTCCAAGATGGGAAGGTCACTTAAATGCTGGGGTCCATCTGGAGGTGAAGAAGTGCTGGCGGGGCTGCCCATCTCCAGAACATCGTTCAAGTTCCTTCTGTCCTCATCCTGTCCGCGAGGCAGCCAGGGCCCGGGATGTGTGGTTGGAAGGGGTCAGAGCCAGTGGTCCCCCTCTCTTGTTTTCCCTGACCCAGTGCTCTGAGGAGCTTTCCTCTTCAAGACCCAAACCGGCAACGACAGATCGGGATGGCCTCTAGGTCTTGTTTCCGATTCTTAAAGACGGATGTACTCAGGCAGCAACGCAAGCCTAGCCATAGTCACACCTGAAATCCTGGTTGCTGCCAGCACTGCTGCTAATGGAGATTAGTCAGAATATTCAAGGTACCAAACCAAGCCCAGGGTCTTTCCTGCTGGGAGCAAGTAAGTTGGCCTGATCTTCTGGGTCTGTCCATTAGGTAGAACATGGAACTACCTTCTTGAGATTCAAGAGGGTGCCAAGGCAGACATTTGGAGAAAGGGATTGGAAACCCCTCACGTGTTCCCTCTTAGGGCCCTGCCTGGGTATGAAGGGAGGTGTCAACTGAGGGGCCATGGAAGATTCCTTCCGGGGGGAGGAAGTGTGGCTACTCTCACCGGCTGGGTTCAAGCATGGGATAAGGCTTTTCAGCCCGGTCACAAGGAGCTTCCAAGAAAGGTGGTCTCCTGAAGACCTGGGCTGTGTGCACCCTTCCTCTCCCTCTCTCTGTCGCCCCTCACTTGTGAAGGTGGGCAGAGGCTTTCGGCTGGGCTCCAGCTTTAGAAGGCAAGGCACTCGCTCTCCTTCCGCCCGGCCCCGGGGAGTGGCCTCGGCCGACCCACACTTGCTCAGCAGGACACTCGGCTCGGGGGGCCGGCGGGGAGCACCGTGGCGAAGCCTAGGCAGCACCATTGCTGTGAGCTGCTGTGGTTAGGGGCCCCCAATAGCTCAGGGCTTCAGGGGCGATCCCCTGGGAGTGTTGGCTATGTGAGTGAAACTTGGGGAAAAAAAGACCCGACCACCATAAGAAGAAGTGGGAATCCATGGAACTGCCAAAAGAGGGGGGCACTGCCTTGGCATTCTCAGCCAGGACACTTCTGCTCTTCTTCCAACTCCGTGCAGCCTCAGGGTCGGGTCACGGTTTGGAATCCACCAGTCCCCCGGTGTTCACAAGTTTGTGCAAATGCTGAAACGGAAAAGGCTGAGAAGAAAACAGAAAAGAAAACGCGTAAGATCTTCGCTCTCCAGCTCAACAGCAGTAGCAACAAGCCTCCCACCCCACCCCCAACAAGGACACCGACTGTTTGGGGGTAAAACAGGCAGGACCGGGAGGGAGGTCCCCTCTGTCGGGGTGGCCCTGGGCTCCCCTCTTCTTGGCGGTGGGGGACGAGTGAAAGAACACAGATCATGGGCTGTGGAGGGAGTCTTTGGAAGGCCGGGCAGGTCCTCAGCACCGGATGATGGACGTGGCGCGCACTCCCAGGGGCTGGCCCGTGACTGGGGGAATCACACACACACACAGATGGGCAACAAGGATTTACACTCTGACCTGTGGGACGTCGGTGTGACTCTATTCCTTCTCGGTGATCACTTCTTGCAGCGTAGGTGGTGATGCTTCTGTTCCTAAAAGACAATAGTCGCTTATGTTTCACAGTGTCTGGTGCACGCACACATCCATCTAGCCAGCAGAAACGGCCGCCAGGCTGGGCTCTAAAATACATAATCATGACCACCTATTCCCTGGGTCAAGTGTCCAGGAATGACCGGGCGGCATCTGTGCTGGGTTTCCAGAGTCAGTGAGCCCAGTGAGAATCACGATCTTGGTTGTGATCAAGTTGGCCACTTTGGATGTTCAGAAAAGCAGCCCGCACAGACTCCGGGCGACCAAGAGTCCCTGGGCTGGTGGGGTGAACCTTTCTCCACTCCACACTGTTTCTAGCTCCTGACCCTTGCTGTCTCTCGCCATTGCTACCCATAGCTGGCTCTAGGCAGCCAGAAGCTTGGAACTCACTTGCCCTGTCTGCTGGACCTTCACTGACCACTATTCATTCATTCACTACTCAACCTGATGCTGGCCTGAAACTAAACTCCTGGGGAGAAAAACCAGGCTAACTGGGTCTGGAAGGCAATGGTGTGAGTGAGTGACCATTCAGTCCACTGGTCAACATTCAGGTCTTGAAAGATGACCACAAAAGCTTTCTATTCACCACCAGTTTGGGGCTTATGGGTATTCACCACTGGAGAAAAAAGATGCCCTGTGAGGGCTTCCCTGGTGGCGCAGTGGTTGAGAGTCCGCCTGCCGATGCAGGGGACACGGGTTCGTGCCCCGGTCCGGGAAGATCCCACACGCCGCGGAGCGGCTGGGCCCGTGAGCCATGACCGTTGAGCCTGCGCGTCCGGAGCCTGTGCTCCGCAACGGGAGACGCCACAACAGTGAGAGGCCCACATACCGCGCGCGCAAAAAAAAAGATGCCCTGTGAATAGAAGGGAGGAGGGAGAAGTTCCTGGTTCCGCTGTATGGGAGGGGGAGGCCCACAGCATCCCCCCACCTCCCTCCCTGGGGGCTGTGCCAGTCCTTGGCTCACCTTCTTCCCAGCCCTCGGCAACACCAGCGAGCTCGTAATGCTTTTTCCGAAGCTCTCCCAGTTTTTGACGCTCCTTTTGCAGTTCGTTTTCTAGCTCCAGCACCCTAACCTGTGGGGAAAGTGGCCTTTGCTTTGAGCAGGGACCTGAGAACGGTCTCACGTCGACCTAATCCCTTTCCTCTGTGGTTCAGGACTCGTCGTCCATGTTATCCATAGCTTACCCAGTCCTCAATTTCACCCTTGTCTCTGCTCTAATTTCTCCATCCTCTCGTTCATCCATCTATCCCAATGGCTTTTATGCTTTCTCACTGGGACCCTCTACTGGAAATGAATGATACTTTACGGTCCAAATGCCTAAATGGGAGTAGGGCTTATCTTACGTTCCTCTGATAAATCACTAACTAAAAACATACTACTCAGCTACTAAAAAAAATGAAAAATCTTGCCATTTGCAACAACACCGATGGATCTAGAAGGTATTCTGAAAAGTGATGTAAGTCATAGAAAGACAAATACCATATGATCTCACCTAAATGTGGAATCTAAAAAACAAAACAAACAAAATAACATGAAAAGAGACTCACAGATACAGAGAATAAACAGGTAGTTGACAGAGTGGAGGGGAGGTTGAGGGGGGTAAAATATGTGAAGGGGATTAAGAGGTACAAACCTCCAGTTATAAAATAAATAAGTCACAAGGATATAAGATACAGCGTAAGGAATATGGTCAGTATTATTGTAATAACTTTGTATGGAGACAGATGATTACTAGACTTATCGTGATGATCATTTCGTGATGTATGCAAATGTCAAATCACTATGTAGTACATCTGAAACTGATGTAACAGTGTACGTCGACTCTATTTCAATAAATAAAAAGAGAAAAAATGGAAAGAAAAGGACAACTCTAATGTTTAGTCTACCTATATGATACATTCTAATCCAGTTGTAACCCATCTCCTTCAACCCCAGTTCTCTGGAAGTCTAGACAGGAACCAAATACAATGGTTCTGGCATTTTTGAGGGGTTGGTCTAACTATTGTGCAGGAAAAGGTACAATCTCACTAACGGAAGGGTTGGTTCTTGGCTATTCCTCCTCCTCATTAATTATTTTATTTATTACTGCAAGAAATATTTGCTGAGCTCCCTTAATGGACCCCAGGCTCTGTTACAGGTGCTGGAGACACAGTGGTGCTCAGACAGCCAAGGTCCCTGCTTACTTGCTAACCTCTTACCTCATGGGGGGATGAGACAAACTAATGAACAAGGAAAGACCTGATCATGAAGCAAATGACACAGGGCGACTTAGTGATAAAGACTAAGGGTGGGCAGCAAAGGCTACTCTCAGGAAGTAACTTTTGACCGGGAGAGAGTCATGAGGTGAGGTTGGAGCAATAGGCAAGGATCGTTACGCCTGCGGCCCCCAGGCCAGGGGAAGGAGTCTGGGTATCACTCCAAGTCCAAAGGAAGCCAGCGGAAGCTTTTAAGCAGGGAACTGACATGTCGTCATTTACATTTTTACAACATGTTGAGGCTGAATGCACTGAAGATGGGCAGAGTGGAAGCAACTAGACCCAGTAAGGTGGTTTGTTTTTTTTTGCTTTTTAAACTTTTTATTATGGAAAATGTAAAACATATACAGAAGGATGGAGACTGGTACAGTGAACCCCACCATATATACCTTTCATGTTGCTCCATCAACTACCAACTCATGGCCAGACTTGTCTCAGCAATACTCTTTCCTGTTCTCCCTGCCCCGCCATGGGATAATTCTAAAACACATACTTGCATACAATGTAGGTAAGTTGCTTCTGCAGTAGCTCAGCAGAGACAACAGAACTGAGCCCAGTTCCTTCAGTGTCTACAGACACCTGGCACATGACTTTTCCTAAAAATGCTGAGTATAGACTTCACCAGTCTCAAGCTGGACTTTACCCCAGGACTGTGACCAGAAATTCTAGAACAAGGATGTCAGGTATTCTCCAGGATCCTATTTTGCATGGAATAACTTTACTAAAACTGAGAAATGGCATCGCCTTTGATGGGTTAACAGTGGATTGACCTTTTTAAAAAAAAACCTGAAGGTAATATACAAATAATTCATATTGAAAGTTTTCAAAAAATTGTCAGTATAAGACTAATACCAGTTTATGGTCCGCTTAGGAGAGAGCTGATAACATTTTGAGGGATGCCAGACCAAGACGGGTGGGCAAGAGTTAAGATTCTGATCTTTACTAATGACCTCTGTCCACCTCCGCTGTTGCTTCCAGCATCACTTACTGTTCATTCTTGGGGTGATGTGTACCTCTGTGTTCATTTCCCCCGCGAGTTTCTCTCTGACTTCTCTCCATGGGAATAATATGTGGGGTCAGTGGCAATGGAGTCTGACCAGACTTAGAGATGGAGTTCCTACCTGGGAATCCATCTCCTGGCGTTTGATCTGGGTCAGCGTCATGCTTGAGAAGTCCATGCTGTCTGCAATGATGGAAATAGGAGGGTCTTGTCGAATGACACCCCAGCTGACACTTACCTGAGAGGTGGCCGGTGCCAACGCTCTGCTGAAATGCTTGGTTTGTCATTTACCAACATACGCGTGAATGTAAGTGAGGGGTGGAGAGGGAGGAAGACAATGACAGGGTAACTAGGGTCAGACCCCACCCCAGTGGACAATCAGGCCTGTGGAGTCATTTCTCTGAATTCAGAGAAATAGCTAAATGGAAAATCTCGCTAAGGCCTGTCCCTAGAGTGATCAATAGCATGCTTATGTGGTGTCTCAACTTTTGAGAAGGTAAGTTTGAATGTACAAAGATGAAAAATAAGACAGAATTTGGAAACAGGACTGTGGGAAATCGGAATCGTGGAGAAGAATGTAATGAGCAGCCACATAGGATGGATGAGAAAAGCATTGCTTCTGAAAGGCTACCTGTGTCCTCGATCTGTGATTTGCCAGAAATGGTTGAGGCCACAACTGCGGCGGTGGCCTGGTTCACGCCCCGAGAGGCCTGCTGCAGCTGGGCCAGGTTTGGGCTGTCCTTATCAGCTTTCACCTGCCAGGACCAAGCAGATTTAGTGTCACACAACATAGAGCAGCAAGGATGGAATCAGATACTCGGTCTGATGGTTCTTGACAAATATATGGGCTCTGCTGTGGTCACCAATCAACTTCTCAAAAATCGCTACCTAGGGGGTCAACTCCTGGCATCTCTCTCTAATATCAAAAATCATTTCTGGGGCTTCCCTGGTGGCGCAGTTGTTAAGAATTCACCTGCCAATGCAGGGAACACAGGTTTGAGCCGTGGTCCAGGAAGATCCCACACGTCGTGAAGCGACTAAGCCCGTGTGCCACAACTACCGAGCCTGCAAGCCACAACTACTGAAGCCCACGAGCCACAAGTACTGAAGCCCGCGAACCACAACTACTGGAGCCCGCGAGCCACAACTACTGAAGCCCGTGTGCCTAGAGCCTGTGCTCCGCAACAAGAGAAGCCACTGCAGCGAGAAGCCCACGCACCGCAACGAAGAGTAGCCCCAGCTCGCTGCAACTAGAGGAAGCCCGCACTCAGCAACGAAGACCCAACACAGCCAAAATTAATAAATAAATTAAATAAATAAATTAAAAACAAAATCATTCCTGACTTATTTGCTTGGTGGCCTCGAACTCTAGCTTTATCACTTATTTTGGGACAACAATAAATAAGGACAGTAAAAGAACACTCCCTGGGGAACTCTACAACTCATGGAAGGATTTTGGTGACGAGCTTTGCATTAGGATTAGCTGGGGCAATGGTTCAAATTTGGACCCTTTTGAAGAGAGGCAGACATTAATTGTGGAACTTCAGAGCCAAGCCAGGTAACCAGCTTACTGGGCCGGCATTTTCCTTATTTGAGCGCTCCTTGAATGTACGATTGCTCATCAGAGGTTGGCATGGCTGGACCCTTAAAGGACACTTGCAATGAAAATGATGAAGACAAAAGGCGTGCACGTGGAGAGGTGGGTTAGAGGGGCTCCCTGCCGAAAGGCTTTTAAGGGACCCTTGGAGACAGAATTTTTATCTGGGACTCAACCTACCTGGATACTGGATAAATAATCAGTTCTTGGGGCCAGTGCCATGGTCCAGGTATATTTTCTAACCCAGTCAGAACTTACAGTGTCCTGGGGAGCCCAACACAGGTCCTACCTTGGATGCGGCCACAAGCTGGGCGGTGCTAGCAGCAATTTCATGCGAACAGACCATCAGCTCCTCAAATTTCCCTCGGCCTTGTATGACCAGATCAGCTGCATCCCTGATAGGAGAGAACCAGACGGGTTATGAAACTGACAGCTGCAACCCCTAATGACATCACCTTTAGACCACTCCCATCACCCTGGCAGACAGGGAGCTCAGCCAGCCTGCCCCACCCCCTGTGTTGCTCCAGGAGACCCAGACTCCTTCTTTTTTTGAAATTAATTTTTTTTATACAGCAGGTTCTTATTAGTTATCTATTTTATACATATTAGTGTATACATGTCAATCCCAATCACCTAATTCCTCCCACCACCACCACACCCCGCTTTCCCCCCTTGGTGTCCATACGTTTGTTCTCTACATCTGTGTCTCTATTTCTGCCTTGCAGACTGGCTCATCTGTACCATTTTTCTAGATTCCACATATATGTGTTAATATACAATATTTGTTTTTCTCTTTCTGACTTACTTCACTCTGTATGACAGTCTCTAGGACCATCCACGTCTCTACAAATGACCCAGTTTCGTTCCTTTTTATGGCTGAGTAATATTCCATTGTATATATGTACCACATCTTCTTTATATTCAGACCCAGACTCCCTTTTAAACTTTCAGTCCTATTAACTTCCCTATCAACAGTTCATTTTTAGGGGGAAGATTCTTCCCCTTAGTTGTTCTCTGGGGTGGATCATTGGAAAGCAGGGTGAAGTGAGGAGCCTTGGGATGGACGGATACTTACACCATGACAGTGGCTCCCCAGCCCACAGCTTTAGAGGCTGAGATAAGTCCTTCCGTCCATCGAGAATTCTTGGCATAAAACTCTTTAGGGGATGCTGTACCCTAGGGAAGTGAAAAATACTATTAGCTATCTTTTATCGTGTGCCTACTATGTGCCAGGTGCTTTTATATATATTATCCCATGCAGTCTTCACAGTAACCCCGAGGGGTGAGCATTATTATTCCCATTTTTAAAGATGAGAAAACTAAGATTCAGAGAGTCAAAAATACTTTCCCTAAGGATATGCAGGAAATAAATGGAAATAAATCCTAGGCTTTTCTGACTCCAAAGCCTGGCATTTCTATCACATCCCAATATCTCTATATTGTATATATAAGAATATATATATTATTTATATGTATATACAAATAACTTATGATCTGAGGGGAGTCTAGCCACTCTCTGTGATCTGCCAAAAGAGGACAGTGAGTACACAGTGAGTGATTAAAAAAATAATTGCTGAGGGGTGGGGGAGGGAATTGGAGGAAGGGAGACAAAAGGTGTAACTTCCAGTTATAAATAAGTACTAGGGATGTAATGTACAACATGAAAAATATAATGAACACTGCTGTATGTTATACATGAAAGATACTGAGACTAAATCCTAAGAGTTCTCATCACAAGGAAAAAACTTGTTTTCTTTCTTTCATTTTGTATCTATAAGAGATGACAGTTGTTCACTAAACTTACTGGGATAATCGCTTCATATGCGTTAAGTCAAAGCGTTATGTTGTACACCTTAAACTGATACAGCGCTGTGTGTCAATTATATCTCAATAAAACTGAAAGAAAAATATAATAATTCCTACTTGGAATTTTAAAATGCTTTTATGCTTCAGAAGTACCTGACAGTCTGGGAATCTACAGATACTCCTTGCTCAGTCCCTCCTTCTATTTTGGGGGCAGAAAACATCACCTCTCGGACTGATAAAAAGCGCCACCAAAGCAGATATAGCGCTGTTCTTTTGTTTTTAAATTTAATTTTACTTATTTTTTTATACAGCAGGTTCTTATTAGTCATCAGTTTTATCCACATCAGTGTATACATGTCGATCCCAATCGCTCGATTCATCACACCACCATCCCCACCCTCCCACAGCTTTCCCGCCTTGGTGTCCATATGTTTGTGCTCTACATCTGTGTCTCAACTTCTGCCCTGCAAACCGGTTCATCTGTACCATTTTTCTAGGTTCCACATATATGCATTAATATATGATATTTGTTTTTCTCTTTCTGACTTACTTCACCCTGTATGACAGTCTCTAGATCCATCCACGTCTCAACAAATGACCCAATTTCGTTCCTTTTTATGGCTGAGTAATATTCCATTGTATATATATATACCACAACTTCTTTATCCATTCGTCTGTCGATGGGCATTTAGGTTGCTTCCATGACCTGGCTATTGTAAATAGTGCTGCAAAGAACACTGGGGTGCATGTGTGTTTTTGAATTATGGTTGTCTCTGGGTATATGCCCAGTAGTGGGATTGCTGGATCATATGGTAATTCTACTTTTAGTTTTTTAAGGAAGGTCCATACTGTTCTCCATAGTGGCTGCATCAATTTACATTCTCGCCAACAGTGCAAGAGGGTTCCCTTTTCTCCACACCCTCTCCAGCATTTGTTGTTTGTAGATTTTCTGATGATGCCCATTCAAACTGGTGTGAGGTGATACCTCATTGTTGTTTTGATTTGCATTTCGCTCATAATTAGTGATGTTGAGCAGTTTTTCATGTGCTTCTTGGCCATCTGTATGTCTTCTTTGGAGAAATGTCTACTTAGGTCTTCTGCCCATTTTTGGATTTGGTTGTTTCTTTAATAATGAGCTGCATGAGCTGTTTACATATTTTAGAGATTAATCCTTTGTCCGTTGATTCGTTTGCAAATATTTTCTCCCATTCTGAGGGTTGTCTTTTCATCTTGTTTATGGTTTCCTTTGCTGTGCGAAAGCTTTGAAGTTTCATTAGGTCCCATTTGTTTATTTTTGTTTTTATTTCCACTACTCTAGGAGGTGGATCAAAAAAGATCTTGCTGTGATTTATGTCAAAGAGTGTTCTTCCTATGTTTTCCACTAAGAGTTTTATAGGGTCTGGTCTTACATTTAGGTCTCGAATCCATTTTGAGTTTATTTTTGTGTATGGTGTTAGGGAGTGTTCTAATTTCATTCTATTACATGTAGCTGTCCAGTTTTCCCAGCAACACTTATTGAAGAGACTGTCTTTTCTCCATTGTATATCCTTGCCTCCTTTGTCATAGATTAGTTGACCACAGGTGTGTGGGTTTATCTCTGGGCTTTCTATCTTGTTCCATTGATCTATGTTTCTGTTTTTGTGCCAGTACCATATTGTCTTGGTTACTGTAGCTTTGTAGTATAGTCTTAAGTCAGGGAGTCTGATTCCTCCAGCTCCGTTTTTTTCCCTCAAGACTGCTTTGGCTATTCGGGGTCTTTTGTGTCTCCATACAAATTTTAAGATCTTTTGTTCTAGTTCCGTAAAAAATGGCATTGGTAATTTGATAGGGATTGCATTGAATCTGTAGATTGCTTTGGGTAGTATAGTCATTTTCACAATATTGATTCTTCCAATCCAAGAACATGGTATATCTCTCCATCTGTTGGTATCATCTTGAATTTCTTTCATCAGTGTCTTATAGTTTTCTGCATACAGGACTTTTGTATGTTTATGCATACAAAATAAACCTAGATAGGTTTATTCCTAGGTATTTTATTCTTTTTGTTGCAATGGTAAATGGGAGTGTTTCCTTATTTACTCTTTCAGACTTTTCATCATTAGTGTATAGGAATGCAAGAGCTTTCTGTGCATTAATTTTGTATTCTGCAACTTTCCCAAATTCATTGATTAGCTCTAGTAGTTTTCTGGTGGCATCTTTAGGATTCTCTATGTATAGTTTCACGTCATCTGCAAACAGTGACAGTTTTACTTCTCCGTTTCCAATTTGTATTCCTTTTATTTCTTTTTCTTCTCTGATTGCCGTGGCTAGGACTTCCAAAACTATGTTGAATAATAGTGGTGAGAGTGGACATCCTTGTCATGTTCCTGATCTTAGAGGAAATGCTTTCAGTTCTTCACCATTGAGAATGATGTTTGCTGTGGGTTTGTCATATGTGGCCTTTATTATGTTGAGGTAGGTTCCCTCTAGGCCCACTTTCTGGAGAGTTTTTATCATAAATGGGTGTTGAATTTTATCAAAAACTTTTTCTGCATCTATTGAGATGATCATATGATTTTTATTCTTCAGTTGTTAATATGGTGTATCACATTGATTGATTAGCATATATTGAAGAATCCTTGCATCCCTGGGATAAATCCCACTTGATCATGGTGTATGATCCTTTTAATGTGTTGTTGGAGTCTGTTTGCTAGTATTTTGTTGAGGATATTTGCATCTATATTCATCAGTGATATTGGTCTGTAATTTTCTTTTTTTGTAGTATCTTTGTCTGGTTTTGGTATCAGGGTGATGGTGGCCTCACAGAATGAGTTTGGGAGTGTTCCTTCCTCTGCAATTTTTTGGAAGAGTTTGAGAAGGATGGGCGTTAGCTCGTCTCTAAATGTTTGATAGAATTTACCTGTGAAGCCATCTGGTCCTGGACTTTTGTTTGTTGGAAGATTTTTAATCATAGTTTCAGTTTCATTACCTGTGATTGGTCTGTTCATATTTTCTATTTCTTCCTGATTCACTCTTGGAAGGTTATACCTTTCTAAGAATTTGTCCATTTCTTCTAGGTTGTCCATTTTATTGGCATAGAGTTGCTTGTAGTAGTCTCTTAGGATGCTTTGTATTTCTGTGGTGTCTGTTGTAACTTCTCCATTTTCATTTCTAATTTTATTGATTTGAGTCCTCTCCCTCTTTTTCTTGATGAGTCTGGTTAATTGTTTATCAATTTTGTATATCTTCTCAAAGAACCAGCTTTTACTTTTACTGATCTTTGCTACTGTTTTCTTTGTTTCTCTTTCATTTATTCCTGCTCTGATCTTTATGATTTCTTTCCTTCTGCTAACTTTGGGTTTTGTTTGTTCTTCTTTCTCTAGTTCCTTTAGGTGTAAGGTTAGATTATTTGAGATTTTTCTTATTTCTTGAGATAGGCTTGTATAGCTATAAACTTCCCACTTAGAACTGGTTTTGCTGCATCCCATAGGTTTTGTATCGTCGTGTTTTCATTGTCATTTGTCTCTAGGTCTTTTTTGATCTCCTCTTTGATTTCTTCAGTGATCTCTTGGTTATGTAGTAACGTATTGTTTAGCTTCCATGTGCTTGTGCTTTTTACATTTTTTCCCTGTAATTCATTTCTAATCTCATAGCATCATGGTCAGAAAAGATGCTTGATATGATTTCAATTTTCTTAAATTTACTGAGGCTTGATTTGTGACCCAAGATGTGATCTATCCTGGAGAATGTTCCGTGCGCACTTGAGAAGAAACTGTAATCTGCTGTTTTTGGATGGAATGTCCTATAAATATCAATTAAATCTATTTGGTCTACTGTGTCATTTAAAGCTTCTGTTTCCTTATTAATTTTCTGTTTGGATGATCTATCCATTGGTGTAAGTGAGGTGTTAAAGTCCCCCACTATTATTGTGTTACTGTCGATTTCCTCTTTTATAGCTGTTAGCAGTTGCCTTATGTATTGAGGTGCTCCTGTGTTGGGTGCATATATATTTATAATTGTTATATCTTCTTCTTGGATTGATCCCTTGATCATTATGTAATGTCCTTCCTTGTCTCTTGTAACATTATTTTAAAGTCTATTTTATGTGATATGAGGATAGCTACTCCAGCTTTCTTTTGATTTCCATTTGCATAGAATATCTTTTTCCCTCCCCTCACTTTCAGCCTGTATGTGTCCCTAGGTCTGAAATGGGTCTCTTGTACAGAGCATATATATGGGTCTTGTTTATGTATCCATTCATGAAGCCTGTGTCTTTTGGTTGGAACATTTAATCCATTCACGTTTAAGGTAATTATCGATATGTATGTTCCTATGACCATTTTCTTAATTGTTTTGGGTTTGTGTTTGTAGGTCCTTTTCTTCTCTTGTGTTTCCCACTTAGAGAAGTTCCTTTAGCATTTGTTGTAGAGCTGTTCCTTCATCTGGTACATAGCCCTCTGCCTTTTCTGCCTTTTCATCTTGTCTATCTTTCTGTGAATGTGGTTTTTGTTCCACAGGCTGCAGGATTGTAGTTCTTCTTGCTTCTGCTGTCTGCGCTCTGGTGGATGAGGCTATCTAAGAGGCTTGATGGGAGGGACTGGTGGTGGGTAGAGCTGACTGTTGCACTGATGGGCAGAGCTCAGTAAAACTTTAATCCGCTTGACTGCTGATAGGTGGGGCTGGGTTCCCTCCCTGTTGGTTGTTTGGCCTGAGGTGACCCAACACTGGAGCCTACCTGGGCTTTTTGGTAGGGCTAACGGCAGCCTCTGGGAGGGCTCACGCCAAGGAGTACTTCCCAGAACATCTGCTGCCAGTGTCCTTGTCCCCATGGTGAGCCACAGCCACCCCCCGCCTCTGCAGGAGATCCTCCAACACTAGCAAGTAGGTCTGGTTCCGTCTCGCCTGGGGTCACTGCTCCTTCCCCTGGGTCCCGATGCGCACACTACTTTGTGTGTGCCCTCCGAGGGTGGAGTCTCTGTTTTCCCCAGTCCTGTCGAAGTCCTGCAGTCAAATCCCACTAGGCTTCAAAGTCTGATTCTCTAGGAATTCTTCCTCCCGTTGCCAGACCCTCAGGTTGGGAAGCCTGACGTGGGGCTCAGAACCTTCACTCCAGTGGGTGGACTTCTGTGGTATAAGTGTTCTCCAGTCTGTGAGTCAGCCACCCAGCAGTTATGGGATTTGATTTTACTGTGATTGCGCCCCTCCTACCATCTCACTGTGGCTTCTCCTTTGTCTTTGGATGTGGGTATCTTTTCTGGTGAGTTCCAGTGTCTTCCTGTCGATGATTGTCCAGCAGCTAGTTGTGATTCTGGTGTTCTCACAAGAGGGAGTGAGAGCACGTCCTTCTACTCCACCATACATTTATGATGAGCCAGACACATTTTACTCATCAAAATATTAAACAATTCTGGAACCTGAGAAGTTCAAACTCCGGGTGCTGGCAGATTTTACTTTTGATGAGACCCTGCTTCCTAGAAGGCTGGCAGTCATTTCCCTGTAACATCACGTGGTAAATGAGCTTCGTTCTTTACAGGATTGTTTTTAGGCTCATAGCCCCCCCTCTGGACCTTTGTCTCCTGAGCTGCAGCCGCACACGGGCATGTGAGAAAGGAAAAAAGAGGCTGATGACACCAGCAAAGGAGCAAGAAAACTGAAGTGATGATGTCAACAAGGGACGGAGGCAGAGTCTGTCTGAATCACTGCGAGTTAACTGCTGTTGGAAAGAGACATGGCAGGGACTTCCCCAGCAGTCCGGTGGTTAAGACCCTGCGCTTCCACTGCAGGGGGTGTGGGTTCGATCCCTGGTAGGGGAACTAAGATCCTGCATGCACAGAAAGAGACATGGGCAGAGCCCACAGTGGACAGTCAGCACCAGGTTGGCATTTCTGATTTGCCTGGTTTTAAAAGTCCTCACTCCCTCCTCCGAGAGTCCAGACTTACAATGCACGCTGGGCTTCCATGGCAGGTTCCAGTGACATCCACTGGGGTGAACGAGCCTGCCGCTGGAGGCTCTGGCCAACTGCCCTCCGGGGACCTGGCCATGCCCCAGCTTCTTTCCATAGCATTTGTTGGCGTCCATGGGAGTGGCAGCTGTGCCCTCAGGTGGACACATATGGCTGGACGGCAGCACACCTAGACCTCACTGAATGTGTATCGAGTAGACTCCACCTCTCACTGAGCTGGGAATCAGTAACCGATGTTTGCTCTGTCTAGGGCCCTCACCCATGCTTACCCGGCCACTCTCCACTATCTCTCTCTGGAGCTCCTTTGAGGCCACGATCAGGACCTTAATAGCCTGCATTAGGCTGGTACAGGAGCCAAGGATCCTGCAACAAGCAAAAACAACAACAAAAAAACAACAAAAAAGTCAGGGACACAAAACAGAGACCAAAAACAATGCAGAAGACTTGTTTCCTTTTTCTCTCCTGAACACACGCAAACTTGGGATGGGAAAAAAGGCAGGGAATATTCTGGAGGGGAAGCTCTGAAGGAAAGGTGGGTGAGAGAGGAGACTTGATTGTGGATCTTCTTCATAAGGAATAGGGAAGTAGTGACTCTTGGGGTTTCTTTCCCCTATAATGCAATATTGATATCATGGTCATCATTAATACTGATATTGACAATTCCATAGACTCAGCCCTTCCCTGTGGCGGCTAAGGTTCTATTCTAATCAGTATGATCCAGTGCAGGAAAGACAGATCCTGATCACCTAGGTGTCACCACGCCGCTCAGACTGACCTTTCATTCACCTCCAATTTAACTCCTGTGTCTCCAGCTCGGGATTTGCTGAGCATCTCCTATTAAAAAAGAAGCAGAGTTTCTCAGTACCTCACAGGTACTGAGAACCCACTGGTGTCCTGCTACACCTGGGGTCCAACATCCTGCAGTAGCTGAGAAACCTAGAAGTGCCCACCCATGTCCTCGTGAGAGTCAGGAAAAGAACCCAGACCTCCGATCTATTCAGTGGGAGGCAGCTGGAGCTACAGTCTGTGTCTGTGTCACGTTCCTGGGCTGATGTGCACAGAACTCTGAGAGCTACGGCACCATGTCCACAGGGGCAGCTGCTACCAGGTCCTCGAGGCAGGCAGCACACCAAGGCAGATGGCCTGAGTCTTCCATCAAAGGAGTAACATGTGACCTTTCCAATGGTGCCCGCTCAGCTTTTCCTGAGACAACAGTTACAGTAGTTGGTTTACTGAGTGCCTGGCACTGAGATCCATGTGCATTACCTCACTGAGCTCTTTACAACACCCCTCTGAGGAAGGTACTGTTATCATCACCATCACATAGAAACGGAATCCGAATCTTAGCGGGGTTAACGTAACTCAGCAGTCAGTCTGGAACTTGAATGTAGGATGGCCTGACACCAAAGTATGTGATCCTTGAGGAAACTGCTCATCTTTCGTTGGAGAACTTTCTATTTTCTGTAACTCAGAGATCCCAGGGGATTTGGGTTTTGGTTTGTTTTATAGGGGGCTCTGCAGAGAACGGCTAAGATATATCCAGCGGGCAATGTTGCCAAAAGGTAGTTGCACAGCATCACTTTAGGTGATCCTGCAGAGACTTCCATACCTCTATTCTGGCCGTAGCAGTTTCAATGGCAGCGGAAGTGGCAGCCATCTCTTTGTCCACCAGGTCCCCCAGTTCCTCCTGTTTGATGTCCAGGCCTCTGGGCAGGAGCTCCTGTGAACAGCATCACGAAGGCGGAAATGACCCTTTGACCTCCTTTCTACCCTCCCGTGGTAGACAGGTAACCCCCCATGACAGCAGAAGGTAGGAGGGTCCCACCACGTAACACACTTCTGCATGCTGTGGTGGGACCTGTCTGGAACTCTCTACCACGTGAGCTCTGCAACTCCACACTCCTCCCACCTCTATTCTCACTCAAAACCCACCTCTTTCCAGAAGGCCATCCCTGTTGAACCCCACACAAAGCCATTCAGTTGCAGCTGCTCAGACCCTGACCCCACCATTGTGCAGCACTGACTGTATTTGCTGCTTGGGAGGTACTTTAAAAACACCTTCAGGGCTTCCCTGGTGGCGCAGTGGTTAGGAATCCACCTGCCAATGCAGGGGACATGGGTTCGAGCCATGGTCCAGGAAGATCCCATGTGCCGCGGAGCAACTAAGCCCGTGCACCACAACTACTGAGCCTGCACTCTAGAGCCCGTGAGCCACAACTACTGAGCCCACGTGCTACAACTACTGAAGCCCATGCGCCTAGAGCCCACGCTCCGCAACAAGAGAAGCCACCGCGATGAGAGGCCTGTGCACTGCAACAAAGAGTAGCCCCTGCTCGCCGCAACTAGAGAAAGCCTGCGCGCAGCAACGAAGACCTAACGCAGCCAAAAATAAATAAATAAAATAAATTAATTAAAATAAATTCAGATGAGGGAATTCCCTGGCAGTCCAGTGGTTAGGACTGTGCTTTCATTGCCATGGGCTGGATCCCTGGTCGGCAAACTAAGATCCTGCAAGCCACTTGGTGGAGTTCGAATGAGAGATGATGAGGATATGACCTCTGGCCCTGGTCTCTTCCTACTCTGAATTTATCATTCCCCCTATTTTAGGTGGTAATATTCCTACTATTCTAGGAATTAGAAGCTGCCTTGCAGTGTACTCCTTAAATAGATCTGTATCACACTGTATAGAAATGGTTGATTTCCAGGACTCCCCTGATGGTCCAGTGGTTAAGAATCCACCTTTCAATGCAGGGGACCCAGGTTCAATCCCTGGTCAGGGAACTAAGATCCCACACGCCACGGGGCAACTAAGCCCACGTGCCACAACTACTGAGCCCGCGCACTACAACTAGAGAGCCCGTGTGCCACAAACTACAGAGCCCACATGCTCTGGAGCCCATGTGCCACAAGTAGAGAGAAGCCCGAGTGCTGCAACGAAGAGCCCATGTGCCGCAATGAAAGATCCTGCATGCCTCAACGTAGATCCCGCGACTAAGACCCTGCAACTAAGATGCAACGCAGCCAAAAATAAAATTTAAATTTAGAAAGGTTGATTTCCTTATTTTTCTTCCCCAGGGGACCTATTTGTCCCTGTAGAACTACACCTGGCACAATTCCCTGTACATAGGTCATACTCACTACATCTTTATTGAGTGAATAAATATATTATCTTCATTTTAGGTGTTACCTGCCCAGCCAGATAAAAACCCTTGAAAACGGGAAAACTGTGCTCATCCTTCTTCGACACAGCTTAGCACAGTGATGATCACACAGAAGATTCTCAATTACTATCCAGTGAATTAAATACAACTGGAAAGTCATTCAGAAGGTCAAGTTTTACAGTTCTAACTCTACTTTCCAGAATCAAGTTTAAAGTACAGAAAGAACTGGCTTAGAACATCACTGATCCCTGAAGAAATCCCCAGCACTCATACCAAAAAACGACTTTCCCCAGGGATAACACTGATGATACCTCGCCAATGGCTGTGATCCTGGTGAGGCAGCCCCTCATGGCTGTACTGTCGGCATTCTCGACGATTCCTTCTTCCTCCAGGAAAGACAGATAGGTGAGGGTCTCCCGGCCATACTGCTTACAGGCCTCGGTCAGAGCTGCAGAGGCAAGGCGACAGAGACTTTTAAAGGCCCCCCGCTCCCCGTGCTGTGGTGGTGGCCCCTCACCCTGGTACTTACAGTCGGCAGGCTCTGGCGGGGCTCTAAGGCAGGTGGTGCCGCCATGAACAATGGTGTCACTGGTCAAGTGGGCCAGGAGGGTTACCGAGTGCAGAAGCCCACTGATATCTGCCAGGAGTTTAAAGGAAACTTTCTCAGTCCTGCTGGAGGGGGAGGGCGGTCACTTTCATACCTCCCTCCTCCCCGCTTTGCAAGTTAGACACACACACTCCTTTCTGGGTGCCTAGGAAATGGTCGCCATTGCCACGTTCCAGCGTTTCGGATGTCTGCCCAGCTGTCACTAGTGACAGACCCTATCCTTCACCTCTCTTACCTTCTGGGCAGGCCAGATACTGGCTCCAGCATTTTTCCAGTTGCTCGATGCAGCTGGAAACGGACCTGACCTTGGAGAGTAGGTGATCTGTGAGAGGGAAGACAGGGCAAAGTCAGAGTCAGAGCTGTCTCAGCTCACTTCATCCTTGTTAGTTAAGCTGCCTGATGGATGACCTTCCCAGTAGGGGGCCCCAGCCCTGCAGGAGCTTCCCTAAGAAGGGGGAGGGAGGAGAGATCGATGGCTATGCTGGTACGTGATTCTCTTACTGTAGCTTCAAAGGCTGTACTTCTGAGGCTACCTGGTCCTTTAGCCAAGAACCACGGCAATGGCATCACGGTCTAGCTTCTGCCCCTCATTTCCCATCACTGCCACTGAATCAAATCCAGGCCTTCCTGTTAAGTGTTTCAAGGCCCTTGGACTCCCATTACTCTTGGGGTCAGACCCCTGGCTCCACGTTCTGCCCACACCATCATTCCCACTGCTGTGCCTCTGTGCACTGGTCCACGGAGACTGAACCGCACGCACAGGAGTTAAAAGTACGGGCTCTTGGGCTTCCCTGGTGGCGCAGTGGTTGAGAGTCCGCCTGCCGATGCAGGGGACGCGGGTTCGTACCCCAGTCTGGGGGGATCCCACGTGCCGCGGAGCGGCTGGGCCCGTGAGCCATGGCCGCTGAGCCTGCGCGTCCGGAGCCTGTGCTCCGCAACGGGAGAGGCCACAGCAGTGAGAGGCCCGCGTACCACAAAAAACAAAACAGTACCACAAAAAACAAAGCAAAATAAAAAAAAGTACGGGCTCTTGCATCTCGTGGCATACGTGTTGTAGCTCCTGGCTCTATCACTACTGGCTGTGTTCTCAGGCCACGTGCGCCTGCTTCCTCATCCGACAAAGGAGGAATAATAGTACCACCTCCTGGCATCACAGTGAGGATTGCTGGGCCAAGGCACATAAAGCGCTTAGAATCGTGCCTGGCATATTGCAAGCACTCGGTAAACGGCAGCCGTTTTTATGATTATTATTCCCCACTCTTCTTCCTCTCCATGGCTTTATGTCTCTCCTCTTCCTTCAAAACCCAGCTCATACCATCTTTTGTGGAATCCGCCCACAGCTGCCCCATGTCCTGGTGTTCTCGCAGTAAATGAGGTACCCAGTGTGCTACTTCATTTGCAACTGTTGGATTTCCCTACAGACGGGTTCCCCACTGAACAAGATATCACAGTCCTTCTTGAAACACTTCACCAAATCGAGACCTTTCTAGCTGATAATAAAAATCACCCATCAGGGCTTCCCTGGTGGCACAGTGGTTGAGAGTCCGCCTGCAGATGCAGGGGACACGGGTTCGTGCCCCGGTCCGGGAAGATCCCACATGCCACGGAGCGGCTGGGCCCGTGAGCCATGGCCGCTGAGCCTGCGCTCCGCAAGGGGAGAGGCCACAGCAGTGAGAGGCCCGCGTACCGCAAAAAAAAAAAAAAAATCACCCATCAGCTGTTTCTTCCCGTCTGCCTCGTTTTGAATGGGGCCTCTGCTCGAAAATGAGCTGTAATGAGATCTGTTCACGGCTACGTCCATGACTTCACAAATGCCCCGGGCCTGGATGCTCTCCCATCTACTGTGCACCAGGGCCCTCCTCTCATCACCGGGCTCCTCTGACTTCACCATATGCCCTGAGGACTCTGGGGCATGCAGAGTGGGCCCTCGCTCATGCCTGTGACCCTGTGGGGATTTCATCGTTTCTGCCTCTCCATGCTTAAGGATGATGACTCCCTGTCTAGATTTGAAGCTCATGGCAGCCACCTCTGGATTCAGACCACACTGTTCTCCTCAGAGACACAGAGGCCTGTCTGTTCCTCCTCCTCCCGGCATTCAGAATTGTTACCAGGCCTCAGCTCCCAGGATGCATTTCATCAGCATGATCCACGACCAAAGCAGTAGTTATCACACCCGGCGGGGGAGGGGTGAGAGCTGGGGTGGGGGTGGGGGGGTTTAGAAGATACTACTGCGCAGGCCCTGTGCTGCAGAGCTGCCGACTGAATAGAAATTAGGCGTGGTGGTGGGGGGGTGGCCCTGGGCATCCCCAGGTGATCCTGACATGCAGCTGGGCTGGGAACCCCTGAGATCAGGGTCTCATGGGATTCAAGGCCGACGCCGAAGAGCACTGGGCTGTAAGGATCCGGCACCTGCAAGCCGGGCAAGGGGAAGGGCACCTGCAGATCCGGCGCAGCTGAAGAGAGCGGGCTCCTCAAACCGCCTCAGGGCCTCCTGCACCACCTGCTCGGCAGCCCTTCTTGACTCCGCCAAAAGCATTTTTCGTTGGTCCTTCGCGAGCCGGCCTACAGATTCCTAGAGATGGTCCAGGGAAGTGAGAGTCGGACATAGGCCCCCTAATGAGCCTCCATGCAGCATCCACCTGTGACACAGCTGGGATTCCTGGCACCTTAGCTCGAGCTGCTGCTAATGAGGCCGAAGCCAGTTAGCTTGACACAGAGAAAAAGCCTTTTTAACTTTGTCCACAGGTGTGTGCCCCTGAGCACAGGAGGCTATGGGGAGGGACCACGGCAGCCCGGCCTCCACCCTTGGGGAGAGAGTGCCAGGTGCATCCCTTCTCATCTGCTCTGTGTGCAGCACAGGGCATGCTGGCATTAGGAGCTATGCCCGCAGAATATTCGCCTTCGCGATCCGGCCAAAGGCCCCAAACCCCTTTCACAGCCCCCCTGCCTCCACGCATACACTGCCGAGGCTCATGACTATGAAATTGGACTTGGTCAGCCCCAGTGGGTGTCCGTTACTTGCCTCTGTGCTGGACAGTTTGATCTGGGTGTATTCCAACTGCTGCCGAAGAGTGGACAGTTCCTCCTCCCGAGAAGCCATGGCTTCCACCAGGCCGCCCCGCTCCTTCTCCAGCTCGGCGATCTGGGCGGTCCATTTCGCTTCTGACTGCAGGGCGACCGAGTGGGAAGAGGGAGTTGCTGGGAGAATTAAACTGTCCCCTTTCCGGAGGTCCACACCCACCACCAGGCCACAAGGAATCTGCCCCTTCCCAAGGACACACTGATCCCAGATGGGACCAAGGTGGGCCATGTGCTCATGGTGATGGATGCCAGGTGCCAGCAACACCAAAGCCAGAGATGGAAAAGAATGAGGAAGGGAAAGACAGGTGACGCTTACCTGGGCAGAACTTTCCAGGCTGCCTTGGACAATCTGGAGTTCCTGTTTGCTGGTGGCAAGTTCTTGCTTCAAACTCTCTAGTACTTCCGTCTGTTCTTGAGTCTGAAAGAGAAGAAATACAGGAGCGCTCCCACCTGGGTGGTGGTTTCACGGGATAAACACGTATAAAAATTCCCAAGCTATACTTGTAAGATTTGTATACTCTTTTATATAGAAGCAAGTTTTACCCTGACAAAAAGCAGGGGGAAGGTGAGAGCTCAGTATGTACCCCAAATTTTTTTTCCAGCTTCAGGAAATGTTAAGGGTGGGGGTGGGGTGGGGGGTGGGGAGTTTTAGGGACATTTCCCAAATGTCATGCTTGAGCCCATAATACTAATTAAAGCAGAACGAGATCTTTAATTCAGGCACCCCAACACCCAGTAGGTATAATGCTGACTCACCCCATCTCACCGTCTTGAAACAATTTCCCTTCTTTGATTTCTAAGTGGTGTTTTTCAAAGAGTGGGTTGTGACCCATGAGTAAGAATTCACAGCTAACATTTTTAAAAGAATGCAGTGAACAGAGCTTCCCCCACAAAAAAAAATCCACATGCATTCACATAATAAGGATAAGTATTGCTCTGTGAAACTCTGATTTCCATTAGATGTATTTTTCACTTTGGGTCACACGAGAGCGTGAAAGCCACTACTCTAAGTGTGAGGCGTTCCATTTTATCCACCCGACATCTCTTTACTCCAATCGGACCTGCCGCCAACCCCAACCCAACTCATGGGAGTTCTGGCTGTGGGTCTTTATAAATGCCACTCCTCTCTGACGTCCACCTGCTTCCACTTCAAAACCTCCTCAAGACTCGTCCTAGCTGATGAGCCCCACTCAACTTCAGACCCTTCATCACATCATGCCTCTAACCCCTTACACATGGGTAACCACGTCCTGTCCTGTACGGTCCCTTGTCACCCTCCCACAGGGCTCTACCTGCTCGTGAAGCAGACGACGAGGTCTTTCAATCTGTGCAGTGCTCAAGGCCCACCTCCATCTCGGACAGACACCCTCCCCCCGCCCCACCACCAATTCCCACCTACTTCTTCTACTCACCTTCCGCTGGGCCTGGTCGCTTACGCGCTGGAAAGAATCCTCTAGCTCTTTTTTCTCTCGTTCCAAATCCACTTGGGCTTGTCTGGCCACGGACACCTGTTTGGTCACCTCTGCATTCTGTAAGAGAAGCACAGTGTCTCGAACTAGCGTATCTCCAGCACAAAGGCCATCTTCCTTCCGGAAGAAATGACGGCATTCAGACCGTGAGTGCCCTAGAGTCGGACACAGACATCACTTTCCCACCTAGAAGGAAGCTGTCACCTTCAGATGCTCAACTATCAACTATTTGCCAAAATGATAAAGATGGGGGATAATGCTAATGCTAGTGGGGCTGGCACCTAAGGTGGAGCTCGAGATACAGGAGGCCAGGGAGCTGCGGTTTCCAAGAAACGGTGGGGACGCCAGCCCTGGAGAAGCCACGTGGTGTAAGTCACCGTCTCCCCCCGTGCAGCGGGGCCTGCGCGTGCAGATGGGGGCGGTGAGGGTCCTACCTTCCGCAGCAGGTCGGCGTGGTTCTGCACCAGCTCGCTGTACTTCTCCTTTAGCTTGCTGTAGCGCTGCTCGTTGGCTTGGGCTTTCCCTGTATCGTCAAGGACCAAGGTGAGGGGTCTGCACTGGCGGGGACCCTCTGCCCTCCTTCCAATAAGCCAGAACCCCTAGAAGATCGTCCCTTTTTTTCACAAGCATATATACCTTCTTCTCCCTCAAAAACCCTACTGAAATAAAGTCCCCTGGGAAGTCTTCTTTAATGAAGAATTCACCTAATTCAAATCCCTCCACTGATGCATGCCTTGAGCATTTCATGCTCGGCATTTACTTTATCAGGGTTTTTGGCTTTTATGCCACGAATTTTCTTAGGCTCCCTCTCCTTCCTCCTCCTCTGTAGCCCCATCTCCGTGTTTGCAGCAGGGCCTCAAGTGGGGCTCTCAACCTGCCCGACACCGATCTGCCCTTCTGACTGGCGACACTGGCATTCACGACGGCCTCCCGGACAGACTCGAGGCGGGGGCTCTGGCGCCTGGCCTCAGCCTCTATCCGGGGTCTCACCGGGCTCCGCCATCCCCGGCCCCACCCTCACGCCCAGCCCGGTGCCAGCCGCTCACTCTCGATCTCCGTCAGGCTCCGCTGAGCCTTCTCCGTGTCCTCTCGCTTCTTCTTGAGCTCGTCCAGCTCAGCCCGTTGGAACTCGCTGTCGTCGGCCGCCTGCTGCCGCAGGTGCTGCTGCTCGGCCAGCTCGGCCTCCAGCTCGCTGATGCGGCCCTTCAGCTGCAGCATGGCTCGATGGCTCTGCGGGAGGGCCCGGGGATGAGCGCTGGGCGGGCCGAGCGGGGCCGACCTGCCACGTCTCCAGCGCCGACCACATCAACACCTGGGTCTTCCTAAGAGGCCCACTCCCAAGGCCTCACGAGAGTGGAGGCTTCTGGTCACTACAAGCCACCCCCCAGCAACAACAGGGGGTGACGGCAGGGGAGTTCTGGTCCTGTTAGAGGGGCCTGGGAGCCGTGATGGACCAGCTGGAATGAAGAAGGAGAGGACATTTGCCGGTCCCAGGGTAAAGCCTCAGCACCAGACACTGCAAAGTGCCAGCAGAGCTACAAGTCAAACCTTCTCGTCGCCAAGTGAGAAGAGTAGGTCTCTCACCGCACAGCTTCACAGCCAGCTGGTGATCACAATTATCTCCCACTATCACAGGGCCCCTGGAGCGCAGCTTAAATGCTGCTCTCAAGGGTAAGTGCACTGGAAATGCATAACGACCTGGTCAAGATGTGGCCCAACAAGGGTGGATGTGAAGCAAATTTAATATTAAAAGCTGTCATGCTCCGGTGAAGCCCAGACGCAGATCAGAGCCCAGTTCATACCTCAGTCTTCATGTTTTCCAGCTGTGCTTTCAGCCCACTGATCTCTCTGTACAGTTGATCAATTAAGTGATCCCTAGGAACAGAAGGACAGCAAGTTTGCTTCCACTGTGCTTCTATCCCTTGCCTTTTAAATGCGAGCTAGGAGACCCAGGGAGGAGGTTAAAAGTCGATGTTAATTTGGGAACAATTCTTTGAAATCCTGTAAGTTATACGCTAAGACTGTCAGTGTTTCCAGATACTAATCTACCATCCACAGGTCCATGGGTATTTCAGCCTCATTCGATTTTCCTCTGGGATTTTAAAGGGGCCAGTATTCGAAGGTCAAGACACTTACCCAAGAAGCCCAAGAATTCCTCTTTGGTTGGGTGTGGCAAGTGAGATCATGGCTTAACTTAGCTTTTGTAACACGTGCTTTAACTCCACAGCCCGGACTCACTTCTCGTCCTTGTTCACGCCATTCTGACTGTTGAAATTGAAGGGATCACTGCTGGAGGAGCTGCCAAAGATGTCATCGAACTTGCTGTCGTATGAATTCTGCGGCGACCAGAAAGGAGTAAGGACAAGGTTAGAGACCCAGAGAGGTCAGCGTGGGTCTCACGAGTGACACGTGGGAACGGATACTTTCTTAATCTGGTTCAGGTCCACTTACGGAGCTTGGGTTAGAAGGTGGCTGAACTTGTCCCAGGTCCTCCTGCCCTCCCCGGGGCCAACGGGAAGGCCTGAGCTTCCTCCTAAGTGGTCCTCACCTGCTGGGAGGCATCCATGTCCATGAGGTCATCCTTCTCTAAGACCGGCTCGCTGTCGGGGGATGAGGCCTCGGCTGGGATCACCACCACGGGGCTGATGTGCTCTGACAGGGCGGAGGCTCGTAGGAAGTTGGGTGGGTTCTGAAAAGGGAAGACACATCCTCAAACCCTGCCCACCTGCCAGCCTCTAAGACAGCCTCCAGGACTCAGCAGCTCCCTGGGTGTGTGGCCTTACCTCTGGCAGCTGAGGGATCTGAATGAGCCGCTTGAAGTACTGAAGGTTGCTGGAGCGGTAGAAGAGATCTTTCAACCTAAGGGTGGAGAAAAGCCTGAGGGCTGCTGGGGGTCTTCACCGGCCCCGAGGAGGGGACACCCTGCTTTCCTACTGCCTGCCCAGCCCCCGGGCACAGGCTGCCAAGGAGATGGGCTCCGTGGTGCTAGGATGAATTATGACGCTGCAGGGAGAGATTATTTATAGCCAGTCCTCACTGACTGGGGGAAGAGTAATTCAAACCACAAAATCCTTTGGAAGCGTAGACAGTCCCAAGACTAATTTCTGCGTCACCGTAGAATATATGCTGTTGTTTGGCAGATGTATCTTCCTAGCAATGTTTGGCTTACAGTAATATTAAAATAAATTTCTGAGGATAAACCAACTAATGATACGAAGAGGGAAGGGAACTTAATTACTAAGGTAGATCTCTTTTTAATGAATTCACCTTATTTGAGAGCTATTTGCTATCTCCTCAACTAGACCATAAGCTTCTAGAAGGCAGAGACTGGGCCCTGCTGAGCTAGGTTTAAAATAGTACCGGGCCAGACATAAAAAGGAACGAAATTGGGTCATTAATAGAGACGTGGATGGACCCAGAGAGTGTCATACAGAGTGAAATGAGTCAGAAAGAGAAAAGCAAATCTCGTAGATTAACGCATACATGTGGAATCTAGAAAAATGGTGTAGATGATCTTATTTGCAAAGCAGAAATAGAGACATAGACATAGAGGACAAATGTATGGATACCAAGGGGGAAAGGGGTGGGGAGGGAGGAATTGGGAGACCGGGATCGATACATATACATTATTGATACTATGTATAAAATAGACAACTGATGGGAACATACTGTATGGCACAGGGAATTCTACCTAATGCATTGTGGTAAAATGGGAGGGAAGTCCAAAGGGAGGGGAATCTGTATGTGTATGGCTGATTAATTCTGTTGTGCAGCGGAGGCTAACATAACATTGTAAAGCAGCCATACTCCAATAAAAATTAATTAAAAAATAAAAATAAAGTAGTACCAGGCATGGAGGAATTACTCAGCAATATTGGTTGAAGAAAAACCATTTATACTGTGTCCTAATCTTGGATGAATATGGGAATAAATAAACCCCAATTTTTTCTTTTCCTCAGGTCTCCATTTTGAATCTAAACACTGAAGGCCAACAAAACTGACGGCACCAGACATATTTTCTGAGATATAATAAAAGAGGGTCAGGGATCTCAGCACCCTCTCTCTGCAGCACAGAATTTTCTCCAGCTCAGCCCAATAAACGAAACTCCTGGGGTCTCACGATAACCTTTCAGATGCCAAGGTTAGGACTGTCCCTGTGACATCACTGTTGCTTTCCCCGAATTCGGGGACATTGAGGCCTCAGCTGCCGTGTCTGTGGAAGAGAAGGTGAGGCAGCACTCATGGGAAATGCTTTTATAACCTCAAAAAAAATGAAAGGAAACAGAATCACCTGACCACACGTTCCCTGCTTTCTGGGCTGGAGCCAACAGTAATAGGCCCTGCTGCTTTCCTAAGCTACTGGAATTTAACATTCCAGGAAATCGGCCCCAGGGCCTGTCTCCTAGCATTTAATAGGTCATTTTTTATAGAATAAAAATACGAGGCTTTTCAGATGGAACAAGGAAACCGGGAGGATAGCACAATCCCGAACTTGCCCTCTCTGATTGCTGCTCAGGAACCAGCAAAAGAAGCCTAAGCTTGGGATCCGGGGGTTGGGGGTGGGGGTGCGATGCTTTTCCTGCAGTCAAGGGTTAAGAAATTAACAAGGAAAAAACATCATGCTCATGCTTTTCCCGCCCCATCCTCCTGTCTCTCCCTCCATTCCGCTCCTTCTTCTTGGGGCATGCTTAATTGAAAGCTGAGCTGGACTTATCTAGTCACCAATATCTTTTCCCTAATGCACCAGAATAATTTGCCGTTTTGTCAGACAAGCTCTTCCTCTTCTAGACTAGCTGATTAGCTTATTAATTCATTCAAACATCACTGAACGCTATAGGCTTAATTGACTGCTGTGAATCAGGTGCTAGAGGTACAATAATGGGCAAGACAGTCAAACAAAAATAAAGTCATGCTAAGAACCAGGAAGGAAGTAAACAGGGTGCTGTGATGTAGAATATGAGGGTGGGGTTGGAGGAGCAGAAGGTAGGCAAAAAGACCCCAAATGAGGGGCCAGAGACTGCCTTTGTGTGGAGGTGACTGAAGATGACCTGGATGGAGCTGGCTAGGCTGGGAGGAGAGCATCCTGAGGACAGGGAACAGCACGTGCTAAGCCTCTGAGCGCAGGCTATGTTCCGGGAACTGGAAGAGGACCTTATGTGGCTGAAACACTTGGAGAACTGGAGACAAGGTCACAGATGGCGGGCAGGGGCCAGATCATGTAGGGGCCTTGCAGACCACAGAGAGGAGCTTCGAATTGATTCTCAGTGTAATCAGAAGCCATTGAAAGGTTCTAAGCAAGGGATTTATGTTTTTACAAGGTCGTTCTAACTGCTGGGTGGGGATAGGATTGCAGAGGGCAGGAGCTGAAATCCAGAGCATCCCGTCCATATCGGAGGGTCCTGGTAGACAGCAATGGAAGTGGAAGAGATGGGAGATATGACCAGAGACAAGACCTCTTTGTCAATTATCATCTGAACTTGCTAATAGATTGGACACGGGGAATGAGGAAAATGGTGAGTTCTGATCTCTGTCCTAAGTGGATGGTGGGCAGCATTTACTGAGATAGAAGGGAAAGAAAAAGGTTTCTGAAGAAAACCTAGAGTTTAGTTTGAGATGTAAGTTTGGTATAGTGATGTCAAATAGACCACCGGGGATGTGAACCTGGAATCCAGAGGTAAGGTTGGGCTGGAGTTATATCTTTGGGAGTTGTCAGCATGTATACGGTATAAAACCATGAGAACTTAGGGAGAAGAAAAACGGAAGAGGATGAAGCCCTGGGAATAAAGCAGGATGACTGAATGAATGAAACTGTCTTTCTCTGTGAGGTTTATTAGAGAACCGATAGCTTCCCCAGCCATTGGTAGCTTTGCTGCCATCTTCTTTTCCTTCGCTTTTTAAAGCATTAAAGCAGATACCCTCACCCCTCGATGATTTAAAAGCAAGTGCTTCCTGCATGGATTAATTGACTTTATAGCACTTTTAGATTCGCCTTCCTTTCTCTCACTTAAGCCGCTTACTTTGTGAACTGCTCCATGAAGCGGTCCCGGTGGCCTTGCAGGGTGTCAGCTGGAAGACCTGGAAGAAATTGGAAAAGACTAAGAGGGAATAGGAGGACCAGAGGGCAGGCAAGACACAGCGGGAAGGGACCATCCCTCCTGGGGCGGGGGGCCAGCCCTGCAGGAAGGCATTCTTGACCTAGAGTTGCCCTGGGACTGGTAACCAAGAGGGCCCAGTGGGGCCAGCAGGGACTCTGGGGCTACTTATCAGTCAGATCTTTCCTTCTGTTTGCTCCTGGACTGCAAGCCACTCTCGACAGAGCAGGATGGAAGTTACGTCGCTGACTACAGCAGCGGTGACCTGACCCAAGCAGCAGGGTGGACCACGGCAGGCCCCAGAGGCGGGCTCCCTCCGGGGAGTTGTGTGCACTGGGCACACTGGGTGAGGCCCAGCACAGACATGAGTCTGGAGAGATCAAGAGAGCCTGCCAGAGACAGGCAAAGACTGCAGGACTGAGACCCTTGGGTTCAGGGGTATATGGGAACTCTCTGAACTATCTCTGCAACTTTTCTGTAGATCTAAATCTATTCGAAAAGAAAATATTTATTTTCAGAAAAGCATATACTGTATGGAGCATCCCTTTTTCCCTGACCACACAGTTCTCGAAGGTCTTGTGTATTGCTCTGCCTTTAAAGAAGGCCTTTAAACCCAAATAATTACCTGTCTCTTATCACAACTCACCACTTTATAGAAGGAAGTGGGGATGTCCTAGTGTGCAACAATGGTTCTGTAGTATCTTAGGAACAAGTTCATCTGTATTCAGAGCTTCTATGCAACTGCCTGCCTTCTTTTCTTGGGATTTAGTCTACCCTCTCTGCTTCCTTCAGACACGCCCCGCTGCTCCAAAACCCTTCTAACCCTTGAACATAGAATTCCAACCTCCCTCCCATGAAACCCTCCTACATTAATGACAGTGATGCTGCTTCCCTTGTTCTGGTCTAAATAACCAGACTAATCCTTGTCAGTGACCTGTTCCAGAGTACCCCTTGTCCTAGACTTCTGCAATAAAACCTTGCTAATATCCATTTGAGTCTTGATTTTTCTCGCTTTTCCATCATCCATGCACTCTGACTGTGTACACCCTTCAGGATGGCCACCTCACAGTGTGACCCAGGGACCAGCCACATCAGATTCATCTGGGATATGGTTTAACAATGCAGACCCTGAGGAAGCAGCACCCACACACATCGTTTTAAATAAGAAGCACAACTAACAAACGTAAGGTAGATAGCTAGTGGGAAGCAGCCGCGTGGCACAGGGATATTGGCTCGGTGCTTTGTGACCACCTAGAGGGGTGGGATAGGGAGGGTGGAAGGGAGGGAGACGCAAGAGGGAAGAGATATGGGAACATATGTATAACTGATTCACTTTGTTATAAAGCAGAAACTAACACACCATTGTAAAGCAATCATACCCCAATAAAGATGTTAAAATATATATATATATATATATTCCTAAAAAAAAAAAAAAGAAGCACATAAACGGATAAGAATGTCCACAAGACCAGTAGTTTCCAAAATACATTCCGTGAAACTATCCCAAGGATCTGTGGCTAGGGGAGGTATGGCCTTCCATTGATTTGAGCAGCCGTTTTATATTTTACATTTCTCCACAAAAACCCATTTGTGCAAAGAGACTGCGCTGATGAACTCTTTGGAAACTGATGCCTTTGCTCCTGTGGGTCTAGGCCGGGTCTGTCCTCATCTGTGTGGTCTGCAGCATACATGACACACATAGATGTTGACGTGGTAGAGCTGGAGGTGGAGGGTGAGGACCACCCTGAGTCACGGCTGTGGCAGGCCAGGTGCTTCCCTGAGCACAGCAAGGCTTGGCCCTGCTCTTCTATTCTCAAGACAGCCGGGAGCTCCAGGGCCTTCTGGGTCAGGAGCAGAAAGCCAAGGGCACTGGGGGCAGCTGCTTCCCTCCAGGGACAGCCTCAGGCTGTGAACCTCCTTCCAGCCAGAAGTTTCCAGAGATCAAGCCCCGTATACTCACAGGAGTGGAGTTTGAAGAGAAGTTTGACAGTGTAATCATAGAGGTGGCTGCAGTCCAAGATGACCTGGATCAGCGGGGCTAGGCGGCACTGCCCGGCTGTCGTCACTGACACGGAACGGGACATGTCCAGGGAGTTGAACACTAGGGGACAGAAAGGGGAGAGGCAGCAGAGCTAGGAAATTAGAGGCGAACTTCTCAGACGGGAGAAGGCAGGAGTCTAACACACGAGGACCTATTCTGTGCAATCATGATCTCATGTGATGCATCTAACCCTTTCAGCACTCCTATGGGGTAGCTAAGAGTATCGCCATCATACAGGGGAGTAAGTAACTTGAAGGTGATCACAAAGCCAAGAAGCGGTTTTGCTGAGAGATGGTGAGTTAAAAGCCAGAGCCCCAGTGGCCAGCGACGTCTAGACCAGGAGCCTGTGGCCCTGGCAGCCAAGATGCTCTGTGTGTCACAAACAGGTGAAATGAACTTGATCTACTCTGTGCACAGCCCGGCGGGAGGGATTTACTGGGGGAGCATCCCGAACGCCTCCTTCCGGTCTCAGGAGCTTCATGCTTCCTCCCCCACCTCCCTCCAATATGGGCAGGAAGAACACATCCCCTTTTAAGGTTTCTGATTTAATGGGGAGGTGGGCTCTTGTTCAAGGGAAGCCCTCCGTTTTATGGGGAATCAGTATTTCAGGATCGAAAGGGGCTTTTGACAGCCAATCCAGCCCTCTGTCTCAGGCATGAACTTGGTCTCACGGTGATCTTGACCCTGAGAAGCACCCAATCTGGTGGTGCAATAGAAAACATGTGGGGAAACTATCAAACATTGATCAGAACACGAAGAAGGAAATAATTCAGCCTTGGCTTCCTACTGGCTTGTCACAGGGTTCTTGGAACACCACAAGGGGGGAAATGCAGGAACCCTGGTGGACAGTCGGAGGAGAGGCTGCAAGGACCCAGGGCAAGGAGCCAGGAAGAGGACGAACCATCAGGATCAAGGCTGACGGAGGTCCTTGGGGAAGCCGGTCAACGAAAGTACTGCCCTCCACTCTCCCGGGCTCCAGAAAGCAAGCTGCTCCCACAGACCCCTCCACGTTAACCCCCTGCCCCTTGCCCCTAGCTCCTAAACCAAGCACCTAGATGCCTGGCCGTGGACCCTGAGTGCACACCACTGGCCAGGCCTGATTTCCTCCCTGCAGAGGCTGCCCACCACCTCCGGAGACCCTGCACGTGGCCGGCACCAAAAGACTTTCCCTGCAGTCCCTCAATGAGTGGGACTGCCCCGGAGGAAAGCCCAGAGCCACTGTGTTCGGCCTTCCCGGGCTGTACTAGTCCCTGTTAACAAGCTTAGTCTGTCAAGTGAAAGAAAAAAAAAAACCCAAACGGTTCTAATTAAAAGGCAGCTTTTCTTCTTGACACAAATTAAAAGCAGCTGTCACTGCGAGGCGGCCATCCCCAAATCTCCTGGCTTCCTTAGGCTCCACGCTGGCAAGGAACCCCAGGCCGCTCCATCTCCCGGCCTGCCTGCCGCTTTCCAGGAATGCCCCTTGGCATCTAGTAACATCTAGAGCTGTGTGACCGTGGGCAAGTTACTCAACCTCTCTGTGCCTCCAGATGCTTTTCTGTAAGATGCAGATGGTTCTAATAGCACATACCTCTTAAGGGTCTTGTAAGGAGGTCTCGTAAGGATTAAATGAGAATGTCCTATAAAGTTCATGGCAACAGTGCAGTGGTCCTTCCCATTTGCTTTGAGATTGATTAAAATCACCTGGGGAAATTTGAAAACTACTAATGTCTGCCTGCAACTCCTCCATGCCCCCCCCCACCCCCGTCTTTTTTAATTGGTCTGGGGTAGGGTTGGGGCATTAGTGGGTTTCAAAAGCCCCCCCAGGTGATTCTAATATGCAGCCAGGGTTGAAAACTATTTTCTAGCTCAGCGCTTCTCAAACTGTAGCATGCATCAGGATCCCCCCATAGGATCACTCCAGTAGAATTCTGTGATGATGGAAAGGCTCTGTACGTGTGTCCAATATGCTAGCCACGTGTGGCTGCTGAGTGCCTGCAATGTGGTGAGTGCAACTGAGGCCCTGACTTTTGAATGTTACTTAATCGTAATTAATTTAAATAGTCACACGTGGCCAGTGGCAACACTGTTGGACAGTGCAGACTTGGGGAGTTTGTTAAAACAGATGGCTGGGCCCCACCCGCAGAGATTCTAATTCAGAAGGTCTGGGGTGGGACCCGAGAGTGTGCATTTCTAATACGTTCTCAGGGGATGCCGATGCTGCTGGTCCAGGGACCACACTTTGAGAATCACTGCAAGTGCACCAAATAAATGTTAATTGTAATTGGCCCACGTTTCCCGCATTTGAAAATGCAGGGCCTCCTTCCGAAGGTTCTGGTCCCAATCTTACAGGGTCACAGACTAGGACTCAGGAGCTGGAAAGACTTCTTCTAATACCAGCTCTCTCGATTTCTGTGGCTCACAAGAGGTGACTGAGGATGGGGGGCAGGTGGGGAAACGTGTAGAGGACGCTCTTGATTCCGAATCACTGCTCTCTGGGGGATGAGAAAAACACCGCCATTTAACGATGGAAGAGTTTGTGCGAAGACTTGGGGGAGCTCTCTCTAGAAAACTCTAGCTAATTCTCCCCAGATAATTCCAGAGCATTCAGCTGGATGTCGACAGTATTTTTTAAAAATAAATTTATTTATTTATCTATTTATTTTTGGCTGAGTTGGGTCTTTGTTGCTGCGCACGGGCTTCTCATTGCAGTGGCTTCTCTTGTTGGAAGCACAGGCTCTAGAGCGCAGTCTCAGTAGTTGTGGCTCGCTGGCTCTAGAGGGCAGGCTCAGTAGTTGTGGCACATGGGCTTAGTTGCTCTGCGGCACGTGGGATCTTCCTGGACCAGGGCTCGAACCCGTGTCCCCTGCATTGGCAGGCAGATTCGTAACCACTGCACCACCAGGGAAGCCCGTTGACAACATTTTATGAACTCTGTCCACCTGTTGTTTCTTCACTGCTGTTCATGCAGAAAGCAAGCATTCTAAACTTGGTTGTTGAGCACTTGCTATATGCCAGGCATGGGGCTAGAACAGAGGTGAGCAGGCATGGTTCCTGATTTTTGAGGAGGAGCTCAGCATCTATTGCTAATAACCCAAGTGATCAATGCATACGGAAACAGAGCCAGGTATCACGGGATGCTGGGGCAGAAAGGGTGACTGTGCAGGCCACCTGGGCAGAAATACACCCTGAGGGCCAGCCCAGCTGAGCAGCACACAAGCCTGGGCCAAAGGACCAGCCAGTGCTGGGGCCACAGTCTAGGGTCTGTCAGAGGCCGGAACTGTCTTTGGACTCTTGGAGGCCTAGGCTTAGCAGGGAGGCCAGCAGGGTGGGGATCGCAGTCTTTCCGCTCATGTGAAAATGCCCTTGGGCTTCAGCCCCTCCTTGCACCAGGGCCAAGAGAACAGACACAGTGTGGGCAGCTCCATCTCCCTGGCCCTGAACTGCACAACTTGTATGGAGACGGGGGCTAGGCCAGCTGGTCCAAGCAGGGAACCAGGCTGGGGGTTAGGTGAATGCCCAGGAAAGCCTGGGCCAGACGGGAGGGAGAGACTCACCAGTTTGGAAGAGGTTAAGTTCACACTCCAGGTAGTCGAACATTTCCACCGTCAGCTGGAAACTGGACCCAAGAGGAAAGAGAGCTTATACTCCACGGCCCGAGGCCAGCGCTCCACCTGTCCCGGCCCCCAAGCCCTGTACTGCCGCCAGTGTACACGTGCACACACAGACACACACAGACACGCACACACACACACACACACCAGCTTCAATTCTTAGCCCCAAACTAAGTGGATATTAAGGCCATTGGAAGATCAAGCAGGGTGAATTCAACAGTGAAAGCAGCAAAGAAAGAGGGGAGAGGGGCACAGAGAAGGGAGGCCTGGAGTGGGAGGTGCCCTGGAAGGGTTCTTGAGGAGGCACCAGGAGTAAGTGGCCCCAAGGTCAAGTCACTCAGGGGCTTTAGTCCCCACCCCAGCCACTGCCCTTGCCCTCAGGTCCTCTGTGACCCTAACCGGAAGTGACAGCATCTACCCAAGCTTTCTCTCTCATCGAGTCCAGAATGTGAGGACAGCCACTTACAAGTTGTTAACATCACTCTCTCCGGCCTCGTCCAGCTGCCGGTCACTCATCTGAAGGTTGCCTGGGAACCTAGGATTCTGGAAGGGAGGCAGAGGAAGTCAGAACAGGGCACCTCAAGAGCTCTCTATACAGACCAACTAAGCCGACATCAAGCAAGCCAGCCCCGCTGAGCTCGGGCTGCAGCAGGTGGATTCTGCTTGGTACAGGTGCCTGCGTGCTCCCTGGGGAGGTGTGGCAGCGCTTACAGCCTCACACACGCACACACAGGTCCTGTGATTGGTTCACGGCAAAGAACACCCACCGCCCATCATCATAGGGGAAGGCTTCATCCCAACCCTGGGACCTGCGGGAGGGCCCCTCGCTCGCAGCCCGTGCCACAGACATCTTCACTGTGGTGCAATGACACCGAGCGTGTGAGAGCAGTCGGTCTTCAACTTGACACCCACACCATGCAGGCAGTGCAGCCTTTGCTTATTTCCAATATGTTCTGAATACTATCCAGGCTTCCCGCTGCCCTCTGGCCATCTCCTGAAGCGGCTATTGTGAGCTCAGGGCCGGCAAACCCATTCTCACATTAACTTTAGCAAAACATAATCAGTAAAATAAACTTGAAGGCTGGAAAATATTACATCGAGCACCCACACAGTCAGGGGAAGTTATGTGGGATCATCAGCTGTCGAGTATCTGTATCCTGCTCTCTTCCTCGGTGTGGTCTGTCTGGAGCGGGTGGAACACAGGGCAGCAGGGCAGGTGGAGGGGAGCACAGAGAGATGGGTGGCCAGTCCACCAAGGGGGCTCTAAATGCCAGTGTGAGTTCTTCAGGCTCTGAAGAAAGAAATCCTCCACGCCGGCACCTCTGTCTCTGGCTGTAACACCCGGCGCTCTGCCCTTGCAGCCCCTTCCTGCCCTCAGGCCCACCACCCCTGCTTATCTGCCTCAGAGACTCAGGCCGGTGCCTTTATCCTTCCGGTCGCATTTACTTCCTCATTCAGTCGGGACATTATGATGATCTGGTCCCCTTCTCCATTTCCACCGCCAGCTCCCTAATTCTGGCCATTTTCCCTCCCACCTGGCATGCCATTCTTCCTTACCTCCTATGTGCCTCATACCCACCCTTCAAGGGCCACCTCAAGACCCACTTCCTTCATTCTGCCCTTTAGGATGCCATATCCCTCCATCATTTCAAAACTTCCCTGGCACTTTTCTGCAGGCACACATACCTGCCCGGCACTATTACACAGCTACTGCAAGTGTATAAGCTTCTCTCTCCGACAGATCTGTAAACGCCTAAAGAGTAGACCCTTTTTTCTTAATCTTATATGCCACTTGGCACACATGCATTTTTTACATGCATTAAGTGTGTAAGAAATACCAGCTAGGGCTTCCCTTGTGGCGCAGGGGTTAAGAATCCACCTGCCAATGCAGGGGACACGGGTTCAAGCCCTGGTCCGGGAAGATCCCATGTGCCGCAGAGAAACTAAGCCCGCGCGCCATAACTACTGAGCCTGCGCCCTAAAGCCTGCGAGCCACAACTACTGAAGCCCGCGCTCCTAGAGCTCGTGCTCCGCAACAGAAGAAGCCACTGCAACGAGAAGCCTGCGCACTGCAACGAAGAGTAGGCCCCGCTCGCCACAATTAGAGAAAGCCCGCGTGCAGCAAAGAAGACCCAATGCAGCCAAAAATAAATACTAATAAATAAAATAAAATTCAAAAAATCTTATATAAAAAAAAGAAATATCAGCTAAAGTCATATCTTGATTAGAAGGTCCTGTGTGGAAACTTACTATATAAATGGAAGGCGTTGTTTCTATTAACAGTCAAGTCAGTGCTTCTGAAGTATTTTTATAAGGCCACCTGGTGGATCGGGTTCCTCTTTCTATTTGCAAAATGGGGAACAAAAGGTGCAGAAGACCTGGGCCAAAATCCCAGGCCCCTTGTCACATCCCAGGGGCCTGACTGCAGTTACTCTATAAAACGTTTCCTCTTACATAGCTGGGATATGGTGTGAACACTCCCTAAGAAGCCAGGCTGTCTCATTACCTGGAAAACCTGACAATTAAGCCCAGCCAGGTGTGAGGAGACAGGGCGGGGAGGTGGGGGAAGCAGGGGCGGGGGGAGTGCATGGCTGGCAGTGGCAGCAGGATTGTTGCAAAGACTCACTTTGGTGTGGTACTCCATCTTCGTTCTCAGCAGTTTGAGGTAGATGCTGCAAAGCTGCCCATACCCCTCACTCAGGTGGCCCTTTCAGGATGAGGAAAGAAAGTGGGGTGTCAACACGAAGAACATTGGTTTGAAAGATCTACAGCCAGGATTTCTTTTTGAAAGAATATATATTTTGTGTGAGTATGAAAATAACATACATCCACGGTTGAAAATTTGGAAAACGTAAAAAAGTACATATGCAAACAAATCACTCTTAACCTAACCACCAGATAGAATCATATATACACTATTGATACTATGTATAAAATAGATAACTAATGAGAACCTACTATATAGCACAGGGAACTCCACTCAGTGCTCTGTGGTGACCTAAGTGGGAAAGAAATCCAAAAAAGAGGGGATGCATGTATACACATTGCTGATTCACTTTACTGTACAGTAGAAACTAACACAATACTGTAAAGCAACTATACTCCAACAAAAATTAAAAAAAAGAACTACAATGAGATACCACCTCACGTCTATTAGGAAAGCTAATATCAAAAAAAAAAAAGTGCTGGGGAGGATGTGGAGAAATTGGTACCCTTGGACACTGTTAGTGGGGATGTAAAATGGTACAGCAACTGTGGAAAACAGCATGGCAGCTCCTCACAAAACTACAAATAGAATTACCATGTGATCCTGAAATTCCGTCTCTCAGTATATACTCAAATGAATTGAAAGAAGGATCTTGAAAATACTTGCACACCCATGTGCACAGAAGCATTATTTACAATAGCTAAAACATGGAGGCAACCAAAGTGTCCATCAACAGATGAATGAATAAACAGAATGCGATGTACTCATACAACGGAATATTATTCAGTCTTAAAAAGGAAAGTCTGACACGTACTACAACATGAATGAATCTTGAGTACATTATGTTAAGTGAAATAATCCGGTCACAAAAGGACAAATTGTGTATGATTCCATTTATATGAGGTACTTAGATTAGTAAAAAATCTTGAGACAGAAAGTAAAACGGTGGTTTCTAGGGGCTGGAGGTGGGGAGGGGAATGGGGAGTTATTGTTTAATGGATATAGATTTCCAGTTTTACAAGATGAAAAATTTCAGAGATGGATGGTGAGATGATTATACAACAATATGAACGTACTTAATACCACTCAACTGTACACTTAAGAAATGCTTAAGGTAGTAAATTTCATGTTATGTGTATTTTACCACAATAAAAATTTGGAAAAATTTTAATAAAATGTTGATATACATTGAAAAACGAAATTAGAAAGAACATTTGGAAAATGTAAAAAAGTACATATGCAAACAAATCACCCTTAACCTAACCACCAGATACAATCATGGCTAACATTTTGGGGTTCACAAGGTTATTTTTTCAATTTAAACAGAGTTAATTTTTTAGGGGAGTTTTAGGGTCACAGCGAAATGGAACAGAAAGTACAGATTCCCCATGTCCCCCCCGTCCCCACACATACACAGCCTCTTCCACTGTTAACATCGCTCACCAGAGTGGGACATTTGTTATAATTGGTGAGCCTGACGCATTGTTATCATCCAAAGTAAGTTTACGTTAGGGTTCACTCTTGGTGCTGTACGTCCTATGGGTTTTGACAAATGTATAATGACATGGATTTACCATTATAGTATCATACAGAGTATGATACTGCCCTAGAAATCCTCTGTGCTCCACCTTTATTTTAAAAGATAAAATGGGATCAATATGGTTTTTTTCACTTAATATACTGCAATTTTTTCCATCTTCTTAAATTTTCTTCTGTATCATTATTTTTCGTGACTACCCAGTACATTTTAAGTCTGTACTGTAATTTACCAGACCAGCTCCCTACTGTTGTGTGTTTTAATTGTAGCCAAGTTTTTCTATGTAAACTATGTTTCGATGAACATTCTTACAGTATCATCTTGTGTACAAACATCCTTTGGGTAAATTCTGGACGATGTTTCTCATTTAAGAACCTTAAGTCTCCCATCCTTAGTAATCACAGTCTGACTACAGGCTATCTCCTTCCTTTTGTCTCTCTATCTAAACACAGGAGAACAAACACCTCCTCCAGATGGATTTCAACAGACTAAGAGTATCTATGGTATTATACCTGGGATGGGGGTTTGAAATGGGACTAAACCTAGCTGGTAAAGAAGAAGCCTTCCCATGGAGTCTGCCCATGCAGTCATGTCCTAGGTGCCTGGGCAGAAGCTAGGCTTAGCAGACTCCCCATTATATACAAAAGAAAAGGGAAATGGGGCACAAAGAACCTTAAACTGAATAACTGTGGCTCCCACGTGACTCTTGACTTCTACATTTTCTTCTAAGTGCATCTACATCCTCTAGCATAGAGGAATCCTTTGAAAGGTGCCTCAAGGGGCACCAAAGAGAGTTGAGTAATCAAAGGAGTTTAAAAACATCAATGCCAGAGATGACAGTATTGCATAATGTATTAATTTTCTACGAAAATTCGTATTTTATGATATACTTGTTCATTATAGAAAAATCACAAAGTAGTGAGAAGTAGAAAAAGCAAAAATATGCTCATCATCAAAGACAACTATACTTCATGTGAAAATGTATGAGGATCAAGAAGGTGGGGACCTCCCTGGTGGTGCAGTGGTTAAGAATTCGCCTCCTAATGCAGGGTACGTGGGTTAGATCCCTGGTCAGGGAACTAGATCCCACATGCATGCTGCAACTAAGAGTTCCCATGCCACAACTAAGGAGCCCGCTGGCTGCAACTAAGGAGCCCACCAGCCACAGCTAAGACCCGGCACAACCAAAAATAAATAAATAAAATGAATAAAAAATTTTAAAATGGATTATATTAAAAAAAAAGTAAAAGGTGAATGGATCAAAGACTTAAATGTAAAATGCAAAACTATAAAACTCCTAGAAGATCACAAAGGAGAAAACCTGGATGACCTTGAGTATGGTGATAACTCTAGATACAACACCAAAGGCACAATCCATGAAAGAAATAATTGATAAGCTGGGCTTCACTAAAATTAAAAACTTCTACTCTGGGACTTCCCTGGTGGCGCAGTGGTTAAGAATCCGCCTGCCAATGCAGGGGACATGGGTTCGAGCCCTGGTCCAGGAAGATCCCACATGTTGCAGAGCAACTAAGCCCATGAGCCACAACAACTGAGCCCACACACCGCAACTACTGAAGCCTGCGCGCTCTAGCGCCCGTGCTCCGCAACAAGAGAAGCCACAGCAGTGAGTAGCCCGCGCAACACAGAGTAGCCCCCACTCGCCGCAACTGGAGAAAGCCCACGCGGCAACTGAGACCCAACATGGCAAAAACAAACAAATAAACAAAGAAAAACTTCTACTCTGCAAAAGACACTGTCAAGAGAATGAGAAGATAAGCCACAGACTGGGAGAAAATATTTGCAAAAGACATATCTGATAAAGGACAGTTATCTAAAACATACAAATATACTCCTAAAACTCAACAATAAGAAAACAAACAATCCAGCTAAAAAAATGGGCCTAAGACCTTAACAGAAACCGTATGAAAGATGTTTAGATGGTCAATAAGCATATGAAAAGATGCTCCACATCCTATGTCAACAGGGAAATGCAAATTAAAACAATGAAACACCACCACATACCTATTAGAATGGCCGAAATCCAGAACACTGACAACACCAAACACTGATGAGGATGCAGAGCAACAGGGACTCGCATTCACTGCTGGTGGGAATGCAAAGTGATACGGCCACTTTGGAAAATAGTTTGGTGGTTTCTTACAAAACTAAACATACTATTACCATACGATTCAACTATGGAGCTCCTTGGTTTTCACCCAAAGGAGTTGAAAACTTAAGTCCACACAAAAACCTGCACACGGATGCTTGTAGCAGCTTTACTCATAATTACCAAAATTTGGAAGCAACCAGGATGACCTCCAGTAGGTGAATGGATACATAAACTGTGATGCATCCAAACAGTGGAATATTACTGAGCAGTAAAAAGAAATGAGCTATCAAGCCATGAAAAGACATGGAGGAAACTTAATTGAATATTACTACGTTGAAAGAAGCCAGTCTGAAAAGACTACATACTATATGATTCCAACTATATGACATCTGGAAAAGGTAAAACTATGGAGACTATAAAAAGATCAGTGGTTGCCAAAAGTTGGGGGGTGGGGGTGGGGGGGTGGAATGAGTAGGGGTGGGGTGGGATGAACAGGTAGAGCACAGAGGATTTTTAAGTCGGTGAAAATAACCTGTATGATGGATACATTTGTCCAAACCCACAGAATGTACACCACCACAAGTGAACTGTAATATAAACTATGGACTTTGGTGATTGTGATGGATGTGTCAGTAGGTTCATCCATTAGGCGAGGCTATGCATGTGTGGGGGCAGGGCAGGTATGTGGAAACTCTGTACTTTCCACTCAATTGTTCAGTGAACCTAAAACTGCTGTTTAAAAAAATAAGATCTTAATTTAAAAAAAAAAAGTAAAAGAAGTTTCTAACTTCAGAAACTCTTAGTCAAATGGAAGAGACAGACTACATAGGAAAAAAGACCTAAAAGAATTCTATTTTGGATAACAAGGCAGGCAGGCTAGGTAACTGGGTTGACTTTCCCACTGAAAACTACTAACAATATTGAGTGGAATATTAAAAATGCTTTGAAGGCATTAATGAACTTGCAAGAGAGTAAGAAATCCTCAGGCCAGGAACTGAGTAATTCAGATATTCAGAGAGCAAATGACTTGATGGGGTCAGGGAATGGTGGGGAGGGGGCACTTTGCCACACCAAGTGAACCTGAGTTTTGGTTTTCTGGGCCTTAAGGCCCAGGTGGTGAACAGGAGGCAGGGCTCTCACCTGCGCAACTTGAGGAGTCTAGTGGAAGAGCCAAAAGACTTCCTCCGCTGTGCAGGGGAATTAAGGGTAAATTGGAAATAACACACATGTACTCCTGCACTGAAGGAGTCGCCCCTGAGGACTGCAAAGAAAATCTACTGCCTTAAACCACTGTTGTGATCAGAGGGCGGAAAAAACTACTGCTGAGAATTGGACCCGTGAGCCAGTCCTCAAGGGGATCTGCTCAGAATTCACATAACTTTTAAGCTGAGAATTTAATTTAGAGTGATCTTAATGGATGCAAGTGCCAATTCCCTCTGGAGGAAGCTGCCTTTGTTAGAATTCAAAGAATTCCCACCAAAAAAATCTCCAGGAAAATGAGCAGCTCACAGTAGAAAAGTAACTAAATACAAAAAGAAACTACATAGCAGGAGCAAAATTCATCAAAACAACAGATGGCAGAAACAGACCTCTAAGGGCTTTAGATACTAGAATTATAAAAAGTGATATATAAAACCACTATATTTAACAAGCCTAAAAAAAATTAGAGACTGTTTCAAAATATATGCAGGGCACAATAAATTATAAAGAATGCCAAGCAGATTAGAAAAAACCAAACCAAACCAAACCTAAAATTCCAAGAAATGAGAATGATACTAAAATTGAAAACCTTATGGAGAGGTTTAGCAACAGATTAGACCCAGCTGAAGAGGGAATAAGTGAACTGAAAGCTAGATTTACTGAAATTATCCAGAATGCAGTATAGAGACAAACAAACAGGTAGAAAAAAATCAAATAGTGGTTTAAAGACATGGGGAATAGAGTGAGAAAGTCTAAAATACTGCTAACCAAAGCCTCAGAGGAAAACAAAGAATGAAGCAAATCAATATTTAGAGACAATGAGAATTTTTTGTAACTGATAAAATATAATAATCTACAGATTTAAAAAGTCCAAAGAATCTAGAATAAATTCACACCTAGATAAATACTAAGAACTTAAAAACAGAGAAACAAACACAGATTAGCTTCAAAGAAGCAATGGTAACTCTGACAGCAGACTTCATAAAAATGATGGAAGCCAGAAGTCAGTGGAAGGACACCTTGACTAATATCTTCCATATGCTGAAAGAAAAGAACTATTATCCCAGAATTCTAAAGTCAGAGAAAATATCTTCCATGAATGAGGGTGAAATAGAGACATTCTCCATCAGGTAAAAGTGGTTGTTTGCCACCAGCACACTCTCACTAAAGGAAGTTCTAAAGGAAGTAACTCAGGCAGAAAGAAAGAGATCCCAAATGGATGGCCTGAGATGTAAGAGGAAATGAAGAGTGCAGAATAAGACAATTAAAATAAAATATTTTCTAGGGTCTAAAAGCAACAAAAATTAAAAAGCATGACAACAACATACAAGGGAGTGAATGGGGTTAAAATATTCTAAGGTCTTTGTGCTATACTGGAAACAGATATGATATCTAGACATTGATATGAATTTTAGACATTGATAACCTAAGCATGCACTTTGTAATTATTAGATAACATTATCAAAAAATTAAAAAAAAACAAAACCTCTGCTTTTATTTTTTATCTTCCCACTAGTAATGAGGGGGAAACTGAATGAGAAAGAAAATACCCAATCAATCCAAAAGAAGGCAAAAATGAGAGAAATAGAAACAGAACAGATGGGACAAATAGCATAAAATAAGATGGGAGATATAAATCTAAACATATTATGAATTATAATAAATGTAAACAGAGTAAGTGTCCAGTTGACAAAGACTGCCATCTTGAATTAAAAAAAAAATCCAACTAAATGCTATTGACAAGTATATTTCTAAGACAAAAGAATATAGAAAAGTCAATCAGTCAATCACTGTGCTGTACATCTGAAACTAATATAGTATTATAAATCAACTATACTTCAATTTTAAACAAAAACTGACCATGAGCTAGCTCACACAGCAAGTCTCAAAAAAACTTCGAAAATCAATATCATAATGATTCTCTGGCCACAGTGCAATAAATATATATGTAAAAAATATTAAAAAGAATATAGAAAAGTCAAAAGTAAAAGGATGAAAAAAGATATACCAGATAAATTCTAGCAAAAAAAGGAAAAAGACCTAAACTTTCCATGTTACAGAAATGTAATAGAAAGCTCTCTAGCATACAGTTGGGAGTTTTGGGGACAAACCTCTGCTTTGTTTAGGTTAACTAGTCTTGTGACATAGGAAAAGCTGCTTCCCTCTCTGGGCCTGTATTTCTCGTCTATAATGGGTAGACTGGACAACATAATTGCTAACATTTTGTGAGTGCAGACAGACACAGGTAAGAATTGGAAGGAAAGAGCTAACATAGCAGTTCTTAACCAGTGGGGCAAAATGACACATCAGAATCACCTGGGGAGATTCTTCAAAGGGCAAATTACCTCCTGTCCATACACATACTCCTTGAATCTAGAGGGATTCCGGTATGTGTACAAAACCACTCTTTTCAATGTATTCTGATATTGCCACCTACCTCCTCCCTCTTCCTAAGGCACTGAGAATCCCTAGACAGGAAAGAAAAACCACTGGCATTAAGGATTGGGAATGCCAGTTCTCAATGTACTGTGACCCCAATGGGACCAGTAGAAGAAAAGAAGTAGGAACTGTGACAGTGTCACTGCTGAAGGATCCCAATGCCCAGAGAGCATTATGACATGAGCTTCCATCGGCAGGAGAAGCTCCCAAGCCCTAGAACTTCCCTACAGCTTCCAGGGACCCCAGGTAAGACTGTGGATATCATGGTTCCATTTGGGAGCATCTTTGGCTCCCTCCCTGATGTTCATGAGAGAAATGCTAAACAAGCTGAAAGAGATGAATTTGCTCCATTCCACAGTCCTTGTTCTGTGTCCTCTGGGAAAGGATAAGGTGGCACAGGTGGCCCCTGGGTGCGTGTCCAAACTCACCCACATCCTGCTCATGTCACTCAATTCGTTTTTGTATCTCAGAGAGTCCTTCAGGACCTAGAGAGAGAAGGAGAGGAGACAGAGGATGGTGAAACATGGGTCTGGGGTGGAGGAGAGAGGGTGATGGGAGAGAGACGAAGCCGTCTATGAAATTGGTACCCAAGAGGCCAGGAGATGGGGGCAGCTGCCATCCCCTGTGCGAGAGTGGAGAGTGGCTCTTGTGACTCAGGCAACTGCACTTTCCCCACATGGGTCCCTGGATCCCTGCCCATCCCCTGCAGCCCCAGGAACTCACGTTTGGGTGTCCATCCCGGAGGAGTTTGTGGAACACGTGGCAGAACTTCCAGCAGAGCACAGCGTTGCTGGAGAGGGGCAGCCGGTTGACAACAGACCAAAAGGTCTGCGCCCCCTTTTCATGGTGGGTGCCCAGTATGCACGGTGAGGGAAGGTCATGGAAAACAAAGGCAACCAACCCTGGGATGAAGCCTCTAAAGGCCACCGCGGGGGCTGTGTGTTGTTCATGGCGCCTGGCACTACCCATCAGAGGGCACCGCTTATAATGAAGCCACCACAGATCTGTACAAGTATCCTGGCAGTATTTTGGCGGAGGGCAAAAAAGTGCTTCCTTCTAATAAAATCCATTTTATTAGATGATTTCCAAAGAGACAGCCATGTCTTTTGGGAGAGGTGTCTTATCCTAACTTGCACAAGTGCATTCTGGGCCAGCAGTGGCTCTGGTTGGCCTTTAGTGGGAAGATGCTTCGGTTGGAATTAGGACTTTGCTGTGGGAAGACAGACTCTGCCCTTCCTCTAGGTTTGCCGAGTTTGTGGTAGGGCCTTTGTGGGGAGGTGGGTGGAGGGTGTGGTGTGTGTGTATAATTACAGCTAACATTTTAACAACACAATACAGCCTCTCAAAATTCTTTCTTGTACACGATTCCAAAGCAAGGGTGTGCTTCAGCTCTTCAAGTGCCCTGGCCCCTGCTGGGGACCCTACCCCCTGGCTACTGACACCCTTGGCTTCTCTTCCAGGTAGCGTCTGACTCCTCTCCCATTACGCATTGTGCTCTTACCCTGAAAGAGGCAGTCTTTGTTTAAAATGTATTTTCCCTAAATTTAAAAATGATGCTTTTGGGACTTCCCTGGTGGCGCAGTGGTTAAGAATCCGCCTGCCAATGCAGGGGACACAGGTTCGAGCCCTGGGCCGGGAAGATCCCACGTGCCGTGGAGCAACTAAGCCCGTGTGCCACAACTACTGAGCCTGCGCTCTAGAGCCTGTGAGCCACAACTACTGAACCCGTGTGCCACAACTACTGAAGCCTGCACGCCTAGAGCCCGTGCTCAGCAACAAGAGAAGCCACCACAGTGAGAAGCCTGTGCACCGCAACAAAGAGTAGCCCCCGCTCACCGCAACTAGAGAAAGCCCACACGTAGCAACGAAGACCCAACACAGCCATAAATAAGTAAATAAATAAATAAAATGACGCTTTCACTCCACCTCTTCTAAAAACCTTCCTGGCCTCGTTCAGGGGTGCCTTCATTTCCCAACACCTTGAATTCCCTGTATGAGGACTCCTGGGGCCACTTCCTTCTGAGATCCAATTCCAAACACACCCGCCACGTGGAGTGCCTGCCACGCTTTGCGTGTAATAAATGTCCTTCTGGCCTCGAGTGACTTTAACAGAGCTCCAGGCCTCCGTAATTAGGGAGCCCCTCCCACTTTTTTTTTTTTTTAACTTGGAAGACATTTACATTTATTTTAACTTTCCCACATCACCAATCATGGATGAGTGGCTTGTATCTCCATCAGGAAAACACAGCACTATCGAGTTACTATTAATATTATATCCAATAGAGAACTCAATCTTTGGTCACAGCGTTAAGAGCTCCTGGATTTAGTCCCATCAGTCCTCTCTGAAATGACCTAAGGGAGCCCTTTCTGAGGCAAGTAGAGGATTTCCACATTTCTTTTGTAATGGATGCTTACACAGGCCTCACACACCCGGTAACTGGGCACCATTAACCCCAAGTATGGCAATGTCCTCAGAACTTGCGGCTTTTTAATCCAGGCTCAGGTAAGAAGCACTGCACCATTTAGGAAAGACTTGCCTCAGGTTAGAAACCATGAGACTCACCCGAAAGACATGTTGTTTTGCTTCTGAGCTGGAAAGTGTGGTAAAGTTCTCTCCCTGGACTGAAATTTGCATTTCGAGAGGGGCTGCCTTGAAAACGGACTTTTGGGTCTAGAAGCTGAAATCAGCTTTTGGTCTTAGAGAGATTCTGAAATAACTTATGGTTTCACCTCAAGCACAGCCCCCTGGGACTAGAAGGAAGCCAAGAGGAGAAGATGGACAGCCCCCTACCCTCAACTGAGATGATTTCTCACAGTAGGTTGTGGCTCCTTTACCGGAGAGCAATCTCCCGAAACAGAAGCCAGGGACGTGTGGAGCTGGCCGGGCACCCCGGCTTGGAAAGAGGCAAGCAGACCTTTCTGTCTTTCTTTAATTTTCTAAGCATTTTAACGCACCCAATTCGTGTCAGGCACTTGGGGATATAAAGAAAGTAAGACTTCAGTCCTCAGCCCTCCAGGAGTGGATACCACAGTTGGGGGTGTCAACCTGTTCACCAGTCAGGCACCAGGGATAAATGGTTGTCTGAACAGCATTTCTAAATGAAACCAGGTTTCCAAATGCTCATTCAGTTGGTAATGAGGGTAGCTGATGTTCTTTAAAAGTACTGATAAATAATAAATGTTTTGTGAGATCTTTAGCCTTTAAAACCCTACTGTATGGAGTGGATCTTTTCAACATTTATCCACCCCTTAGAAATTGTGAGGCAGAGAGACTCCCAGAATGTCAGAGCTGGAATGTTAGGCCTTTGAAAGCTTCTTTAGCCAACACTTTCATTTGACAGACAAGGGAATTAAGGCTCACAGAGGTCCCACTGGGCCCACTCGAGGTCCCAGAGAAAGTCAGAGAGCCCCAGAGATGAGATTTCAGAATCTCCCTCTAGGTCTGTTCCATCACCCCAGGGAGCCTCCCTGGCAAGGTGTGACCTGGCCCGGCCACTACAGGCCTGGCCCTCTCTGTGCTCACACCCATCCAGAGGAGCACACTGTCCTGTGACAACTGTCTCTCTCTTACTTCATATCTTGCACCAGACTGACTGATCAGTATTCTTAGCAGGGAAGGGTCAAGACTGGGTAACTCCCTGTGAAAATCAATTGGGCCACCAATAATGAGGGCTTTTCTTGGTTTGGTTTTCTTGACTGAGTAAAGCATCAAGGGCATAAAAAGGCAAGGTCTGGCTAGGCTCACGGTTGGGCCAGGCTTCTGGGGTACCTGGTAGAGGTTCTATAGCCCCATCTTGCAGCAAAGCCCTAATTCCAACCAAAGCATATTCTGCTAAAGACAAGCTGCTTTCCTTCCAGTGAAGAGCAGTGCATGCTCTTAGCAACATTTCCTGAGGGCCTGACCTGTTCTGGGCATCGCACTGGCAGTGCCGGGCTTCCATGGCCTTCTAACCTGGAGGGTCTCCTCCACAGAGGGGCGGGGGTGGGATGACTTCAAGATAGGTTGTTCCAACCCAACTGGCTGTGGTGCAGCCACCATGCTGAGCCCCAGCAAGAAGGAACTTCCCATCGCAGACAGAAGCCCAGCCTCCCCTTGCCCTGTGCTTGGCCCTAGCACACACAGAGACCAAGCCTTGGCCCACTGGCAGCCTCTCCTCCAGGATTCGGGGATTAGCCCTCGAGTACCTGGACTTGACCTCAAGGGCAGGTCCCGAGGAATCCATCGGCCAGGTTGCCTGCACTTCCCTCCAAAGCCACAGACCCATGACAGTGGTCACCCAGGACCTCCACCAACTTGGTGTGGGGGGCTTTGCAAAAATCTTCAAATCACCAGTTCCCTAGTCCACCCTGATCTTCTCATCTTCTTCCCTCTGGTTTGGGGTGAACCAGTTCACACAAGTGGCTCTGATTCCCATGGTAGAGCCCTTGTGTCGGCTTAAGGCCAACCGCTGCCGCCAAGGCCTCTGTTTTGCTTTCATGTCCAGAGAAGGGCATTTGAGCATGTCTCCAAGGGGGTGGTCAGTGTGGCAAGGTGCAGGGCCAGAGCGCTTTGATGGTACAGGTGAAAACCCCTCTGGTGCCCCGAGGAAATCTCTCAAAGGAGAGTAAATTCAAAGGACTCGGTAGTTCTGAAAAGCTAAGTCCCAGGAGAGAGGCGAGACTGGGCCAGATGGCCGCTTTGGTCCCTTCCACCTCAACAGGCTGTGGGCTCTGAGGCCAGCTGTTGCCAACCCACACTGTTCAGACCCTGCTGGGGCCTGGCCGGTGGGGGGCGGTTCTCCTTCCTGAAGCTGAGCAAGGATGCCTCACCCCGACCTCATTCCCCACCCCCCCACCCCCGCCCCCCGCCATCTGACCCCCCTTGGGGTCGGTCCTCCAAGCAACATCTAAAAGGATATTTCTGGCGTGTTTTTCCTTTACAGCCACTTCCTGCGTATTAATGGCCTTATTGATGCTGACAGTCTGAAAAACAAGAGGGAGGGGGGAGGGGAAGGAGGATGAGATGAATAAGCTTCTGACAGTGGCTGGGACCCTCCCAGACGCCCCGCCCCTTCTCCTCCCTCCGCAGACCCCTCTGCTCCACTGTCCCCTTGCAGGGCCCCCCTGCGGGGGGCAGAGGTGGGCAGCACTCCCAGGCCAGCTGGCCCGGGCTGTCCTAAGGCAGCGGGCTTTGCTGCCTGGCATTGGCTGTGCCCAGCTGCTGCGCCCGCATGCCACTCATTCACTTGGCCCAACATGGCAATTAAAGCCTGCACAAAGGGATGCCTTTCATCCTCCAGGGAAACATTATTTCTCCGGGAGCAGGAGGAAGAGGCGCTGAGATCAGGGAGGGGCTGTGGCTCAAAGACCGTCCAGCCACCCCCTCTCTCACAGCTAGAACCTTCCATGGAGCCTACCCTAGCTGGCCCGGGTTGACAGTGGTCACTCTCCTCTCTTGTTTCCCTGCTCTTGGGCACTTTCCAGCTCCTAACCAAATTCCCTTTTATTTTCTTACTTCTATCCTAGGGCAGGACGAATATTCACTCCTTTCTGGTCGTTTTAAAAATCGTAACTCTCTTCTGAAGTAAGCAAAGCACGTTATACCTGTAAATGTAACTTACACACACACATACATGGGATCGTATCGTGTAGGCTGTTTTTTGAAATACAGCCTTTTTCTGTTTTGCTTTGCTTCCTTCCACAGACATCATTCTACCCCCAACCCATGTTAGCAACCCGTTATGCATCCTGCACGCGTGCACGCACGCACGCACACACACACACACCCCTACATCCCGAAGGGCTTATTTTTGTCACTGTTCTATAAAACTGGGACTCTCATGCACAGACTTTTCACATCTTGCTCTTCTCACTTGAAAATATCCCATGAAACATTCTCCAAGTGAACTGGTAAAACGCTAGCTCATTCTTTAAAAAGATAACATAATATTCCATGGCGTGGGTGGATGTGATTTATAGCATCCCGTATTGGGAGGCAATTTATTTCCAGTAAACTATTTTAGTAAACATTCTTATACATACATCCTTATGAATTGAGGCTTTCGTTTCCAAGGGATAGAGTACTAGGAGTGAGATTACTGGGTCCACTTTTTTTTTTTTTTTAAACTTTTCATTATGGAAAAGTCCAAGCACACACAAATATGATGATTAGTCTAATAAGCCCTCATATAGTCGGTCCCCAGCACCAATTATTATGAACTTGCATCCAAACATGCATCCTTATGGGTGAGGGGTCACAAACATTTTCTGTAGAGCCAGTTAGTAAATATTTTAGGTTTTGCAAGTCACATGCTCTCCATCACAACTATTCAGCTCTGCTGCTGGAGGGAAAAAGCCACCTCAGCGATACTAAATGAATACGGAACTGAATGACTGTGGCTGAATTCCAATAAAACTTTATTTACAAAACCAGGAGGTGGTCTGGATTTGGCCTGCACCTCTAGTGTGCTGACCCTTGCTTTATACCATTGGTCACTGATTCCCTTGCTCCCTGGATTATCTGAAGTAAATTCTAGGCATTATACCATTTTACCAGTAAATATTTCAATAAGAACTTCTAAGAAAAAAAAAAAGACTCTTTAAAATTTAACCATAATACTATGATCACACCTAAAATTTTAAGGATAATTTCTTTTTTTTTTTTTTTTTTTTTTTTTTATTTAGTGTGCAATTAAAGATCGCAGCGATTTACTTATTTATTTTGTGGTACGCGGGCCTCTCACTGTTGTGGCCTCTCCCGTTGCGGAGCACAGGCTCCGGACGCGCAGGCCCAGCGGCCATGGCTCACGGGCCCAGCCGCTCCGCGGCATGTGGGATCTTCCCGGACCGGGGCACGAACCCGTGTCCCCTGCATCGGCAGGCGGACTCTCAACCACTGCGCCACCAGGGAAGTCCAGGATAATTTCTTAATGTCATCAAATGGTTAGTGTTCACATTTCTCTCTTGTGTTAAACAAACAAACAACTTTCTTGCAACTGTTCTAATCAGGATCTAAACAAGGCTGCCATCACGCTTTGTAAACAGGCTCTAACAATTCACATTTCCACTGGCAATGTTCAAAAGTATCCCCTCCAACTTCTTTTCATTTTTGCCGGTCTTACGGGTGTAGCGACATTTCATCATGAACTTGTAATTTCCTAACTGCTAGGAAGTTTTGAGTATTTCCTTATATGTTCCCATGGTTGTTGATTGCCTTACCTAGTGAAGTATGTTCATCTTAGCTTTTATAGCTTCTATGTTTACTTACAGTTTCTCCTGCCCCATGTTTATACTGGTAGACTCTTACATTTTCCTCTAAGTGTTTTATAGTTTGTATTTTATTGTGTTTGAATCTTCATCTGGAAAAAATACATACTTATGTATATGTCATATATGTATATGTACATGTATATGTATATGAGTATATTTGGTACAAAATAGGTTATACCAAGATATGGTCTTTTATATCTGGTTTACATAACTTTTGGGTGTGTTCTTTAAGTCCACTATTGCACGTATTTTTTTTTTCCTCTACCAGAATCAATTCTTTTTTTTTAATTGAGATGTAGTTAATTTACAATGTTGTGTTAGTTTCAAGTGTACAGCAAAGTGATTCAATTATACATATATATATATTCCTTTTCAGATTCTTTTCCCATGTAGGTTATTATAAGATATTGAGTATAGTTCCCTATGCTCTACAGTAGATCCTTGTTGTTTACCTATTTTATATTGGGTTCGCCAAAAAATTCATTCGGTTTTAAGTACAAATAAAAGATGTTTTTCATTTTCATGAAGAGCTTTATTGAACAACGTATTCACTAACCGAACGAACTTTTTGGCCAACCCAATATATAGTAGTGTGTATACGTTAATCCCAAACTCCTAATTTATCTACCTCCCTCACCCATCCCTTTTGGTAACCATAACTTTGTTTTCTATGTCTGTCAGCCAGACTCAACTTCTTTAATAGCATAAGCTCTGTTGTGGGTTGAACTGTGTCTTCCCAAAAAAGACACGTTCAAGTTCAAATCCCCCAGCGCCTGTGAATGTGATCTCATTTGGAAACAGGGTCTTTGCAGATGTAATTAGTTAAGATGATGTCATACTGGATTAAGGTGAGTCCTAAATCCAGTATGACTGGTGCCCTTATAAGGAGGCCAGGTGAAGACACAGGGACACAGGCACTCAGGAAGAAGACAGCCATGTGAAGATGGAAGCTGACACTAAAGTGATGTGTCTACAAGCCAAGGAATGCGAAAGATGGCCAGCAACCACCAGAAGTTAGGAAGAGGCAAGGATGGATTCTTCCCTAGAGCTTCCAAAGGGAACGTGGCCCTGCTGACACCCTTATTTTGACCTTCTAGCCTCCAGAACTGGGAGAGAACAAATTTCTGTTGTTTTACGCCACACACTATGTGGTAATTCGTTATGGCAGCCCCAGGAGACTAACACAGGGTCCTTTCCCCATCATGCTCAGTCACCTCCGAAGACAAGGAGAATGCAGATACTCCTTTCCCTCTCCCCTACAGCACACGCAGGGGGCGCCACTGAGCACAGCTGTGGGCTGTCAGTGCATCGGTAAGACCAGTCCAGAAGGAACCTCATATAAGAGATACTGCAAGAAAGAAGTAAAAAGTTTATCCCCCTAAAATCTCCCAGTGAGGCAGCACTTGTGTCCTGTGGAGACCCAGTGCTTCCAGCTTCCTCTTCACAAGTCCTTCCTTGGACTTTGTTTCTCAGCTTCTGCTTCCATGCCTGTCCCACGTCATCCTCTCTCCTTCAGATTTCCTCAGGTGAGTTATATGCTTTCAACTATGTTTCTCTCCTGGCTCTAGAACAATGATGGGATCCTGGCTGCAGACAGACCTCTGGGCAAAGTGACCACATTTGCCGAGCCTTTAAAGGTTGCCTGCGTTCATAAGGAGTTATAAGGGACCTAAATATGTACGATGACACCAAGAGATGCAAATCCAGTAGGGTGCGAACTGGATGTGGTCAAGTTCTAGGGCGTTGGTAGAGACAGCCAGTAGCACAGGCTGTGATGGAAAAAGAGAAATCCATGTTGGCCGGAAATGCTAGAAACTGCGTCAGGGCCTTGAGGGAGGACTGTGATGGGTGGGGTTTAGACTTGGTCCACAAATATCTATTTATACTGATGGACCAAAGACCAATTGCCCAAGCTTGTGGTCAGTATGAGCCTTGCTTACAAAAACAAACAAAAAATCCTTAAAATTCCCTTAAGCCACATAAAATAATATACCATGAGTTTGTAACTGTAGAGTGTGTGTGTGTGTGTGTGTGTGTGTGTGTGTGTGTGTGTGTGTGTCTGAAAACTGAAAATATCCCAGGGAAACTTTGTCGAAGGAAGAAAGGGGTCACCTGTCTGTCCCCGGTGCCTCCCCTGCCATTGACTGACTTCTCTCAATGATGCTGCCTACAGATTCGAGGGGCACTTATGGTTGTTGCACAGAAAGGCTAAGCCACTTGCCCAAGGTCATACTATTCTGGTGGTCGGATCCTCGAGCCTAGCTCCGGAAAGGCTTGGAATGCGAGGGCCAGTTCTGCTGCAGGGCCACGTGTGTGCAAGGGCAGAACGGGGGGTGAAGGCAGAAAGGGAGGTAGCACTGAGTGCAGGGGGCCAGCGGGCTTCAGAGGGGGGCAGAAAAGGATGAAAGCAGCTGAAGGGAAGAGAGTTGAAGGAGGCAGCTATTAATAGCAGAGAAGTGAAGGAATAAAGGACTCAACCTAAAAGATGGAAGTGAAATGGAAAGAACCCGACACAAGGTGGGCTGTGAAGCAATTCCAATAGGATTGGCCAGTAGGAGCTCCCAGTTACAGGGAACATAACAGAAGGAAGAATCAAAGATGCTGCAGAGGTTTTGAAGCTGGGCAGGTGGCAGAACGAGGCAGGCATCTGGGGCTGAGGGGAGACTGTAAGCAAAGGACAATGAGGCTGGGGGGGCTTGGGGTGAGAAACAGTCATTTTTAAAAGATTGAGGAAGTGAACTGGCAGTAGCAGTGGTTCTAATCATCAAGATAATGGCAGCCAATGAGTGCTTACTACCCAGCCCTGTGTTAATAAGTATTTTGTATGAATTATCTCATTAAAGTCTTATAACTTCTACATCCTACGAGTATTAGTATTAATCATCTTCATTTTACAGATGAGGAAACCAAGGCTTAGAAAGGCTATGTAAATCGCCCAAGGCTGCTCTACCGGCCAGTGTAGAGCTGGAACTCAGACTCGGAAGTGGGGCTCCACAGCTCAGGCTCTGGGTCACAATCCCCACATGACACATGGCCCTCCACACCACAGAGACACAGAACCAGAGTCCAAATGATTTCCACAGACTGGAAAAATGGGTGAAACTTCACTAGATGCAATCTAGCAGGTATAAAGGAAGTTTCCTATATTTAGGTCTAAACTCGCTGGCACAGGGGAGATATGAGTCAAAGCAGCACTTGTGAAAATGATACAGGTGTTTTACTTGACGCCAACTTAATATAAGCAACGCTGTGATGTGGCTGATCAAAATGCAAGTCTGGCTCTGGATGTATTAAAAGGTGTACAGTGTTCCGAATGAGGGAGGGGATGGTTCTAATTCCTCATGAAGATAAATTCACATGTAAAACACTATTCAGTTTTAGACCTTGTACATTATGAAGGAAACCAACAAACTAGACTACTTCTAAAAGAGAGTGACCTGGGCTGGGATAAGCCTGGGGCCTGAAGACAACTTAGAGGAATATCAATATTCTTAAAGGTGGTCATGTGGAAGGAAGAATAATTCCAAAGATCAAAACTAGACCAACGGGTAGAAGTACAGTCAGGCCGTTTTTGGATAAACTTAAAGCTGTCTCATGAAAGAGAGAATTCCCCATTGTGAGAAGTATACCGGCAGAGGCATGGCAACGTCTTCTTAGGGTTACTGTGAAAAAGACTTACAGGCTCAGGCTGGATTAGGTGATTTTTAGGTTCCTTCTCACTGTTAGACTCTGTAAACGTCCTTCAGATGATGGTGGGCTTTGGCTATAAGGGCAAGAAATTGTGACCCGGTGGACACGGAGATCCACAGAAGGCTCTCCTGTTTTTATGTTTTTTCTTTTTGGCCGCGCTGTGGCATGCGGGATCTTAGTTCCCTGACCAGGGACTGAACCCATGTCCCCTGCAGTGGAAGCACGGAGTCCTAACCACTGGACCACCAGGGAAGTCCCAATGGAAGGCTCTTGAAGCAGGGGAGGGACCGGATGCAAACGCCACTCCGTCCTCCTGAGTTTGAGGAGTTACCTTTTCAGTGCCCTGAAAAAGGAAAGTGTGAAACAACTTCTGTGTGGACATTCAGAGTCACAGCCCCCGTACGAGCCCAGGACCCCAACACAGCACCTAGCCTAGCCCTGGGCTATGGAACGAAGTCTCTACCCAAATCAATAGCTACAAGACACCTGCAAGCCTTGGCTGCCCTGGTCAGGACTGGCACAGACCCTTCTCTTGCAGCTCTGGCAGGTTCCTGGGAGTGCCCACCCACTGCAGCCAACATGCCCAAAGTTCTCCAATCCACGCTTCCCCACCGAGAAGTCGGGCAGGGTCCAGCCCACAGCTGCAGGCCCACCACCCGGTTTCTGTAGCAGGCTTTTCGGGCTCAGAGGCAGGGCCCGTAAAGGCAGGCTGCGGTCCTCCAGGGCCCTCGGAATCTCAGACACCGGACACATCCAGGGCGGAAGTTCCACGCTAGGCTGAGTTTCCTGTACTTGTGCAATGCTCGGTGCCTGGGATGCCACCCTGCGTCACACGCCCCTCACTTCCTTCTGCATCCAAAATCCTGCCCCGTCTTCTGAGCACAGTCCAAACTTGACCTTCCTTTAGACTTGCGAGGCCACTCTGGCCAATCATTTCGAATTCGTTCCTTCTTTCTTTTTAAATTCCCATTTCTCTTCGTGTGTTTGACAACAAGTATATTGTCTTACCTCCCCGCCAAGATTAAAATCCCAAGGGCAAGGACCCTGCCTTCTGACCTCGTGGGCCCGCAGCTGCTAAGGCGGGGCAGAGTCTTAATAAATTATTAAATCATTAAGGACTTAATGACTGCTTCCCAGTGCGCCTGCCTCTAAAAAGTACCAGGTATGTGATTCATGGTCTCTTGAGAAAATCTGCTCTCTTTCCCTCCCCTCCCCAGACTTTCTCTGAATTAAATAATTGGGTTCGGAGCTGGGCGATGCCTGGGGGGGCGCTCCCAGGGCAGAGGGTGAGAAATTCGGGGCTCCACTGCCCACCTCCGGCCTAGGTTAGAGAACATCCTCTGAGAACAGGCTGTTCTACAGATTTCGCCGGAGTCACACAGGACCTCAGACCGTGCAGTGTCCCCCCTGAAAGAGCAGCATTGTACACCACTTCCTGACCCAGCTGGCCCTCGTGTCCCAGGCTGGTTCCGGAGGGCCAATTATCAGCAGGCACCGTAGGAAGGGCGGCTTTCCGCTCCCCGCCCCCCCCACCGCCCCCGTCCCTGTCCTCTGCTCCCTCACGACAGCCTCAGCCAGGCTGCAGCCAATGGGGAAACTTTGGGCCTTGATTCTGCAGGGGGCCAGGCCTGGGCCCGTGCTGCGGGGGCAGCTGGCCACAGTCAGGTCACGCACACAGCTGCTGGCAGGGACCAGCGCTTGGGCTGCCAAGGCTGGGCTGGCTCGCAAAGGTTCCACGGCAGGGGCAGGCACGGAGGATGTGCCCGGTGCGGGAGGCAGGTCCCAAAGCCAGGGACCGGAGGGCCCAGTGCCTGGACCAAGTGTAGGAAAACCTGCGACCAGGCAGGGCAGAAGGAGAAAGGAGGAAGTAGGCTAGAAAGGACACAGAAGGAATGAAAAGGGCATCAGTGGGCGGTAGGCATTTGCTCAGCAAAGCCAGAGGTGGCCACCACCGATGGCCTTGGTGATGCTGCCCAGCATGGGGGCTGCACGCTGCATCCCTCACCACGTCAGGTTTGGAGGCTTGGGGTAAACAGATGAGGCAGGTGGTCCTGTTAATACCTGCTGCGCAGGGCAGAAAGGGATGCTTTGGGCCGTCAGCTCCTCCTGGAGAAGAACAAGGCTGGCGATGGGGAGGGTGGGCTGTGATGCCGGAGAGAGACAGACTCAAAAGACTGCTGGGGCACGTCATGGTAAAGGTGGGGGCAGCCTGAGTGAGGATGACAGATTCAGAACCGAGTCGCAGTCACATGAGTCTCAGGGAAGAGACAAGCAAGGCACAGAAGACCGAACATAGCCTTCAGCACTGAGTGAGACTGCTCTGGTCTTGGCCGTGACACTTGGAAGTGGATGTCCGACGTCAAGTCTTTTGAATTCTTCTCTTGATCAGAAATAATAATAATAGAATGTCGTCACTGTTGTCACCGGATTGATTAGTGGTAGCAGCTGAGCCTCTACCAGGCGCTGCACTTGGGGATTTGCTTCTGATCCCCCCTCCCCTAGAGCGTAGGGAATCTGACCCATTTTCCAAGTCAGGTTGCCCAAAGAAGCAAAGGCAGCCGCGGGTGGAGCCAGAATTCAAACCCAGGTCCCTTTCCCCACACTGTGCTACCTTCAGCTTACTCGGCAGCCTCAATGCCATCCACCTGCCTGACTTTCTTTTTTTTTTCTTTTTGGCTACACCATGTGGCATGCGGGATATCTTAGTTCCCTGACCAGGGATCGAACCCGAGCCCCCTGCAGCGGAAGCATGGAGTCCTAACCCCTGGACCTCCAGGGAAGTCCCCTGCCTTGCTTTCTACCCCACAGCAGCTGCGCCCCAGATCTCTACTGCTCCTGAGTGATCTCAACCAGGCCCATGGCTTTGAACTCTTCATTTCTGCCAACATGCCCCACTGCCCAACTATTCCTCTCCCAGTCTCCCTAGAAGTCACCCTTAACTGCTGCCTTTGTCTCAATGCTCCCATCCAACCCATCAGCAATGCTGCCCTTTCCGCCTCCCAAATCCCTCTGTTATCTCTCCATCTCCTCTGCCTCCAGCCAAGCCCAAACCTCTATCATGTCCCCACTGGACCACTGAAATAGCTTCCCAAGTGGATTAGCCCTCCCCAAGTGGCTCTCTGCCCAGAAGCCAGAGTGATCTTGATAAACCACACCTGAGATCACGCCACCTGCCACAGAACCCGCCACCACCAATGAAGCCTGCCCTCCCACACGGCAGACAAAGCCCTACACCGGTGTCAACTCCCATTTGCCCTCTTACTTGTTACACCCCAACCACATGGGCTGCCTCTTTGTTCTTCAAACATTTAAAATTCTTTCTGTCTCTGATGCTCCTTATGCCTGGAATGGTCAGATTTTTGCCTCCCATTCTTTGCAAGGCTGGATGTTCCTTCTTTTCCCGGCTGTTCAAATACCACCTCCTAGGCAGCCTCTCTAATCTAAAGCATCTCCCCACCCCTTGGCCTGCAGTACCTCTTTATCATGACACAACCATCTTGGTTATTTCCTGTAGAGGCTCTTACCTCAACCTGAAATTCCCTTGTTGGTTCCTTTGCTTGTTGTAGGTCTCACCACTAGACAGTGAGCTCTGTGCTGGCAGGGACCGTGTGATCCTGCTGTTCCCTCCCAGTGCACACACTGTGCCTGACACATGGATGGGCTGACAGAGGAAAAAGGCTGCTCGGCCTGGCCCTCTCCAAGTAGCCATCCTCATCAGCACGTGATACCTTGTTTGTTCCACTCACCTGTCTAGGAACCTCCATCTTCCCCTTCCCAAGTCACATTTCTTTCTCTCCAATGAAAAATCTTGCTGATATTTAAATATAAGCTGCCTTAACTAATGATATTCAGTTATCCTTTCTTACAATCCTTTAGCACTTAGCTAGGCTCCATATGGCTAAATACTTTGCCTCATTTAAATGCTTTTTATAAAAGGTATGTGCTATGAACTGAATTGTGTGCCCCCCAAATTTGTATGTTGAAACCCTAACCTCCAGTGTGATGATACCTGGAGCCTTTGGGCAGTACTTAGGGTTAGATGAGGTCATGAGGATGGGGCCCCCATGATGAGATTAGTGACCTTAAAAAAGAGACACCAGAGTAGGCTCCCTTTCTCTTGCTCTCTTTTTCTCCACAACGTGAGGACACAACAAGAAGGTGGCCGTCTACAAGTCACGAAGGGAGCCCTCATGGAGATCCAAATCAGCCAGCACCTTGCTCTTGGACTTCCCAGCCTCCAGCACTGTGAGAAATAAATTCCTATTGTTTAAGCCACTCAGTCTATGACATTTTATTACGGCAGCCTGAACAGACTAAGAGTATTTTTTTCTCTTTTTTTTTTTAGTATTTTGTGAGTCTTATCTACTTCATAAGCTGAGGACTATTGAAATTAGGATCACATCTCTCCCTCCCCTCCCATTCTAAAGCCCCCAACCATCCTCTGGCTTCTGGAGAGGTGGTGAGTAATCTAATTATCTGGGTCATGCAGATTTCGAAGGGTTTAGCAAAAGGAAAGGCACTCGCTCTTCTGCAGTCTGATAATCTAGAGGGGAAGATGGAGTAAGAAAGTTGAGAAGATTAAAAAATGTCAATCAACTCTGTAATAGGTGTACAAACCTGTGTTGGGAGCAGGGTGGCCAGGACTGTGAAGCACCCAGAACAACTGAAGAAACAAGCAACCAAAGTGGAAAACACTGGGGGAAGCCATCCAAGTGTCCATCCACAGAGGAATGGGTACACAGAACATGGTCTATCCACACAATGGAATATTATTCAGCCCTGAAAGGAAGGAAATCCTGACACCTGCTACAACATGGCTGAACCTTGAGGACATTATGCTGAGTGAGATAGGCCCATCATAAAAGGACAGACCCCGTTGGATTCCACTTATATGAGGTAGCTAGAGCAGTCACATTCAGAGAGACAGAGGTAGAATGGTGTTTGCCAGGGGCTGGGAGGAGGGGGAAGTGGAGCGTTATTGTTAAATGGGGACAGAGTTTCAGTTTGGGAAGATGAAAAAGTTCTGGAGATGGATGGTGGTGATGGTCACACAGCAATGTGGAAGTACTCAATGCCATTGAACTGTACACTTATAAGTGATTAAAGTGGTAAATTTTATGGTATGTACGTTTTTACCACGATAAAAACACACCCCCACACACAAAAAGGAGGAACTGATTATGCTACAACAGGGATGAATCTCAAAAACACGATGCTAAGAAGCCAGACAAAAAATGTCATATATCGTATGATTCCATTTATACGAAATACCCAGGATAGGCAAATCCATGAGACAGAAAGCAGACTGCTAGTTGCCAGATTCAGGAACGGGGAGTGACTGCTTGATGGGTACAGGGTTTCCTCTTGGGGCGACGAAAAAATGTGCTGAAGTTAGATAGTTGTGATTGGTGGCACAACACATGAATGTACTAAATGCTACAGAATTATATACTTCATATTGGCTGAGATGGTGATATGTTATGTGTAAAACAATTTTTTTTTTTTAAAGGTGGAAAACACGGAGGAATTATGATTCTGACTGAATACCTACTTTTTGCAGGGCAGGGCCGCCATCTAGGCTGTAGAACTATGCTACACAACTCCAGGTGGGCTTCTCCCAGACTGTGAGGGATGATCCTCGTGCCTAGACCCGCTGCCTGGGTGCAGGACACCATACCCAGTGTCGCTGGAGACGCAGGAGAAAGTGGATCTTGTCGCCAAAGAGTTAACTGTTTACAGGGAGATAAAGACCGTCCTCTTCCTGTTCCTCTTTCTATTCTTTTCTTCCTTCTCCTCTGACTGCAATTTCAGAAGTACTTGATGAAAAAAGAAAGCAGCACGGGTGCACATGTTACCTATGCCTGTGTGTATGAGCAGGATCAGAAAGCTAAAGCCAAAATGAGACGAGGCTTCCAGAAAATGTGTGGGACCCCCAAAAGGGCTACCTTATTACACGAAAAGCAAAAAGAACAAGGAGGGATGGGCACGCTGCTTTCAGCAATGGTGAGATGTTGATGATAAACTTTTTTTTTTTTCTTTTGGCTGCAGCATGTGGGATCTTAGTTCCCCCACCAGAGATCCAACCCGCATCCCCTGCATTGGAAGCAGGGAGTCTTAACTGCTGGACCGCCAGGGAAGTCCCAATCAACTCCTAATTTGCTTCTGTCTTTTCTGTCCAGGATGATCTTTGAACTGAAAAAGGCAGAGAGCATTGAAAGAGCAAACCCAAGGCGAGTGAGGAGACTGTCAGAGAATTCCCGGCGCTGAGTGAGCTCAGCCTTCCGACTTGGACGAGGAAGACACAAGGGGTTAAGAGTGACACGCGTGGCGAGATTGTGGGGAAATGGAGTGGCGCCCAAGGACCACACATGGGTGAAAATCGTGATTTACCGAAAGAGAAGACGGCAAAATTCCACCTGTTATTCGTGAGAGATTCCCAAAATGAAAGGCGGCGCCGCTCACCAGGCACCAACTTACGTTCACGGAAGCAAGTCAGACCAGACTGACCTCGTTTCCCGTTAAAACTCTAGGCCACCGTTTCAGGAAAACATCAACGTGTGTGTCTGATTTTCCATCATCAAGGTGCTTGCCAGTCTGTTATAACATCTCATTGACAAGGATGAGAAAGAACAGAGGCTACCGGGGGTCGAAACTACTGACTGCCAGCCAGACCTGACCTGCAGCCTGAGTATAACCTATGAGCCGGGATTGGTTGTGGGATCTTAGTTACCCGACTAGGGCCACCGGCAGTGAAAGAGCGTAGTCCTAACCACTGAGCCGCCAGGGAATTCCCCTGGTTTTTACTTTTTTTTTGCGGTACGCGGGCCTCTCACTGCCGTGGCCTCTCCCGTTGCGGAGCACAGGCTCCGGACGCGCAGGCTCAGCGGCCATGGCTCATGGGCCCAGACGCTCCGCGGCATGTGGGACCTTCCCAGAGCGGGGCACGAACCTGCGTCCCCCGCATCGGCAGGTGGACTCTCAACCACTGCGCCACCAGGGAAGCCCCTGGTTTTTACATTTTTAAAGGAAGCAGAGGAGGTGGATGAGGAGGAAAGAGGGAGGAGGGGAGGAGGGGGGAGGAGTAACAGCTGCAGGAGCAGCTGGCCACAAAGCCCAAACTATTTACTATCTGGCCCTTGGCAGAAAAAGTTTGGTGTCCCCTGAGCTAGACAGGGAGGTCCACGAGGGTCGATGTCCGCCCTTACAGGTGCTGGTTGTTGGCTACCATCATCTTGATGTTGGGAGTAAATGCATTTGGATGATACTGGTAGACCATGACCACGGGCAAAAAACAACAAAACAGAAAATTCCTGGGCCCAGAATCCTAGTACATACGGACGAACAGCAAACCAGGTGAAAGGGACCAAACTTATTCCCGGTAAGTTCATTAACAGTACGATGTGGCCACCATAATAAAATAAAATTTAAGAAGGTAATTTCATTTTGAGCTACATCAACAGAATTATAAGATCTAGCTCATGAGCCAATCCTTGGTTTTACAGCTTTCAACCTCACCTGGAGTCCTGAGTCATCCTACCACGTGCGGAGAGGCTGCTGGGCAGCGAATAATGCGTTCAGCTCTGGGCGCCCCATTCTAAGAGAATTACAGATCAGGTGGGTGTGTGCAAAAGGAAACCAACTAGAATGGTGAACCACAGAAGGTCAGATGAGAGAACAGAAATCAGGGAAAGTGGTGGTGGGGAAGAGTGATGGGGAAGAAGGGGCACAGGTGTCTTCAAATATATTAGTTCCCGGGGGCTTCCCTGGTGGCGCAGTGGTTGAGAGTCCACCCGCCGATGCGGGGGACACGGCTTCGTGCCCCGGTCCGGGAAGATCCCACATGCCGCGGAGCGGCTGGGTCCATGAGCCATGGCCGCTGAGCCTGCGCGTCCGGAGGCTGTGCTCCACAACGGGAGAGGCCACAACAGTGAGAGGCCCGCGTACAAAAAAAAAAAAAAAAAAAAAAAAAAATATATATATATATATATATAAGTTCCCAACACCTGTGAGAAATGGAAGGTCTCAGGGCCAGATGGGGACCCTTGAGTGAGGATGAAAAGAAGCCAGATTCTGTCTTCATCACCTCCCCAAACTGGAAACAATCCCAATGTCCTTCCACCTGGGGACAAACTGCAGTATAGCTACACCACGGAAAGCTACTCAGGAATAAAAGGAAAAAACTACTGATTCATGCCAACTATAGGATGAATCTTAAAAGTATTATGTGAAGTTAAAGAAGCCAGTGTGGTTGGTGTGTTTGGGGAACAGCTAGAAGGCTGGTCAGGCTGGAGCAGAGCGAGAGGAGGGCAGGAAGCGCCAGACCAGGCAGGGCCTTGAAGGCCGTTAAGAACTTTAAGCAGAGGAGAAACAGGATCTGATTCTGTTTTTGAAAAGGAAAAGAGGCCCAGATGGAGCTCTAGGCCATTCCATCCACATCGGGGAGACAGGAGGAACCAGGGAAGGAGAGGGAGATAAAGCAGCAAGCCAGGCAGGAGGGGAATGGAGGCCGCAGGGGCATGGGGAGGGGAGCAGAGAACCGGAGGAAGACGTATGGGAGACAGTGGGGACAGAACGGGGCTCAGCGCTGGGGCTCTTGAGGTGTATGAACAGCTCCTCAACTCCAGGCCCCCCTCCCCCACCAGTGACCCCATTTAGAACCAGCTCCCTGGCTGGTTCTCCATCCCCTGATGGGGTCACACAGACAAGAAATACACACTCCCCGTCTGCGATCTTTCTAGATTGGGTGTAGAGAGGCTGCAAAGAACACTCTTTTTCCAGCGACAAATACCTATATTTCCTTCTCTGAAAACTATCCAGGATGCTTGTAAATCCCCAGAGAAGTGATCTCCCTGTCTACATGACAAGACCCCTCTCCAGCCACGGTTCCAGATTCTGTGGGGACAGAGTGAGAGAGCCGACGGGAGCAGCCTCCCTCCTGTACCTTCAAGCCTCTGAGAGGCCTTCCCAGGGCAACCCGGGCCCCTTGCTGTCGTGCAGCCCTCGTCCTCTTGTTTTCTCTGCCACTGTGCTGGGAGAGAACCCCCAGCTCTGCATCCCCAAAGGTCCTCAGAAATTCTCTACAGACTCTGAATCAGACCATCCAGCACAGGGGCAACTGATTACAGAAAGGGGGACCCCATCATGTCCTCCTGACCCGGAGAAGAAGCCAGCAAGCTCTGTCTTCCTTCCCTCATTTATCAGGACTACTGAAGAGTCCCCTTGAGCCAGGTCATCCTGCATATCCTCCGGCAAAGATCAGCATCTTCCCTGCACTTTGTCCCCCAATGTAACCCAAGCTCAGGTCACCCACCAACTTGAGCTGCCCAATGTCTCCTGTGGGCCTCAGCCACTGTGCACACCAGCAGCCTCCTCCCAAGGGAGAGCGTCTATGACAACCACAGGGTACCCACGTGGGCCTTCAGAAGGTCCCAGGATGTAGGGCACGAGGGTTAGATACTGAGACGTCAGGTCTCAGGGAAAAGGAGATGCTGGCCCATCGTCCCTCTTCCCCACCTGCAGGCGGCTGTGGCTTCAGACAGGCATGCTCTGGCCCCCACCGTTCTGTTTCTCTTGTCACAGAGGAAGCCTCGGTTCTGCCTTCCTAGTGACCCAAACTGCACCGCCACTTTCACAGGGGCTGCACCATTAGAGTCCCTCTTAGGGCCAGGCCTCTGCCTAGAAAGTGATGCCTGGGGCAGGCCCATCAGATGCATCCCGATCATTCAGGAGGCACCCAGCCAAGCTCGAGTGGCCTTTCGCAATGGCCTTGGTTTCCAGATAGACAGCTGGTCTGCAAGAGTGGAAACCCTGAGCTGTGTCTTTCCCCAAATCACCAGCATTGCTCAATTTCCTCTCCTCCCCGCACCATGCCCTCCAGCACTCTCCACCTCCCAGATTTCTAATGGGGAGGTTAGTTTTCTTCTCTTTCAGCAGCACAGAGCAACTTTGCTCTGACTCTCTCAAGACACAGGGGGGAGGCAGTGGCACAGCACAGGACCCACCCTTCCTCAGCTCCGTGCCTCTCCCAGACCCCATTCCTAAGAGTGTCTCCGTGTCAAATGAATGAGCTGGGAGGCACTTGAGAGACCTAGACAATGACAGAGCCTGCCACTTCCCGCCCCCCAAACCTCTGTTTTATCTTCTATTTCTACAGCAAACTCACCCCCATATTACTATATAACTGACCCTCTACCTCTACTCTCCACCACCACGGACCCAAATAAAGCAGCAAGAATAACTTTCCTCTTCAGTTCTCGCAGCTGAGAAAGCGACGGGTCCCTGATCTCGCAAAATCCAAACTCTCCCACGTGGCTTCAGTGACACCCCTTGCGTCTCCTTCTTCAGCTTCACTTCTCACTTCAGATGGCGGTCTTCACAAGACTGTGACCCAATTTTCCCGAAATGCAATTTATAAATAAATAGGGTCCCATTTTTACACAAGAGGGCGGCTGCGGGAAGATATGTTGACTCCAACAATGAATTCGGTAACCTTAGATCTTCCCAATTCACCTGTTTGGCTCATTCAAATGTGTGAAGACCAGGTGTGCGTGGAAAATAATAACAATAGCATTTCTCCTTTATTGTCTAGCCGTTCACAGTCTGCAAAGAGCTTTCATTTGCAGTCTGACTGATGTTGAGAAACCCTGGTGAGAGAGCTGGGCACACTTTATAGGTAAACAAGTGGGCTTGGAGAGGTCCAGCCACACCAGTCGGGCACATGCTCTACACTCTACAACCTATATGGCTACAACCGAACTCTTAGCCAGAGCCAACTTGTTTACTAAACCCCTGCTCTGACCTCTGATGAGAACCAAAAGGAGAAAGTTTTTCAGAAAACCTAGAGTGGGTACCTGAAGAAGACCATCCCTGAGGTCAAACAACCTCTAAACAAATCAGCCTGTACTATCGTCATGGAAGCAGGTTCTGGTCTTAGTTGCTCGCACACCTCCCACCAAACCCCCATAACACACAGTTTTATTCTTTCTCGGGAGGAACCTGTTCCAGTCTGAAGGGAGACAGATTGGATGTTGGGCCTGTGAAGTCCAAGGTCTCTGCAGGCTGACACTGTTGAGATCACCTGGACTAAACTCCAACAGGCAAGAGGTCCCAGGAGCTCGCTCTTCTCTGAGATTTCCGCAGGTGGGTGACGTACCGAGAGGGGATAGTCCGGAGCCCTGAACTCCAGCCCCCAGACAAATCAGCCAGTCCGGTCACAGTCTATGGCCAAATTCGCGTCAAGCACCTTCTGCAAAGCCCCATAGGGGATGCCTGTCCAGCCTCATTCAACAGCCTCAAATAGCACACAGTGTTTTTCTGGTCAGTGGTTCTCCAATCTGGCTGTACCTGAATATCACCTAAGAACTGACCCCTGTATCCCCCGTATGCATTCATACACCCCTAACAGATTCCTTTGCTCCACCCAGGATTGGACTCATCTGGTCTAAGAAAGGGCCACTGTTCACCACACTCTAAATCCAGCTGTGTTACAGAAGAACATTCTATGTCAGAGTCTAAAGGAGGAAAAAAGCTCAGCTAAAGGAAAAGCAGGGATGAAGAGGGGGAAGAATGGGAGGAGCAAAGAAAAAGGGGATAATAAAGACTTTATGTTATAATATTTACTTTTATAATAATAAAGTGGAAAAATGGAAAATGAAGAGATTTCCTCAGCTCAGACAAGCATACCTTGATTTAAGTAAATATAATTTTTTTTCCGGAAAATATGAATGGACACTAAGGACAAATCAGGAGATTAGTCAATTTACCAAAGAATTTGACATCAGATTCCTTTAAATAGCAATCTCTGCTAGTACATTTAAAATAGGATTCCTTTTACAGAAGTGTGATTTTATACAAAACCACATCTGTTGCATAAACCTCAGAAAAAGAGCTCTCCTGCCATATACTCTGCCTAACTATAGAACTGGCCCAGTACAGATGGTCACCTGTTTTCTTCCAAAAGATACCCAGCCCTGCCCTCTGTCACCTATTTCTCTATTTTACCTGATCATGGTTCATTGATTCCTAAGGGCCACTGGATTCTTCCAGTCTTCTCTAAACTCAGGGAGCAACTGCTCTGAATTTTCATACTCATTCATTCAACACATATTTCTTTTTTTTTTTTAACATCTTTATTGGAGTATAATTGCTTTACAATGGTGTGTTAGTTTCTGCTTTATAACAAAGTGAATCAGTTATACATATACATATGTTCCCATATCTCTTCCCTCTTGCGTCTCCCTCCCTCCCACCCTCCCTATCCCACCCCTCCAGGCGGTCACAAACCACCTAGCTGATCTCCCTGTGCTATGCGGCTGCTTCCCACTAGCTATCTATTTTACGTTTGGTAGTGTATATATGTCCATGCCACTCTCTCACTTTGTCACAGCTTACCTTTCCCCCTCCCCATATCCTCAAGTCCATTCTCTAGTAGGTCTGTGTCTTTATTCCCGTCTTACCCCTAGGTTCTTCATGACCTTTTTTTTTTTTAGATTCCATATATATGTGTTAGCATACGGTATTTGTTTTTCTCTTTCTGACTTACTTCACTCTGTATGACAGACTCTAGGTCTATCCATCTCACTACAAATAACTCAATTTCATTCCTTTTTATGGCTGAGTAATATTCCATTGTATATATGTGCCACATCTTCTTTACTCATTCATCTGTTGATGGACACTTAGGTTGTTTCCATCTCCGGGCTATTGTAAATAGAGCTGCAGTGAACATTTTGGTACATGACTCTTTTTGAATTATGGTTTTCTCAGGGTGTATGCCCAGTAGTGGGATTGCTGGGTCGCATGGCAGTTCTATTTGTAGTTTTTAAGGAACCTCCATACTGTTCTCCACAGTGGCTGTATCAATTTACATTCCCACCAGCAGTGCAAGAGGGTTCCCTTTTCTCCACACCCTCTCCAGCGTTTATTGTTTCTAGATTTTTTGATGATGGCCATTCTGACCGGTGTGAGATGATGATATCTCATTGTAGTTTTGATTTGCATTTCTCTAATGATTAGTGATGTTGAGCATCTTTTCATGTGTTTGTTGGCAATCTGTATATCTTCTTTGAAACACATATTTCTTGAAGGCCTATCATGGGCACTACTCTAGGGGTACAGCCGTGAACAAAAAATGATGTCTCTGGTCCTGTGGATCTTATATTTTCGTGGTAGAGAGAGGGTAAATAATTAAAATACACAGTATGTGAAATGGTGCTCTATGAAAGAAAAATAAGGCCTACAATGAGGCTGGTGTACACTAGGCTGGTGTTAGCACCCTGCACAGGGTCATAAGGGAAGGCTGTACTCGGAGACAAAGGGCTGCATTTGTAGGTGATGAGGAAGCAAGCCCAGCAGACACCTGGGGGAATAGTTCCAGGCAGAGCCCACCTGGCAGGTATAAGGAACAGCTAGAGGTTAAGCGGGGCTGGTGCTGAGAGGTCAGAGGTGGGAGGGGCCACATCACAAGGGGCTACTGTAAGGATCAGCCTTTGTTCTGAGAGAGACAGGAGCCACTGGGAGGTTTTTTTTTTTTTTAAGATTCTTTCCTATTGGTTTCACATTAAAGCGAGACAATTCTCTTTTTCTTTTAACATTTATTTATTTTATTTATTTATTTTCCTTTTTTTTTTTTTCGGCTGCATCAGGTCTTAGTTGCAGCACACGGGATCATTTTAATTCCGGCGCGGGGTCTGCTCTGGTTTCTCTCTAGTTGCAGTGAGCGGGCTTCTCTCTTGTTGTGGCGTGCGGGCTCCAGAGAGCATGGGCTCTGTAGTTTGCAGCACGCGGGCTCTCTCGTTGAGGTGCGGAGATCAGTAGTTGCGGCACGTGGGCTTAGTTGCCCCACAGCACGTGAGATCTTAGTTCCCCGACCAGGGATTGAACCCGCGTCCCCTGCATTGGAAGGCGGATTCTTTACCACTGGACCACCAGGGGAGTCCCCCTCACTGTTTCTTCTTTTTGAGCAAAAGGGTGACATTATCGGACTCAGTGTTTTAGAGGACCCCTCTGGCTGCTGTGCTGAGAAGAGGCTACAGGGACCAGCCTGCAAGCGGAGGGGGGATGATTAAGACGCTGCTGCTTTAATTCGGGCCAGAGATGATGGTGGCTCAGATGTGGCTGGCAGCAGTGGAGGTGCTGACATGTGGTGGGATTTGGATACATTTTGAAGGTAGAGCTGACAGGATTTGCTGCTGTTTGGACATGGGGTTATCAGGAAGGAAAGAGTCAAGGAAGGCACCATAATTATTTGCCAGAGTAACGAGAGGGCCCGAGTTGCCATTAACGAGATGGAAAGAATCACGGGAGGACAGGCTTGGGGCAGGGCAGATTGGAGCTTGTTTTTGGACATGTTAAATAAGAGATGTCCATTGGATATCCAGACAGAGCTGTCAATGAGCCGGGGAATGTGCAAGCCTGGAATTCGGGAGAGGTTCAGGCTAGATGCATCAATTTGATAGTCATCAGCATATATAGAGATGGGATTTAAGAATGGATAAGATCACCAAGGAGTAAGTCCAGATGAGAAGTCTGGGGACAGCCTGAGTACACCCAACATTCAAGAAAGAGAGACAAGAGGGAATGAGTAACGGAAACAGAAAAGCAACCAGGAGAGGGTGTGGCCTCCTGGAACCGCATGAAGAAACATACTTGAACTTCAGTGGTGTTGGATGTTGCTGACAGATCAAACAGGATGAGAGCTGAAAACTGACCACTGGCTTGAACATCGTGGTGACCTTCACCAGGGCTTTTTGGTGGAGTGGAAGAGAGAGCCTGATGGGGGATTCAGGAGAAAAGGGGTAACAGGGGCACTGGAGGCAGCAAGTGCTGGTAAGGGGGACAGAGAAAGAAGAAGGTAGGGTCTAGGTTTCCTTGTTTTAAATGGGAGAAGGTATAACCTGTCTGTATAGACGTGAGGGGAGAGAAGGGAAAGGGTCGCTGGGATGGGGAAGGGGTCCAATGCACAATAGGAGGCGGCCACCCTGTGAGAGTCACAGGCCAGGTCACAGAGTACAGACACAGGTGTAAGCAGGTGCGAGGGAGACAGCTTGTGTGAGCTCTCTCAGGACTGCATCTCCTTTCACAGTGAACTAGGAAGCAAGGTCAAGGGCTCAGCATGAGGGCAGCAGAGGAGAAGGCAGGACATACTGTTGAGGGAAGTGGACGGCTGCTTACACTGCGGGGACGCACAGGCCTCTGGGAGCAGCAACAGCACCCATCGAGGAAGGAAGTTCAGCTGGCCCTCTGCCTCCTCTTCTCCCAGCCAACTCTCCTCCATCCCTTTCACTTGTCCTCACACCAACTCTTCTCCTCCTTCTCTTTGCCTTTCCAGATTTAAAACACTTTGGACCTTGATGGACTCAATACTCAGATATACTTGGTCACTTTGGTGCCCTTCCTCTTCTCCTTCTTCACTGAGGCCTTGCAGGAAGGAGAGGTGGGGTTGACCTGTGCTTGCTTTCGGAACAAGGGTACCAGGGACTTGGTGGTTGATGTGTTTGTTTTCGGGGGATGAGGTGGGGGCAGGAGTCTGGGGGAAGCAAGAGAAATATAAGGGCAAAACATCCAGACTGCCATCACATCAACAAAAGAAAAGATAGAAACTACATGATCATCTCAGATGCTGAAAAAGCATCTGATAAAATTCAACATCCAGTCATGATAAAAACTCTTGCCAAAGTGGGCACAGAGGGAACATATCTCCACATAAAAGCCACTTATGACAAACCCACAGCCAACATAATACTAGACAGTGAAAAGCTGAAATCTTTCTCCCTAAATTCTGGATCATGACAAGGATGCCCACTCTCACCACTTCTATTCAACATAGTATTGGAAGTTCTAGCCACAACAATCAGACAAGAAAAAGAAATAAAAGGTATCCAAATCAGAAAGGAAGAGATAAAAGTCATTATATGCAGATGACATGATACTCTATGTAGAAAACCCTAAAGACTCTACACAAAAACTATTAGAACTGATAAATGAGTTCAGCAAGGTAGAATACAAGATTAATATACAGAAATCTGTTGCATTTATTTATGCTAACAATGAAATAACAGAAAGTAAAAAAACAATCCCATTTAAAATCACATCAAAAAAACAAAAAACAAAAAATCTAGGAATAAACCTAACCAAGGAGGTGAAAGACTTAAATGCTGAGAACTATAAAACTATAAAGGAAATCGAAGATGATCCAAGGAAACGGAAAGGTATCCCATGCTTTTGGATTGGAAGAATTAATATAGTTAAAATGGCCAAACTACCCAAAGCAATCTACAGATTTAATGCAATTCCTATCAAATTACTCATGACATTTTTCACAGAACTAGAACAAATAATCCTAAAATTTATATGGAACCACAAAAGACCCAGAATTGCCAAAGCAATGCTGAGGAAAAAGAACAAAGCTAGAGGCATAACGCTCCCAGACTTAAGGCATACTACAAAGCTACAGTGATCAAAACAGCATGGTATTGGCACAAAAACAGATACACAGATCAATGGAACAAAATAGAGAGCCAAGAAATAAACCCACACACCTACGGTCAGTTAATCTTCAAGAAGGAAGGCAAGAATATACAATGGGGAAATGACAATCTCTTCAGCAAGTGATGCTGGGAAAGCTGGACAGACACATGTATATCAATGAAGTTAGAACATAACCTCACACCATTCAGAAAAACTCAAAATGGCTTAAAGACTTAAATATAAGACATGACGCCATAAAACTCCTAGAAGAGAACATATACAAAACATTTTCTGACGTAAATCTTAGCAATGTTTTCTTAGGTCAGTCTCCCAAGGCAATAGCAAAAATAAACAAATGGGATCTAATCAAACTTATAAGCTTTTGCACAGCAAAAGAAATCATAAAACGAAAAGACAACCTAGGGACTGGGAGAAAATATTTGCAAATGATGTGACCGACAAGGGCTTCATTTCCAAGATATACAAACAGCTCATACAACTCAATAACAAAAAACCAAATAACCCAATCAAAACATGGGCAGAAGACCCAAACAGACATTTCTCTAAAGAAGACCATCTGGCCAAAAGGCAGATGAAAAGATGCTCCACGCTGCTAATTATTAGAGAAATGCAAATCAAAACTATAATGAGGTATCACCTCACACTGGTCAGAATGGCCACTATCAAAAAGTCTACAAATAATAAATGCTGGAGAGGGTGTGGAGAAAAGAGAACCATCCTACACTGTTGGTGGGAATGTAAACTGGTGCAGCCACTACGGAAAACAGTATGGAGGTTCTTTAAAAAACTCAAAATAGAGTTACCGTATGATCCAGCAATCCCACTCCTGGGCATATATCCAGAAAAGATGAAAGCTCTAATTCGAAAAGATACATGCACCCCAATGGTCATAGCCACACTAGTTACAAGAGCCAAGACATGGAAGCAACCTAAGTGTCCATCAACAGATGAATAAAGAAGATGTGGTACATACATACAATAAAATATTACTCAGCCATAAAAAAAAAGAATGAAATAATGCCATTTACAGCAACATGAATGGACTCACAGATTATCATACTAAGTGAAGTAAGTCAGATAGAAAAAGACAAATATTATATGATATCACTTATATGTGGAATCTAAAGAAAAGATACAAATGAATTTATTTACAAAATAGAAACAGACCTAGAAAACAAACTTACAGTTACCAAAGGGGAAGGGAGGGGAGGGATAAATTGGGAGCATGGGATTAAAAGATGTACACTACTATATATAAAATAGATAAACAAGGACCTACTGTATAGCCTAGGGAACTATATTCAATATCTTGTAATAAACTATAATGGAAAAGAATTTAAAAAATAGATATAGGGCTTCCCTGGTGGCGCAGTGGTTAAGAATCTGCCTGCCAGTGCAGGGAACACGGGTTCAAGCCCTGGTCCGGGAAGATCCCACATGTTGTGGAGCAACTAAGCCTGTGCACCACAACTACTGAGCCTGGGAGCCTACAGCCCGTGCTCCGCAATAAGAGAAACCACCGCAATGAGAAGCCCGCGCACTGCAACGAAGAGTGGCCCCCACTTGCCACAACTAGAGAAAGCCCATGCGCAGCAACAAAGATCCAATGCAGCCAAAAATAAAATAAAATAAATTTTAAAAAAGAAAAATAATAGATATATACATATATCTATATATAACCAAATCACTTTGCTGTACACCTGAAACTGACACAATATTGTAAATCAACTATACTTCAATTTTTAAAAGAAGAAAAAAAAACCCATCCAGACTCCCTCCTCAGTTCTCTCACCTTCCTTCCTTCTCTCCTGTCACCCCCTCCCTCCTTTTGGTTCTCAATTTCCTTATCTAAAAACACAGACTAAAGAGTCACTTACCTCACTGTGGCTCAGGTGCTAATTCTCTATTTCAGTTAACCTGTCCTGGCCTGTAATAGATCCCAGATTCATCTGCATGCCTTCTTTCATGTAACCCTTAGAGTAACACTGAGACTGCTACCTCCATTGACTAGATGGGGTAACTGAGACTCAAGAATGGTTAAGACTTGTCCAACTAGTTGTGATGCCTGACTAGCTAGATGACCCAGCTGGTAAGTAGCAGAGACAGGATTTGAACCAAGATCTCACTCCAATTTCAGGCCCATCCATCCCAGCAACATCGTTCCAGGCCCAGGAAGGACCATTCTGACTCATTTCCACTGAGAGAACACACAGGTCAGTGTCAAGCCCAGGGTTCCAGGAACTGAAGTCCTTATTAACATATAACTAAAGCACAGGCTCACTGAACTCAGGTCAGACCCAAAGAGAAGAGAATGGAGTGAGTAGGGCAGGATCAGGTTACCCCCGGGAGGCCATCAACTGTCCCAGCTGGCAGGCAGAAACCCGAAGAATATTTCCAGCCCCGGACCCAGGGAGTAATAACGAGCTGGGGTGGATTTGCTAAACGGTTTTCTAAAGTGGAGAGACGGGTGGTTGCTAATTCTGTAGGTGGATTTCGTCATCAGCTGTAGGGCTGCGATGTGACTTCCTCAGAAATCAGAGCAGCCAGAAACTCTCACTTCCGTTTCTCGAGGGGTGAAGGAGAGCCCTTCCTCAGGGGAAAAAGCCACAAGGGTCAGGAGAAGTGTAGGGGTGTAGAGGGAGACACCCAAAGGGCCCAGGCAGGGTGAACCCCCGCTGGGCACCCAGGCCTGACATCCTGCTGGTTTCTGGGCTACCAGCACCTGGTGGTCATGACATGGCTAGACCTCTCTTTCTAAAGCACAGCTCCTGGACTTCCCTGGCGGTCCAGTGGTTAAGACTCTGCGCTTCCACTGCAGGAGGCACGGGTTCGATCCCTGGTCACGGAACTAAGACCCCGCACGCTGCATGGCACGGCCAAATAAATAAATAAATTAACAAAAAAATAAATAAAGCCCAGCTCCAGCGATGCCAGACACGTCCAGGGGCTCACAGCTGCACCCCAAGCCTTTGCTTCAAGCCACACCTATAACCTAGATTAACCCCATCCTCCCCAAACCACCTCTGTTTATTTAAGTCCTGCCATTAATTAGTTAGTCATGATTGTATTCATTCAATAAATTCAGCCACCAAACAAATACTGAGCACCTATGTCAAGTGCTGTACTAAGTTAACTCACAGATGAGTGAGACTTAAGTCCTGGCTTCAAAGAGAGTGATCTAGGTGGGGAGAAAGATGGTGGCATTGTGTACACAGCCCGTGGGAGGAGGCGTTGGTGGGTGCAGGTGGTAGGGAGGGTGGGGTGAGCATCGAACCAGGCTGAACGGGTCAGACCCGGCGGCCCTTCCCTGGACCCAGTGAGCTGGCCTAGAGAAGGGGCCTGTAGGGGCATTCAGGGGAGAGGCCAGCACCCGGCACAAAAGTGGGGGCCAGTGCCCAATGGCAGTGTTGCTGGAGTGTGAAAAAGAGAAGAGGAGGCCGGGCCCAGAGAGCCTAGCATACAGTTATAGGGCAACGGAAGAGAGAACCGTCCAAGCAGCTTTCCCCGTAAGCACCACTCAGCCCAAAACACACCAATTAAAACAATTTTGAAAAGCCCAAATCTTTTTTTTTTTAATTAATTAATTTATTTTTGGCTGCGTTGGGTCTTCGTTGCTGCGTGTGGGCTTTCTCTAGTTGCCGAGAGTGGGAGCTACTCGATCGTGATGCACAGGCTTCTCATTGCGGTGGCTTCTCTTGTTGGGGAGCATGGGCCCTAGGCGTGCAGGCTTCAGTAGTTGTGGCTTGGGGCTCTTGAGCGCAGGCTCAGTAGTTGTGGAGGACAGGCTTAGGTGCTTCACGGCATGTGGGATCTTCCTGGACCAGGGCTTGAACCCGTTTCTCCTGCACTGGCAGGCGGATTCTTAACCACGGCACCACCAGGGAAGTCCTAAGCCCAAATCTCAAAGCCCAAGTTATTAAAGTGTAAAGCAGTGACCAGATAGACACTTAGATATGTGTATAAGGATCTCACCTCAACTGTGGAAAACGGATACAGCTAAATGTCTATTAGTGGGAGGGTGATTACAAGGAAACGATACATGGCTCTATTCATCTGGAAATATGAATTGCTAACAGTTGCTAACAGTTGCTGAATCTGCCTTCACAACAACCCTATACGGAGGTTACTGTGATTATCCCACTACAAGTGGGAAAACTGTGGCTCAGGGAGCCTCAGTCCCCTGCCCTGGTGAGTAAGTGGTGGCTACGGAATTTGAACTCCAGGACCGATGCCCTCCACCACTCTGATATAACTGTTTCTAGATCTAAAGTGTAGTGAAAGCTAAAATACAAGTTTACAAAACTGTATTAAGACATGGCCCCATTTTGTTTAAATATGTATTTGTCTACGTGTATATGCTTGTATTTTGTTAAATCAAATGAACATTTGGCCATTTTTGACTTCTAAAAAGTCCTTTACCCTTTCATACGGTTCAACCTAGCACACGTGCATGTGTGTTGGTATGTACACATTCACACCCACGAATAAAGAAGTCTGTAAGGATCTATACCAAATTATTAGTAATTCTGGATGGTGGGAGTATGCCTGATCTTGCTTTTTTTTTTTTTATTCTTTTTCATATTTTCTGAAAACTAGCATAAGTTAAATGTTTTCCTGTGTGTTACCTGTTTCCTCACCACAGCTGCTAATGACTACAGCTATGTGAGATTAAAATGTACCAAAAGTGCAGGAGCCCAGCCCTCCTAAGTTACAGCATCCGAGGCCAGTACACTCATGGCCATCTCCCCTCGGGAGCTGAGAAGTCAAAGCATAGGCAGAAAGTTGTCACAGAAAGAACTCAGAGTCTGCTGACTCGGGGGACAATGCTGACATATGCATAGGAGAGAAAGGATGATAGCCAGGACCCTAGCTGACAGCACTGGGAAAATCGCCGTCCAGCACTGAAACTGCTGACCCGGATCTTTGAGCTAGGGGGGCCAAGGAGGCAGTGATTTGGTAAGACTACTTCCCTACGAATCCAGCCTGGGAGAAATCCAGCAAAAGAAAGCTATTTTAGGTCCCAGAAAATGAGGCTGAACTCGTGCTCCAAAGAGAGGTCATGATAGAAAGTTAATGAAATGCTCATCTCCAAAAAACTTTCCCCCACCCATGGTGTGCAGCTCCCACGCGTACCCTGGCACCAGCAAGGGCCACCTCCAGGCACTGGGGCCAGAAGCAGGTGTAAGCCTGTTGGCCAGAAGAGCACTTTCGGGTCTGACTGTTCAGTGGAGGCTGCCTCACTTACGCAACACCTGCTGATTATTTTTCACTGGGACCCTCACTCCCTGCTCCCACTCATCTCTCCTGTCTCATTCCTCTGGCCCTGCTCCCGAGAAACCTCAACAGCCGTTCACCTGCACACAGCGCCGCTCTCCTAACCGGAACATCCTCTCACCACTTCATCACCCATCCAGTCAGCACCTACTGTGCGCCATGTATTTTCATCAATGAAATCACCACTCCCCAGACTCACAACACAGCTTAAACACCACCTTTTTCCAGGAAACACAACACTGAGGTATAAAGATTTAGATCCCATGTCCTGGGAAATTGGCTAGTCCCACGGAAATAGGGATTGCACCTAATCTTCTGGTATAAAGAGCAGGTGGCTCCCGAGCTCATCCCGTGGTCTTGTGACCTTGCGCACGCGTGGCGTTCTCTGCTTGGAATGCTCTTACCTTCCTTACCCTCTGGGCAAATTCCTTCCCCCTCCTCCTCCAGTTTTCTCAGTGAGCCCCTTCCTCTAGTGCCAGGCAGTTAAGCCCACCCTCTCCCACCCTAGCACATCCCTCAAAAGTACCCTGTGCGTTTTATCACATGTACTGTATTTACTTATAACATGTCTGATTGCCCTGATTACCAGCAGAGGGGTGGTCCCGAAAGAAGGACTGTTCTACTCCTTCACCTGAAGTTTCAAGATTTTATTTGGTCCCTCTTGTAAACTGATGGCTTAAACAACACAAAAAGCAAAATACAAAGATAAGGAGATATATTAAGGTTAAACTAATAAATATATGGAGAATTCACCCAACAGAGAACAGACATCCTTTTTGGGTACACATAGATCATTCACAAAAATTAAACATGGACTAGGCCATAAAGGAAGATTCAGTAGATGCCAGAGAATCAACATTATACAAACCATGTTGAGACCATAACATAATACATTTTTAAAGTATTAACAAAAGGATGGCTTGTAAATCCCCCCCCCCCAAAAAAGAAAGATTTGTTGCCTAAATGAATAAGCAAAAATACTAATAATTATAGCCATGGCTTACGAAGCCCCTCCATGTGCCAAGAACTGTAAACAGGCCACCTCAGCCTCTCACAAGTTGGCAGACACCAATCGATCTGAGAAAGTTAGCTGATGTATATAGCAAGGTCAGCTAACCTGCCCGTGGTCCTGCAGCGGCAAGTGGTGGCATCAGGATTTAGCCTCCAAAGCCCCTGGTCAGCAAGTAGGGCAGTCTCAGGACACAGAAGTCACCTCCTGATCCTGTGTGTGCAGGGGGCAGTGCTGGCTCCCACTCATATTTGTAAACATGCTTCCCACCCTGCAATCCCTGTCCTATTTGCTCACAAGCAATCCCCTCCAGATCAAAGACTCACTAGGATTTAAGGAATCTAGAGGAGACACGGAGATTTTTTTTTTTTTCTTAAAATAGCTTAATTTCGGGGCTTCCCTGGTGGCGCAGTTGTTGAGAATCTGCCTGCTAATGCGGGGGACACGGGTTCGAGCCCTGGTCTGGGAGGATCCCACGTGCCGCAGAGCAACTAGGCCCGTGTGCCACAACTACTGAGCCTGAGCGTCTGGAGCCTGTGCTCCGCAATGAGAGGCGGCGATAGTGAGAAGCCCGTGCACCGCGATGAAGTGTGGCCCCTGCTTCCCACAACTAGAGAAAGCCCTCACACAGAAACGAAGACCCAACACAGCAAAAATAAATTAATTAATAAACGCCTACCCCCAACATCTTCTTAAAAAAAAAAGGCTTAATTTCTTTGGTGGCCCGGGGAACGTGAATTTTGTCTGACTGCGAAAATCCTTTGGTTCGGGGAAGCTGCCAGACGACTTGCCTGTATGGCTTTGGACTGGGACCTCTAGGGCAAGAAATAAGACAAAGGTAGAGCGGAAACAGCCCCTGGACATGCTCTTCAAAAAAATCACCCAGCTGTGTCTGGGGGGAGGAGGTTTGGGGGGAGTGGAGTGGAGTAGGGGGAAGACGGCAGGGAGAGTCGGTCGGCAGGGAGGATTGGTCATCTGTGGGCTGGGCTGTCTTAAAACCTACATGCGCATCTGAACTTAGGACCCTAAATCCTGTTTCTTTCCCAAGGCTATTTTGAGGGAGCAAATAATCCAGCTGAGAGTGTTCCATCAACTACCAATGTCTATGAGTCCCCCGACTCAAAGCATTTCAAGGAAATCCGTCTCCCTCTCTTGACTCTAAGCCTTTCAAGAGACAACTCGGCCATCCTCAGCTCTGGGTCCCCAGCATCTTAACACCCACCCCCCAGGGGCCTGAGCACACAGTGAGAATTCAACATGCGTCTGAACTGAACGGAACCTCATCCGGGTAGGATAAAATCTTAGTGTTCAGTGACAATAAGAGACAGCAGTCAGATGGTAAATCAAAAACTCTTTTTTTCGTAAGCATTTTAAAAAGAGGCAAATAACAGATTTCCTTCCCCACTGGCAGCTGGCTGAGGCCAATGTCATCTCTGATCCCTGACCTTACTCCACGGGCTGTTTGGAGAAGGTGGCTGGTCCGTGATGCTCTGCTCAGTTTGAGAAACTGTGCCTGGTGATGCATAAAGCTCACTTCCCTGGAACTGCTCCACAGTGTGAAAAGGACCTGCCTTTCACCTGGGGCCGGCCACACCTTAGCCGAGGAATGACAGGTCTCTGAGGGCTGTTCCCGAAGTCTGAGCACTGAGGCAGAGTCTCTAGGTTGGCAAGGACTCGGAGGCCATGCTCCTCCAGGGTCCTTCGGCAGCTCCAATGGCCAGGGAGGTGCTCTCCCTCTTCAGGGAGTTGATTCTGCCATAGGATGCTCTGCTGTGGGGCGGTCCTGGCCAGCCAAAGCCCCATGTCCCAGAGCCCGCCCCCAGTACATAAACTACCTCTTCCTCCCCATAGCCCTCAGCTGTCAATCATCCTCTCTGAAGTCTTCCCTTCCACAGACTGAACTACTCATTTCACGAGGCTGACATCTCCCTCACAGCTCTCTGGACAGCCTCTAGTCAGAGGCTTCCAATCTTCTTTGACCCTGACCACAGTAGAAAGCACATCTTACAAGGCCAGTCCATGCTTGTGTGTGCGTGTGTATACAATCAAACCAATTTCATGAACCTTCATCCACGTAATATACTTGGATGTTTTCTAGTCTTTCACTCTTGCAGATGCTTAGCTGCAACCCACGAACCTGGTATTTTGTGACCCAGAACTGAAAACACTGCTCTGGTTTCACCAAGCCGGTCATCCATGTCCAGCTTTGACTGATTATTTAGCTCAGACACTAAGCCTTCCTTTCCACATGGTTTAGCTGATGCAAGCTGTGGGTGGAGTCCTGGGCATCATTCTACCCTGGGATCTCTCTGGCTTCGCGTTTCCCTCTACCATGCCTCTCCTCGACCCAGCAAATACACACGAACCTCAGCAGGTGGCAGGTTGGCCTGAAGCTTCTTCCTGCCCCACCATCAACATCATTTACTCAGAACACCTGAGATGCTTTTCTCTGCTTTTTTGCTGACCTCTTCCCATCTTCCTGCTGTGTAAGCTGGAAGATCCCAGGGGTCAGAAGTCTCACATTTAAGGCAGGCAGCCGAGATTCATGAAGAAACCCCAAGCATTAAAAACAGCTGTAGATGCCTGACGAGGGGCGTAGTCCACATAGATGGGTGCTAATCCCTTCTCCCTGAATCTTCTCCCCTCGGGGACCCAGAGGCCAAAGGCCACCACGTCCAGCTCATCGTTTTAGATTAGCTTCTGTCCATCCTAGAATCCATTCACTCAATCTTTTTCCTTACCCTTTATTGGCTTTGTCATAATTTTGGTGATGTGGAGAACTGGGGATACTACATCTTGCTCCAGGATTTCACTTTTCTGAACTTCAGTTTTCTTATCTGTAAAATGTGGCTAATTCTTTCTGCCTTGCTTTTCTCATGGGGTTGTGGTGAACAGGAACAGGTGTGAAATGCATTGTAACCTGTAAAGCACTATGTAAATATAAATCGTTACATAAACTATACGTCCTTTTGTTAAGAAATGACAGCGATGACTCTGATCCCCTAATTACAGCACGGTGCATTCACGCTCTGTATTCAGTAAAGGCACAGACCCCATCATCAACCCCCAAAAGGCATAGGCACTTTACCCCTGAGTGCCGGGTTATACCAGCTCTCCCTTGGGCAGATATCTGATGTCATCAAAAATTCATTGGGTCACAGCAGCTGGCGAATCCATTGTCTCCACTCATTTGTACCTTCATTCAGAAAGAGAACTAGACCTGGGAGAACTGGTCCCCAAAGCAGTCAACTGAAATACAGCCTAAGTTCAGCTCTTTAGGCCAATCAAGAAAATAAAGGCTGTGTGTGGGGGTGTGTGTGTGAGGGGGAGGTCAGAGTCATCTTAGATCAGACTTTGGGGACCATCATTATCATAACAGTCACCATGTATGGAGGACTTACTAGGTCCTGTGCCTTAAAGGATTATTTCCAACCTTGATGAGGACGCTCAAGGCTCATTTTACACACGAGGCTAAAAGGTTAAGAAACATGCTCAAAGGGATAAACTATAATCTGCTTTTTCTCATTCAGCAATAAGCGAGTGAAACCCCAAGGCTGGTGTTGGGCTTTGCCAAGGATAAGACTGAAATGCTGGGTTTGAGGTCTACCCTGGAGCCAAGGGCCCCCAGAATGAGGACTTTAAACCGGAGATGGGGCTTTCATGGTCAGAACAGAAAGTAACTTCGGCCTTTTGCAGGAATAGGAAGCAGATGCCAATTCCCTGGGGTGGGTAAGGTTCTTGTTGCTACACAGTCCAGGGTCTGTGCTCTTTACAAAGAGCCGAGAACAACTGTTTCTGGGCTGGAAGCTTGGTTGCTCAATGATTAATGAGAATCTAATATCACTTTTGTTTGGACCCCAAGCTAAAAGACGAAAGAGGCAACACATGTGCCTCTCCTGTGTCCAAAATTCTCTGAAGGTTACCCACTGCCTACAGGCCAAAGTCGGAACGCCTTGGCTGGCGTTCAAGGCCTTTCTGGTTGGGCCCCAACCAGAGATCTTAACATTTTCTGATCTCAAACCTCTGTCCCAGCCAGACGTCCTCAGTCTCACCCAATGGGTTCTGCCCATTTGTCTTCCTGGAACTCCTAAGAGGCAATGCCCCTCACTGCTCTCAGCAGAGCCGACTCCACTCAGCCTTGAAGACCCAGCCTAGGGCCTCGTCTTTCTTCTGGACTCTGCAGCCCATCCCTTCACAGGCCCCACAGCCTTCTGATCGGGGGGCCTGCACTAATAGCTGTTAGGTCGACCTGCATCTCTCTGGACCCCTCACCCAGAGGCTAAGGGCCTGAGGAGCAAGGAGGCCATACGTTACGTTTCTGTGTCCTTCACACAGCACTTGCTATAGAAATGACAGGAATTAAATAAGCACTGTTGAGTTAAAGAGGGGATGGATGGAGGTAGGTGGTAGTGTCAGAAGTGGACCAGATCTCTAGAGACAGAGGTCCCTAAACCCTGTAAGCTGGTCCTCACAGACCAGCCTTTGGAAAGAATCTAAGCTCAGGGACAGAAGGAAGCTAAGAGGTGATCTGGTTTGGCAGCCATTGGACTAGAACTTCAGGTTCCCTGTACCTCCCACCCGCCCTCCCCCATAGCCTAGACAGGTGACTCCGGTCTTCCTAAGACAGATCCTGGAAAGGGCCTGGCTGCTGCTAAGCTTTCCACCTTCCCACCCTCACAGATGACTTTTTTGAGGGGTATTTCTAATAGTTACCCAGAGAAAATAAGCTTTCATGATACACACATAGGGAATGGTTGTCCAGCCTCTTGGCATTGCCCAGCCATGGGCAGGTTGTGTCCTCAGACAAAGATGAAAGCCAGTGAGGCCCCTCGCCCCAGGGGCAGCACTCAGTTTGAGAGTGGTCTCCTGCCACCGGAAGGAATGACTCTCACCCATCCTCTGCTCCCTATCCCACTGTCGCCTACCCAAGACAGAATGCCAAAGGCTTGGCAGGGCCCGGAGCTTACTGGTCTTCTCCAAAGAGATGGCTACTTCCAAAGGACACTTTCTGGGAAAAACTAGCCTAATTCTGTACAAGACCAACTGAAATTCCAGTACCTTCCCTTCCCTAAGGTATAGGCAGATCCAGAGGTCCCCTTCCCCAGACACACCCCAACCCAGGTCTTTTCCTCAGAAGCCCTGGGGCCCCCATGAAGCACAGGCCATCATGGGGTACCTCTCCAACCTGAGGCACCTGCCCTCAAAGGTTGTAAGGCTGGGGTGTGGGTCTAAAGCCAGGGTCAGGGTGGTAGTGATCTCAAGGACACCTTTAAATCTTCATTCAGAGTGGGAGCCAATCAGAACTTAGACAAACGTGCCCCAGGTCTCCAAGTGCTCCCAGAGAACCCCTCCCTTCAGAGTCCCCCAAATCACATCCCACCGCTACTCCCACCCCAACCCCCAGGGCTGCTCCTCAATTAATCAATGAACAACATTGTATTCAGCTCCTACCGTGCCCCTGGGGGAGTGGAGGGCTGCCCTGGGGGAAAGAATCAGCTCCCTCCAGAGAATTAGATGCTTAAGAGTCAATGATGTCTGCTGCCCCCTAAGCCAAGGCAGTTGGGGGTCTACAAGTGGTAAATCTAGAACACCCCTCCAAGGATTCTATGCCAAGGGGTCCATCCCTGTCCCCTCACCCTGCAGGATGGTTAAAGCCCTGGCTTCTCCTCATTGCTCTCCCAGGCCACCCACCTGTGCCCTCCTGCCCACTGGCTCAGTCCAAAAATCTTCCCATAAATCTCAAATACGTGTGAGAGCAGGGGCTCTGGAGGAGGTAGGACGAGCCCCCTTCCCGCAGCCCTGTCCCCCCTCCGCCAGGCTGGTTCCCCAGTGTGGGAGGCGAGCTCAACAGCCCTCTCTCCCTGGAGTCTAGCGAGCTCTCCGGGGCAGCCCTGGCGGCAGCGCGGCGGGAAACCGGGAAGCCCAGCTGTGTCGGCCACCCGCCTCCAGAATCCTGGCCCCGCTCCCTCCTCCAGCACGCCTGGAGTTGGGGCCAACAGACAGGATCCACCATCCAGAAACTTTCAATGGATCAAGGGACGGGGGGAGGGACGGGGACGCGGAGGTTCCAGGGCAGAGCCCCCGCTCTTCACTTACCATCTTGCTCACATCCATGACCGAGGCTGCAGGGCACCCCCCCCCGCCCCTGAAGATCCCGCGTGCCCTGAACGCTGCTCCCAGCTAATTCAGCCCGGATGGTGCCATGCTGCGGGGAGGGCGGCCGGCAGGGCCCCCGCGGACCGGGGAAGGCGGCGGCGGCGGCGGCGGCTGCGGCGGCAGGACCGAGGCTGGTCCGGAGAAAGGAAGGGGAGGGGGAGGGGAGGCGGGGAAGGGGAGGGGGCCGCGCGCCGAGCCGCAGCGCGCACCGGGGGCGGGGGAGGCGCGGCCCGGCGCGGTGTAGCGCCCGGGGGCCGGGGAATCCCGAAATCTGCTGCAGGCGCCCGAGCCGCCGCGGCGGTAGCGGTGACGGTAGTGGCGGTGCGGGGATGCCGGGCGGGGCGGGATCAATGGACGGATTCCCGGGGCCGGAGCCTGCGGCCCGGGCGCGCGGCGAGGGTGTGATTTGAATAACAAAAGGTCGCTTCTCCCCAAGGCCCGCGGCCAGGATCGCTGAGTCCGCAGCGAGGCCGCCGGGGAGTGAGTGTGAATGTGAGTGTGTGCGCGGGTGTGCGCGTTTGGGTGGTGGGGTCAGTGGGACTCAGGAAGTGGGCGGCGGAGGCGGCTGAAAAGCGGGGAGAGCTGGGGGGCGCACCGAGCCGACATTCCAGTGGGGGCAGGGGGTCTGCTCGGCCCCTCCCCACTTGGCTTCACTGGACAAAGGCGGAATTCAAACCCAGTGGTTAGCCGCCTGCGGCTAATCCGGAGGGGACGCCCAGAAGAGTCTGGGGTCCGCAAACAGATGGACGAATAGCAGGAAGTGGTACAGGTATCCCCGGAAGGCTCCGAGGCCCCCCGCAAGGGAGCCCAGAGCCAACCTGCCTACTGGCTTCTAAATGATGTCTGCCCTGAGCTCAGAGCCCCTTTCTCTCAAGCCAGACTCCCTTACTCAATGCCTAGTCTGCCTAAGAGAAATGGGAGACAGACTCCTCTCTGCAAGGAGATGCGGCTGGTGGCGGAAAAGGGCTCCTGGCAAATGCTCTTTTGAGGCACGGTCTCCAGAAAAAGGCTGGAGGACCAAGCCTATGGTTTCAACACAGGCTGCCTCACATCCTCGGAGGTGCAGGAAGAAGCAGCCTTCCAGCTCAGCGGAGTCAGCACGGACCTCATTCCACTTACACCAGCCCTGCTTTACAGGGTAAGGAAACTGAGGCCCAGAGAAGGGGAGTGATTTGCCCCAGGTCACACACCTGGCGAGAAATGAGGGCAGAAGAAACCTCACTAAGGACAGTACAGCCCAAGCCCAAAAGAGCTTCTCATGATGCCACGGAGTGAAATCCGGTTTTATAAACAGGTGACAGGATGCACCCACAACGCTGGCCCTCTGACCCACACCGAGGGGCTGGGGAGGCAGCACTGCTAAGTCCCCCATCCTGGCCCCAGGGCCTACTGGGATGACTAGGGCAGCACCCTCCCCTTCAAAGCTGAGTTCTTGATCTATGTCATAGGGGCTGTTTCTCTGCCTGCCTTCTAGGGGGATGTGAGAACCCCATGATATAAAAGATGATATAAATAAGATATAAAAGCAAAAGTACAGGAAGGTCAGGGGCTTTTTGTCGTGGTGGTTATTTTTACTTCCCAGGTCCGGAACCCAGTCCAGGGTCCCTCAGCTTCAGGAAAGGGCTCTCTGGGCCCAGGTCTCTCTGTCTAACCCTGAGTCTGGACCGCACACTGACTCTCCCGCCCCACCCCAGGGCTGCCCCTGGCAAGCCCAGCTCTTCCAGCACTGTGCCCCAGCCAGGGAAGGCAGGAGGGTGCCCTGGTCAGTTCTGGTATTCTGGGCTCCCATAGACCCTGCTACTGACATGTCCACAAGAGTCGACCCAAATGAGGTATGAGGCAGGAGGGAAGCATGCCACCACTTCCTCATCCTCCAACCCGGACACCCAAGGGAGGTCAGGGCCAGGTGAGCCAGCAGGAGTCACCCAATGCAGAAGTGAGTTTTGGATTATCTGCTGGTTGTTTAAATGGACAACCATCTTTTCTCTTTAAAAAAAAAAAAAAGATAGATTTCATGTTTTAAAAATATTATGAACCCGGGACTTCCCTGGCGGTCCAGTGGTTAAGACTCTGTGCTTCCAACGCAGGGGCCACGAGTTCAATCCCTGGTCAGGGAACTAAGATACCATGCTGTGCCTCGTGGCCAAAATAATAATAATAATAAATGAAAATAAAAATATTATGAACCCTTAACTCTGGGGTTGATCAAGGTCTCCCAATAGATCTTGGCATCCTAGCTGGCAAAGCCCATTTTCTCATTGCTAAAATGGGGATAGTAACACCTGCTTCACACACAGGTGTTAAGAGTTGAATGAAAGATCTTTCCCAAACCTTACCTGTAGTAGGTTGAATGATGCCCCCGCCCCCTGTCGCTGCCACACACACACCACCAAAGATATCAGGTCCTAATCCCTGGAACCTGTAAATACTACTCTACATGGCAAAGGTCATGTGCGCATATGATTAAGCCAAGGCTCCTGAGGTGGGAAGAAGACCCTGGATTATCTGCGTAGACCTTTGATGCAGTCTTGGGCATCCTTGTAAAAGGGAGATAAGACACACAGAGGATGTGGAGATTAGAGTGATGCGGCCACAAGCTAAGAAGTGCTGTCAGCCACCAGAAGCTGCAAGAGGCAAGGAAGAGATTCTCTCCTAGAGCCTGTGAAAGGAGTGGGCCCCGTCAACACCTTGATTTTGGCCCAGTGATGTGATTTCGGACTTCCGGCCTCCAGAACCAGGGGAGAATCAATTTCTGTTGTTTTAGCTACCAAGTTGATGATAATTTGTTACAACGGACACAGGAAACGAACATGCTGCCCAAAGGCAGTGAGGGCCAGTGTCACCGCTCCAGACAGGCGCCTGCCTCAGGGCTGCTCTCTCTGCTGGAATTCTTTGCTGGGGAGCTGCTCTTGTGAAAGAGAGGCCAGCAGGAGCCATGAATAGGGCTGTTCCTCTCCTGCTCCATTTGGGGGGTGGGGGGGGCACCCTGGCAAATAAGAAAGTACCTACAGGCAAGCATACGGATGCACGTGTGCACACAACATACAAATACAGGGAAGGAGCAAACAGCTTCTTAAGAGAGCCTGGGCTTCTTTGCCTTGGCTAACCCATCACCTGCTAGGCCTGCCCAGCACACAAACATCTCTGGGTGCCTGCCTTTCCTGCAACTCTTCTTGGGGTGACAGGTTCAGACTTAGAGAATTGAAAAGATGGGGGCTTTGCATTCCCCATTCCACAGCGGCTGTGCCATGAGGCATCCTGTGGTCTCAGGTTTTTAAGGAAAGACATTTCTAACTGTGCCACTACAGAGAGAAGCAATTTGAAATATGCATGAAACCCAGCTCAGGCTGGAGAAGTCTCTTTTGAATAAACTGGATAGAAAGGTCAAAATAAGAATGCTGTGCCACTCAGGCTGCTGTCCTTTCTTCATCAGCTCCAGGTCACTATATTCAACTGTCTACCGGACATCAACACCTGGGGAAGTCTCACAGGCACCTCATACTCAAGGAATCCAAAGATAAAATTTTCTTTTCCCTCTGTTTTCACAATCTGCTCCAGCTCCTGTTTTCTGTCTTCACTAATGGTTCCACATCCACTTAGTTCATCAGGCTAGAAACATCAAGGTCAGCCTTAACTCCTCCATTGACAACTGCCACTCTCACCCCATCTAATCAGTTCCCATGTCCATGCAGTTCTTTCTTGCCAACAGTTTCCAGTCTATGTCTTCCCTCCCCATACCAATTGCTCCTGCACTGGATAAGACTTTAAACCACAGCCTCCTAACTGGCCTCCCTGCCTCCAGTCGCTACATGTCCAGTTCATCTTCTACACCTTTAGCTGTGACTCCTTACTGGCTGACCCCAAATGGAAACAAAAACAAAATGAAACAAAAAACCTTTGCACAGTTCATCTGGCCCTCAAGGTCCTTACTAACCTGGCCTCATCCCCCTCCATCCTAGCCACCTTCTCCCATCCTTTCCTGTCCACCCCATCAATGAAGTCCTGGCCCACCGCAGGACACTCCTGGAATGTCTTCCCACCTCCTCAGCTTGGAAGATTCTTTCTCACCTTTTAGAACCCATCTCAAGCATCACCTTCTCTACAAAGACATCCCTGACCCATCCAGACATAGCCAGTCACTCAGAGTCCCTTCCTGCAATGGACAGCCTCTGGGTATAGCCTGCATCAACCTTGGATGGGGGTGGTCCTTGCCCTGGGCTCTCTCTGCTCACCTGTGAGTTCCCTCAGGCAGAGGCTGAGCCTCCCTGAGTGACCCACCCCATACTTACTAACTTGCCCCAGGCCTCTTGTCAACCCAAATACACCAGAATCACTGCTCCACCTAACTTCAACTGAGAAGTGCTAAATGGACCCAGGAAGCCGGTACAGAAGGTGCAGAGGACGTGTCCTGGTGGAGGGTGACACCTACTGGAGAACCGTGATTCTGCCGCCTAGCCCTACAACTACCACACTGAAGAACCCCGCTGAGAGGCTCAGGGCTGGGCCTTCGAGTACTTTGAGGCATGAGATTCCATTAATTCCCAGTAATGAGGTTTAAACCAAACAATAGGGACTTCCCTAGTGGTCCAAAGGGTAAGACTCCGCCCTCCCCATGCAGGGAGCCCAGATTCAATCCCTGGTTGGGGAACTAGATCCCACACGCATGCCGCAACTAAGAGTGCACGAGCCGCAACTAAAGATTCCACATGCTGCAACTAGGAATTCCACATGCCGCAACTAAAAGATCCCGCATGCCACAACGAAGATCCTGCGTGCCTCAACTAAGACCTGTGCAGCCTAAATAAATAAATATTTTAAAAACAAAAAACAACTAAACAATACTCCCTACAAAATGGCCTTCTATAATGCATGTTACTATGCTAACTGCTACCACTAACAGTAAGCATATACAGAGGGCTGCAAAGTTTATAAAATGTCTTTTTGCCCATTATCTCATTCAACTCAGGTTAAGGCAGATAGAATAGGTATTATTTTTTTTCTTTTTTTTTTTTTTTTTTTTTTTTTTTGCGGTACGCGGGCCTCTCACTGTTGTGGCCTCTCCCGTTGCAGAGCACAGGCTCCGGACGCGCAGGCTCAGCGGCCATGGCTCACGGGCGCAGCTGCTCCGCGGCATGTGGGATCTTCCCGGACCAGGGCACGAACCCGTGTCCCCTGCATCGGCAGGCGGACTCTCAACCTCATGGAGTATTTCCACGGGTCTTTCTTTGGACAGAACTTGGCCTTTTCAACGAGTCATTTTGACTCCAGTGGGAAAAGCCTTCCGCTGCCTCTCTCTGCAGGGGCTCTGATTACCCTTAAAAGTTGAAAAAGAAAAAACCTCAAGATGCATAAAGAGTCCCCTGACCTAGAATGTATCTCAGGATACCTGAAGGGCAGGGCATCACAAGGCAAGTGGGAAGGGGGGTGCTGCTGGCAACGGGGGTGGGAGGTGAGGGGGCACTGTGTCATGCTGTGAATAATAATAGCAACTGATAACGTCTCCTGAGTTCTTACCAGGTGCCAGGCACTATGACAAGTACTTTACAGCCGTTATTTCTTTTAGTCCCCACAACAACCCTGTATACTAAGCGTTACTATTATTATCCTTATTTTACAGATAAGGAAGGAGACCCAGAGAGGTTAAGTGCCTTTCCCAGGGCCCCATAGCTAATAGGCAGGGAAGCCAGGGTTGAACGCAGGCAGTGTATTCCAGAGCCCCCGCTCGTAACCCCTACTCCGCTCGTAGCCCCTGTTGCGGGTTCACGCTGCATTGCACTGGGCAGCATCCTGGGCACCTGGCACTGCCCTACCTGTGGGAAACCTGCCCTCACTGGGGTTGGCAGGAAGTGTGAACTATGTTATTGTTAGTATGTATTTTAATTTACGGGGTTGTTTTTCTTCATTTTAAAACCTTGTTTATTAATTATATATTAATTACACTGAATTCAGCTGCCTTCCCCTCCTTCCCCTAAGTGATTTGCATAAATCCCCAGTGCCAGGTACCGAGCATCAGTGATTCAAATGCAGGGCCTGCTAGCTGCCCCTTGGACTTCAACCCTTATTCCCTCTCCGCTGTGTGTGCTGCTGTATAATAGGTTTATCTGCTGTGGATATGCAAGGATGGGCCCTAAGAAATGACTCCTTAAGTAGTTGAAACATTTCCCCTGAACACACTAAACAGGCCTATATCTTAGAGATACCTGGCATTGTCCCAAATTCTGAAACTGAAGTTAAAATAAATATTGACTATAACACGCCAGAGAGAGAGAAAATGATTGCACCTTAGGCAGGAAACTGTAATCAATGAATGAGATATCTGGGCATGACCAAGAAAATCCCTTAACCATAGGGGAATGAGGGGAAGTAAAAGAAAAGCAGAGAATGCAGAAGGGAGACCCCAGAGTTAAGAAAGTACTAGAAAATAGAGTGAACTGCTAGGTAGTGACTAAAATTCCCACCTCCTTGGTGGTTAAAAAGGTTACCCCAGCATCTGGAGGTTACAAAGGGAATCAGCCTCCATCCCCACATTATCTTGCCAAAACCTCTCAGCTGGAACCGGTGGGAAGTCTTTCCCATGACCTCTTGGAGCATACCTCTAATTTATATGGAATCCTAGTTATTTGCTTTCAATATGCAAATTTCATTCTATAGGAACCTCTCAGCAATACCCAGGTGATGGTGACATGGTGACAATAAAATGTGAAGCTGATAACTCTCCTGGGGAGGCCCTCGGCTGGCAGGGGCAGCTGGTGGCAAAAAGGTTCCCCACCTGGACATTTCTGCCGAGCCCTGGATCTCAGTGGGCATCCGTGTGAAACGACTCAGCTCAGTGAGTTGCCACAGCTGCCCCCAGAAGCCTCATCCTTTGTGGTCCTGAAGGGCCAGGTAGTCAGGAGCTTAACTCATCTGATTGGAGTCCCGAGCTCACGCCACAGCCAGGTACCGGGTCTGCAGGAACCCCTGGCTGTCTTGTGGACAGGCCACCAGCCCTCCTCACCCGGACCAGCCTCAGGTGTGTTGATGTTCACAAGAGGCCCCACTGAGCAGGCAGTGCCACCAAATTGGCACAGGGGCTCTGGCCTGGCCTCTGAGCAGCCGTTCAATAAAGGTTCAGCTACTGAAGGGCAGTGTTGAGCCTGCATTAAAAGTAATAAACATCTGTGAGTGGCCTGCCCATCACAGGGTCCATGGGAGCAAGGAACTCACCTGCAACGTGCCAGGCACCAGACCAGATGCTCTGCCTACACTGTCCTGTCTCATCCCCCCAGCTCACAGTTCTCCAGATATGGATCCTGAGCTATGGAGAGGCCAGTGTCTTCCCAAGGTCCCATAGATGCGACTATGACAGGCCGTCTGCCTGCAAATTCCCTGCTTTCCCTCTGTATCCACAGCTCACTTTCCCAGGGTAAACTCAGGCACTGCTGGGGCTCAGATCACTGTCTGCTGACAGCTTGTCAGCCTTCCAGGAGCAAGGCCATGGAAGCCCCTCCATCAGCTGGGGTGCGTCTGCCCCTGCTGGGACTGCTGGAGATGTCACAGCTACCCCTGGGGACCCTCAGCATAAATGAGTAATGAGAAGAGGCCTGAAGTGCCACTTAGAGCTGGGAAAGGTCAAGGGCTCTGCTATCATCAGGCCCCCTCCAGGACCAAGGGAGTTGTGGGCACATACCCGGGAGCCCGGGGGTGCAGCTCCTGGAAATGCCCCCTCCTGGTCAGGGAGAGGGCCATCCTAGGAGGAAGGGCCAGTGGTCTGGGGTACCCCCTCACTCTGGCACTAAGTGTGCATGAGCCTGAGTGCCTGAGCCCTGGTTTTATCATCTGCGAACCTCCAGATCTAGAATTCTATTTCCAGTCCTGCTTACCAGTGGCTCCCTTTGGGACTGCAGCTGCAGCTGCTAAAGCATCCGGGAAATGTGCTTCCCTCCAGAGAAATGATACACATAAATGGGCTGGGGAGGCCAATGAGAGGCCCGCATACCACAAAAAAAAAAAAAAAAAAAAAAAAAAAAAAAAAGACTCTGCACTTCCACTGCAGGGGCCTGGGTTTGATCCCTGGGGAACTAAGATCCCTCATGCCAAGTGCACTGTGGCCAAAAAATTTTTTTAAAAAAGAGCCCTTTGGGATCTTAAGTACAACTTTAAAACTGACCTTTTCCCTTCAGTATTTATAAGGAACTGCGGGCCTCTCACTGTTGTGGCCTCTCCCGTTGCGGAGCACAGGCTCCGGATGCGCAGGCTCAGTGGCCATGGCTCATGGGCCCAGCCACTCCGCGGCATGTGGGATCTTCCCGGACCGGGGCACGCACCCGTGTCCCCTGCATCGGCAGGCGGACTCCCAATCACTGCGCCACCAGGAAAGCCCTATAGGGGGCTCTTTTTAATGAAGCCATAGAAAAGGACTTTTCGAATGCTTCTAGTCCCTAGAGTGTGGCCTAAATTGTCATCATCATCATCATCAACGGCACAGCAGCCCTCAACATTATTTACCAAGCCCGTTAGGTAGGACATGACGCTTGGTGTGGCAGTGCCCACCTCTGAATTTGAGAAATCAGAAGCTGAGAAGCAAGGCGGAGGATGGAGGAAAACAGAGGTTATTGCCAGAGGTGGCTCACCACCCCTGCTGCATGCTGCCATCACCTGGGAAGGTGGGGCCCCACCCCAGGGATGCTGATATAACTGGCCTGGGGACAGAGCCTGGGCACTGGCATTTTTAAGTTTCCCCCAGGATGTGCACCCGAGACTGGGAACAAGTGAACCACTGACCAACCACATAGCTGGGGCACAGGAAGCCCCGCCCCAGTCCTGGCTGAAGCCGAGGGGGGCAGAAGACTAGGTCTTCTAGGTGTGGCGCTTCCCTTAGCACTTCTACACTGGGAATTCCGGAGCTTCCACCTGGAATTTTCCATCCCTTGGCCAAAGGTTCAGCATAAGCGGGGACCTCTGAACCCTTTGCCCCTGGTAGGTTTCTTTTCCCTCTTTACATTGCCATTCCATTCCCCCCAACCCCTGCCATATTAAACACCAGTGTCCCTTTCTACATATTTGACATCACAGGGGAAAGAGACCTCAAGCACGGCTGAGCTGTACAAAAACGCCTGGCATATCCCCAGAACCAATCCATTCTGCAAGACAGACTCCGCCGAGGAAGAAACGTAGCCCACTCTCAGGATGCCGCTTTTAGCTGGCGGGTTCTGGGCAGCAAAGATCTGCTGGATTTCTAAATCCTCTCCAGGCGGCCTGTGGGTGGCTGGTGGGGGTAAGGGGCCTGTTAGAAGCACAGAGACAGATGCGAGCCATTCAGCCAAGTGCCTGAGTCAGCAGATGGCCTGGAAACCTCAATGCGGGGACCCAGGCTACCAGAGAGCGCTCCGCTCCTGCCCTCCAGGCTCCTCCCTGGAGGCAGGAATTTGGGGCTCCCTCAAATGGCCCAGCCCAGAAGCTGCCAGCCTCTCACTTGGAGGGGTTTTTCCACTGCTCCTCCACAGGGAGGACAAGTCCAGGAATGTGTCTCGCCCAGTTATCTGATGAACAAGGACCTGTCCCGGGAGCATGGACCAGGGCAGGAAGGCAGCAACTCGGAGACGTCTGTAGTGACCAAGCACTGGCATTTTTGTGTAGGAGAGGGCGGCCGCCAGGCTAATTCCGTGTTATTACAGCCTTACAGGAAGCCAGCCTGGCCCAGATGTCAGCCAGCAGCAGTTTATGGGCCTTGCGGGCAGAGGGAGGGAGGGAGGGAGAGAAGAGAAAGGAAAACACAGACCTCTCCCCACCCCAATCCACCCCACCCAAAAAATTGATCTGGAGTTATTTTTAGGTGCTTATTCATCCCACACATTCCTTTTTAAGAGCCAGGACATGGGCTCTGTATAAAAGCCATTTAGCAGAAGGCAGTTGCTCACACAGGCAGATGGGGCAGGGGACACCTGTGAGCACAGGGCCTGCGGGAGAAGGAGGGAAAGTGAGAGGGTCTTCGAGGACCCCCTCACAGTAAAAACATCCCAGGATTCTGAAGGCAGAGTCAGAAGTCTGGATGAATAAAGGTTTTTAAATCCAAATTCCCAGGTTCAAGTCCAACCTCCAGCTTTCTCTTGCCATATGGCCTTGGGCAGCTTACTGGGAAAGTCAGATAAGACCCTGGGCTGCAACCCTGGCCACATGTGGCCTTGGGCAAGTCACTCAACCTCTCTGTGCCTCAATTTCCCCATTGATGAAAGGAGGCTAGTTAATGTAGGTAAAACACAGAGAATTGCCTGGTATATCCAATGTTATGTAAGAGTTAGCTGTCGTTTCTATTATAGCACCACACATATGTTAATTATCGCTGTCAGTAATACTAATCATTAAAATAGTACATTGGAGTAGGATGGAGTATGAAACCACAGAAGGTCTGAGGTGGAAAAGAGGTAAAGTTGCAGCAAGCTATAGTCACGACCCAACGCCTGCCAACGATGGGAAGAGGCTTTGCTCTGTTTAGGTGTGAACGCTGGACTTAGTTTCTCTTCTTGTATGTAGGGTAATACCCACTCTTGGGGGGCAAATGGTTGCACACAGCATGGCCACAGGGGGGTGCTTGGTAATGCTAGTTGACTCTGAAATCACCTAGCCTGCTGTGATGGCTAATTTTGTGTCAACTTGACTGGGTCACAGGGTGCCCAAATATTTGGCTAAACGTTATTTCTGGCTGTGTCTGTGAAGGTGTTTCATGAAGAGATTGAATCAGGAAACTGAGTACAGAAGATGGCCCTTCCCAAACTGCATGGGCGTCATCCATGGTTGAAGGCTTGAATAGAACAAAAAGGCAGAAGAAGGGAGATTTCAGTTCTTTCTCTGCCTGATCACATGAGCTGGGATATCAGTTAGGCCTGGAACTTACACCACTGGCTCCCCTGGTTCTCAGGCCTTTGGACTTAGACTGAATTACACCACTGGCTTTCCTGGGGTGTCTAGCTTGCAGATGGTAGCGTGAGCCAATTTCCTATAATCAATCAATCAATCAATCAGTGTGTGTGTGTGTGTGTGTGTGTGTGTGTGTTGTTTCTCTGGCTGCCCACTCAATCAGACCCACATCTGGCCTCTCTCTCCCAGCCATCACCCTTATTTGCACGGGCCACCCTCCACCTGCCCACTCCCCGACACCCACCTGCCTCACTTGTTGCTCCTTCTGTCCTCAACACCCCTTACATGTTAACCCAGCTTCTACTAACCTCTCCCTTCTAGTTCCATTCAGTAAACCTTTATTGAGTGTCTACTATATGCAAGGCACTGGGCTAAGTGCCATGACTACTGAGACAAATAAAGCCAGGGTCTCAGCCCGCAGATCATTTCAAGCCCATGTGAGGGTTACCTGCACAAGAAGACAGTGCAGGTGACCAGGGAGCACCAAGCAGAGGCTGGAGGCAGGTGGGGGAAGGGGCAGAAGGCCAGGGACATCTTCCTACAGGAAGTGACAGACAAAGGTGTTCCAAGCAGCAGTGCTCACAAGCAGGGAGGGGAGACTCGGCAGGGGGCCTGCAGGGGAGGCACTGGGAGAGGAACCGAATTCCCACAGCTCTCACTGCCTGCGGCCCTCACTTTGGCCCCTGGTCAACGTGGTCCGAATCCCACTCTTTCCACACCTGTTCACCTCCGTTGGGGCTGCTCCTTCCTCCCTGAAATTCTCCCAGGCTGAGCACCTCTGCAGAGACTCAAGGGCCAGGGTCCACTTCTGTCATGGTCTCTTGGTCTTAGGTGGCAAGATGCTGGGGACAGTGGTCTCCTCTCCTCCAGAGTCCCCATCTGCCACCTCAGGGATCATTCAGAAACAGGCAGATCACGCTCTTAAAAACCCCAAGAGCTCCCTACCCATGGCTTTCGAGGGGGAATCCCAAGGGCCTTCCTCTGACTTGCTGCCCCTCCAGCCTTATCCCACATCACTCCTTCCACAGGGCCTCTGCATGAGCCGGCCCCTCTCCCTACAAGGCCACCTGTGTTCCTGTCTCTGTTTCACCTCTTCTGTGACATCTTCTCAGGCAGGGTTAGTCTCCCCACAGCACTTTGTGTACATCTCTAGCTCTGGTGGGATTACATATGCTGGCTGATCCTTTGGGGTCAGGAACCTGGTCTTATCCCAAGTCCAGCCCAGCCCAGGGTAAGTAGCTCTTCCAAACTTCAGGTGAGACCTTGAAGAATATGTGCAGGAAAGATTCTGCCATTACTAAATATACTGACATCACTGGGGGTCACAGTCCCTTTAATAAATGATGATTGTATGAAGGCAAAGCTAGGTTCATGTTCCAGAGAAAAGACTGGTAAATAACAAATATATGTCAATTGCATTCACTAGAATACATGCTTTGAGTAATAAAGGTTTGGGAAAGAAACAAACTGTGACCTCATTAGGCTGAGGAATTCCTTCTCCTCCTCCGGGTTGGGGTCACCTCTGCTCTAAGAATCTCACAGGAAATGAAACACTTGATAAGGCTGTTGCCCACAACTGTCAGGATGCCCCCTCCACACACACTAGTAGTGCAATCTAGGGCACTTACTCTCTGTGAGCCAGTTTCTCTGTCTATAAAATGGGTATAAAAACCATTGCTCTTGTGGGCTTCCTTGGTGGCGCAGTGGTTGAGAGTCCACCTGCCGACGCAGGAGACACGGGTTCGTGCCCCGGTCCGGGAAGATCCCACATGCCGCGGAGCGGCTGGGCCCGTGAACCATGGCTGCTGAGCCTGCGCGTCCGGAACCTGTGCCCCGCAACAGGAGAGGCCACAACAGTGAGAGGCCCGCGTACCGAAAAAAAAACCCACACCATTGCTCTTAAAAGAGGTTGTTATAAGGATCAAGTGAAAAAGAACATATGTGAAAGAACTTTGGAAACTACATATTAGTGCCCATAAAATTTTCCGAGCTCCAAAAGAATCCCTTTATTGCTAAGTTTATTAATAAATCATAAAACCTGTCCTTGTGGGTATAACAGGTTTTGTTACCTAGAGTCTCTTGCCAATTCTTACCCTATCAACCTTGCTGCTCCTCCCTTTGCCTGGCTTCTGGGGTCTGGCTCAACTAGGGTCCGGGTAAAAGCAAGGATTCTGGCTCTGTTGTGCATAACTGCGTGACCCAGACTAAGGCCGTTACTTTCCCTGAGCCTGTTTTCCGGAGGTGATCAAGGGCTGTGGAGAGGCTTCAATGAGATGATTGATATGCAGTGCATGGGATGTGTGCTCAGTGGCCATGAGCTCTTGGGCCACCTCCAAGGGCTCCTGAGGGGCAGAGCTCAGTGACCAAACCAGATAAGCCAACCTCTGTCTCCCATGGGGCCAAACAGGGCCAAAGTGTCACCAGCAACATTCCTAGGCAGACCTAGTGTTGCAGAGAGCCTGGTGACAGTCGCCCTGATTCCCACCCCTAAACTCCTGCAAGAAGAGGCTTGGAGGCTCTCACATTTTTCCTGTGGGTGGCAGTCAGGGGAGTATCTGGAATCTTTTCTCTCCCTTTGCTTCACATAGAACCCCCCAAAAGTTCCCCTCCCTCATGGCATTTCAAGCTGCTTGATTTGCCAAGTACCTGGCCTATTCTTTGTGTTAACATTTTCAAATCCATTTTTCTCCTTAAAGCTGGAGACACCTCCTTAAAATACAAGCTCTCCACTGGCATTTCTTGCTGTGTTTTTAAAAGTCTAGAGTTGGTACCAGAAGCATTGGGAAGGCAGTTAGGACCCTTGGGGCTTGTTCTTGGATCTCGTTCTTGAGCAGATTGATGAGGCCAGGGCCTTTTTGTCTCTCTTGCTCATGGCTGAAGCCCAGCCTCCAGAACACTGCCTGGCACAGAGCAGGCACTCAGTAGACAGTGGTTGGATGTAGGAATGAATGCACGCAAGAAATCAGTTCACTGATGTGCCAGGCTCTATTCTGAGTGCGGGGTACACACGGGACTCTGCCATCCCTCCCGCCAGTGAGTGCCTTTGACTTCAGCAAAGGGCTTTCATACCCAGATCTCATGTCTCAACATCCTGTACAGCAGGAGTGCAGTTGCCCTTCACAGATGAGCTAAATAAGACACACAGAAACTAAGGGCTCATGTAAGAAGCAGAACCCAGGTCTCTTGTTGGATGCATGCACCAATAGTATGGCTGCAGGCTCTTTCCATTGCTTCTTGCTGTCCCCTTATACAGTCAGGGAAAATCTTGCTCTTCCAGTGGTCTGGAGTTCATCTGTCCATCCACCCACCCACCCAGGCTGGCCTTTACTTGGTACCACCATGTGCCAAGTTCTGTGCTTGGCTCCAGGGGTGGGGGGAAATGTGGGCAGGTGAATGTAAAAATGGGGTACGAACAGGACTCAGGGACTGATCTTTCTACTAACAGTGAAGGAAATGACATCTCCTCTGTGGCCACCAAGGAAAAGAGTTAAACACAGAATTACCATCGGACCCAGCAGTTCCACTCCTGGGTATATACCCAAGAGCATTAAAAACAGGGACTCAGGTAAGTGTACGCCAGTATTCAGAGCAGCACTATTCACCATAGCCGAAAGGTGGAACAACCCAAGTTGCCTGCCAACAGATGAACGGATGTATAAAATGGAGTATATCCATACAATGGAATATTCTTCAGCTATAAAAAGAAATGAAGTTCTGATATATGATACAACGTGGATGAATCTTGCAAACTTATTCTAAGTGAAACAAGCCAGACACGGAAGGACAATTATTGTATGATTTCACTTATGTGAAATCTAGAATTTGGAAATTCACAGACACAGAAAGTAGGGTAGATGTTACAGGGCACAGGATTGGAGGGGCAAAGGGAGCTATTGTGTAATGGGTAGAGAGTTTCTACTTGGACTGATGAAAAATTCTGGAAATAGTGATGATTGTTATACAACATTATGAATGTGATTAATGCCACCTGTATATTGTATACTTAAAACTGGTTACTTAAAACTGTTACTTAATACTTAAAACTGGTTAAAATGAAAAATTTTATGATTTTATATATATATATATATATATATATAAAACCACAATTTTTTTTTTAAAGGACAAACACACTCAAAATGATTGCAGTAGTACAGGAGCAAACATTTGGGTCAGTGAAATAGAACAGCAAGTCTAAAAACAAGGTGGACTATTCAGGTGGTACCAATACAATGGAAAAAGTCCCCCCCACCCCCGGGGTGGGGTGTGTGGAGCCAAATGTAAAAAGCAAAACTACAAACTTTGAATAAAAATACAGAAAAATCTGTTTATACCTTTAGCAATGAGAAGACCTTCTTATGCAAGACATGAAATGATGACGCCAAAACAGAAAACATTTTTCCTGTGGTAGTACATACAGTCTTTGATCTGAACAATCTGGCAGGATCTAATACAATTTCAAATACATATAAATATATATATCATCTAACCCCTGGGCATCTGTCCTAGAAAAACGCTCCCATGAGCCGTGTTCAAGGGCATTCCCTGAAACATTGTTCCTAGGGAAAAAGCAAAAACAACTTAAATGTTTCCACAAGAGCAGAAAGTTCAAACAAAGTAGGGCACGTTAATTCTAAGGAATACTATGCAGTAACCAAAAAGAATTAGGTTGATCTAAAAATGCTAACAGAAAAACAATCTCAAAAAAAAATAAAAGAAAGAAAGAGAAAGATACCCTGGATCACTCCAAATGGATCTGCTTGCGGGCTTACCAGCTTCTTCCTCATTTTCAAAGAATTTTGCAGGTGGAATACACATCTGCCCAGCTCCACGATGACACTGTGTGATGCTATTTGAAGAGCTGTCAGACTTGTGATAAGACCTTGGAACGTCCTACCCTAGCAGCTGAACTTTGAGGGAGGGAAAGTAAGGAAGGGGGCACCTGGATTGGGTACTGGTATTCACGCATGTAGTGGGGGCCAAGAGAGGGAGGAAAGCAGAGAAAAAACTATTAAAACAGCTGGAAAGCAAACTAAGGCAAGCCGGTGTGAAGGCCAAAAGGGCCATACCAAGTGTAGTAATATTCTAACCACTGGCCCGTCATTTATGGGTGGAGACACATCCTATGATATCAGCATGTCCTCAGATGATGCTTTAGGTCATTTTGTCTCCTCCTACTTCTGGCCACTTCCAGGGATGGGGGAGGGGACTCACATTTCTTGAGCATCCAATATCACATTTCATCCTCACGATTACCGTAATTAGAAAGGTAAGCAATGTGCCCGAGGTCACACAATGAACAAGCATCAAGTCCAGGATCAGCATCAGAATCTGGGTCTGTTTACATCTAAGACTCATGCTCTTCCCATTAGCTGATGCTCCTGAGGAACACTGAGTAGCCCCTACATGTAAGCATCTCTGTTAAATGTTCCAGAGTTAAAATAAGTCAAGTCCTGATCTCCAGACAACCTAAGTGAACTGATGGACAGCATGAGCTACAGTACGTGGTAAAATGACTACAATGCCATATTTGACTGGTAAGACAAGTATGACCAGAATGTTACAAAGGTCATGAGCGGGGGGTAAGACACAACAGGTAGACAAAGGCCATGAGGCAAAGAAAGTTTGGGGCGCGTCCAGAAAATAGCGAAACCGACATGTGGCTTGCTGGTCTCCTTCCAACCCTTTTTGCTGTACCCTAAGGAATCCCTCATGCCATTCTGCCCAAACCTCCCCCACCAATAAAAAGCCAACAAAAACCCAGCAGTACCACCAAACCAACCCAAAGAATTCCCCCTATCCTCAAAGTCTTCTCAGCACCTCTCTTCATCTCCTTGTTTATTATTATAGATAATGCAGAAAGTGTCAAGAAGAGAAAAGACCGAGGACAGAGCATTGGGGAAAGTCTCCATCTAGGATGGGAGGAGCGGCCCCTGCAGGAGCCCAAGAAAGTGCAGACAACATGGTAGGAGAAGGTGAGGACCGGGGGCTGCCGTAGAAGGAGGAGTTGGCCAAATCCTTCGGGGAGATCCCTGAGGATGGGAACCAGGGGCAGAGGGGAGGGCAAGGCACTAAATTAAAGATGCTGGGAATTCCGTGGTGGTCCAGTGGTTAGGACTCCATGCTTTCACTGCTGAGGACGGGGGTTCAATCCCTGGTCGGGGAACTAAGATCCTGCAAGCCGTGTGGCATGGCCAAAAAAAGAAAGAGAGACGCTGGCTAGGTCTCTGATGCCATCTGGGGAGCAGCCGCAGCAGAGGAATTCAGGCCTAAGTCAGACTGTGAGATGTTGAACATCTGGGGAGAGGGAAAAGGGGGAGGCAGGGAAGTGGCCTTCTCTTTGGAAAAGGCTAGTGGTGAAGGGCAGAGAATCCCAGGAAGTTCCTAAGAGGATGGAAAATTCCTGAGAAGGCAGTAGGGTGTGTAAGGAAGGGGAAGATCTGTAACTGCTCATGGGCATAACAGAAGGAATGGGCAAGAAGTGCAACAGAAGAGAGATGGACGACTGAGCAAGGAGGAGGTGGGCTCAAGGGAACCAGGGAGTTGGTGAACCATGGTTGGGGAGAGGTGGGGAGGGCGCGGTGTATCTGACGACGTCATGGTGGAAAAAATCAGAAATGGGAAAGCAGCTTGCATTGGAGGGTCTCCACCTTTCCCATAAGGCTAAGTTAGCTCCTGGAAGGAAGAACCAAGAGAACCAAGAGGCAGGGTGGGAAAGTGGGTTTTAAAGGTTGGAGGACACATGGGCATGTTTACAGGCTGAAAGGACGGATGGGAGGGAAGATTACTGAAGAACGAGAGAGAATGGGGACAATGGCAGAGCAACGTCTCCGGGACACCAGCTGGGCAGGCCAGCGTCCCAGCAGCGTCCTGCAGCCTCACCACACTGGCGACCCACGTCGAGGCTGCTTCCCCAGTGAAAATCCCCACCTCTTATCACAAGAACTGCTGCAAAGCCATGGTGGTCCACCGAAAATGCACACGCCTGTTACTTTTGGATGTAACTACAGGAATTTATACTTATCCTAATGACATTTCATAAATTGTCTTTATGACCATCTGTTCCAGTACAATGACCAAGAAAACATTAAACTCGGTCTATGGCTTGCCAAGTCCCTTTTCAGTTCAGCTGTAGCACTGGGTACGTGCCAGGCCGTGTGAAAAACAAGACACTATCCTTGCTCTCAAGATGCACTAGTGTAGTGTGGGGACAAAGACAGACCATTTTAATACAGTTTCAATATCGTGACAGATGCTATGAAGGAAGGAAGTGGGACGGTTCCCACTGCCCTAGAATTGGCTGCTGGGACCCAAAGCTGAGGTTCAAGCGGTGATATGAGCTCTATATGCTAGAGTCAGCTCCCAACCAGCCTCCTGAGAGGCATCCAGACCAGCAGGCTGCTCAGCAAACCACTTAGGAACATGCAGGATGCTAGGATTGCCTGGAGGAGGGGGTGTCACGTCCCCAGCCTGGGGCTCAGGGCCAAGGATGGCTGAGCCGCCTGCCGGCTGAAGTAGGGCAGTAAGCGTGTTCTTGGAAGGAGTGGGGTAGGTGTGTGGCACGTTGCTGTCACTAAGACATAAAGTCCAAGGCAGGTGAATCTGGGGAGCTGGGCAGTTAGGGGTAATGGAGGAGAGGGCTTTGCAATGGCAAGCTATCAAGGTCTGGGACTCGAATGGCATGGGAGGCTTTTTTCCAAATTATAGGCGCTCCCTCACCAACAAGGGGATTCCTTCCACACCGCTCTGACCCCCAAGCTACAGCAGATGAGACTGACCTATGGCAGGGGATGAGAGTAGGCCTGGGTTTTAGATGCTCTGCTGGCACCTGTGCGGAGGACAGCATCAAGGATGGCCAGGTTGATGGCGGTCCAGTGGTTAGGACTCCACGCTTTCGCTGCCGAGGGCCTGGGTTCAATCCCTGGTCGGGGAACTAGGATCCCACAAGCCACGAGGCGCAGCCAAAAAAACAAGGATGGCCAGGTTGGAAGAGACCAATGAGGAAGCTACTGCAATGGTCCAGGCGTGAAATGATGAGGCCTGCCCCAGAGCAGTGAAGGCAGAAAAGAGAGGAGAGGGCAGAGACAAGATATATCTAGAAGGTAAAACCCAGTGGGCCGGGGTAATCCACAGGCTGGGAGCAGCAGGGAGGGCAGCCTGACTCGGGCAATTAACAGAGCCACAGTCCTACTAGAGCAAGATGGGATGGGATCCCAGCACAGAGGCGGCGTTAGCTTCAGACAGGAGGGGAGACACATTCTGTTTTAACAGGTGGGAGGTGGAATGGATGGGTTTGAGTTCAAATACATTTTGAGGTCTGGTGGTGGAAGCAGAGAATATTTGCACCGATGACTTTGGTTTTCTGTGTAAAGTACAAGCCGAGCAAATGAGAGAGTCACGGAGCACTGTTAGAGCCCCAGTTGAATGTGGAGGCTGTTTTGTCTTTCGACTTTGCTTATGGTATGTTTTCCTATACTGAAGATTCTAATTTTTACGTAGCCAAACAATCAACTTCTCCTTTATAGCTTCGAGGTTTCATGGCATGCCTTGAAAAAGCCTTCCCCCATATGGCAGTTTAAAACAAACAAAACGAAATAAACAAACAAAACAAAAGCAAGGCAGTGCCCTATGTGCTGATATAAACGGCATCCAAGATGTATATTGTTAAGTGAAATAGCAAATCCTTGTTGACAATAAGCTTGCAGACGCACAGACTGTCTCAGGGAGACAGTCCAGAGACTGTAAGGGAGCTGCCTCTGGGGAGTCAACTGGTTGGAGTGGATGTTACGGAGGTCATGGGGCGGGGGGTGCACAACAGATCGGAGGGTATGAGCAAGATGAACTGACAGCAAGGATGCTGCTGGCCAAGGGGAAGGGGAGAGGATGTGTTTCAGACACAGAGCAGTTCCTGAAGCCAGGAACAGAGATCACCTGGTCTGAAAGGGGAGTGCACAGGATAGACCATATTTTGCACTAAGGTTTGTAATAGCTAATATTGTTCTAAGGTACAAAAAGGCTAAGTAGCATTGACAAGGGCACACAGCTAACAGGCCCATTACATTCTGGCTTCAGGGCCTAATTAACCTTCACCACAAGGCCATGCCACGTCTCACAACATCATACTATGTGAAAAAGCAAGACACAACACTGTTTATGGTATGAGTACAATTTTGTAAAAAAATTATTAATATACATGTATGTGTATATATATGTGTGTATGTATATATATGTGTGTACATATTTATAGGCAGTATATTTATTTATAGGCAGATACTGGAAAGAAATACACTAAATTGTTAACAGTAGCTATCTGCGTGGGATTAAAAACAAGTTTTTCTAGATTTTCTACAGTTCGCATTAACAGAAAAGAAATGTTATTGGAAATAATCACTGGAGTGGACAAGCATTAAAGACACTTTACAAAAATAGACTTTCTGGAAAAAGATACCTTGGCAACATACCCTGAGAATTTGAATAGACAAAAAAAGAAGTACTCTGCTTGATTCATGGGGTAATAGTGGAAAGAAAGAACGTGAGATTTAGGAGACCTGGATTCAGACTACTTAGAAAAGTGTTAACTCCCTAAGCCTCCATTTCCTTATGTAAAATAAGTGTGAAAATAATAAAACTTGCTTTACGCGGTTGTTGTAGAGACCAAGTGAGACACTGCAGGTGAAAAAATTGTGTCAATCAATTAAACCATTAATAATCAATTAATATTATTAGTCATGCTACCTTATACTCTTTTATTAATGCATATACCCAATTGAGATGGGCATATACCCAATTCAAAATTAAACTGTGTGGGCCTTCCCAGGTGGTCCAGTGGTTAAGACTTCGCCTTGCAATGCAGGCGGTGCAGGTTCGATCCCCGGTCAGGGAGATAAGATCCCACATGCCTCGCAGCCAAAAAACCAAAACATAAAACAGAAGCAATATTATAACAAATTCAATAAAGACCATTTAAAATGGTTTACATCCAAAACAAATCTTTTTTTTTTTTTTTTTGGCTGCATTGGGTCTCCGTTGCTGAGCACGGGCTTTCTCTAGTTGCGGCAAGCAACGGCTACTCTTCGTTGTGGTGCGCGGCCTTCTCATTGAGGTGGCTTCTCTTGTTGTGGAGCACGGGCTCTAGGCGTGCGGGCTTCAGTAGTTGTGGCACGCAGGCTCAGTAGTTGTGGCACGTGTGCTCCAGAGTGCAGGCTCAGTAGTTGTGGCACATGGGCTTAGTTGCTCTGCAGCATGTGGGATCTTCGCGGAGCAGGGCTCGAACCCATATCCCCTGCACTGGCAGGCGGATTCTTAACCACTGCGCCACCGGAGAAGTCCCCCCCAAAAAAATCTTAAAAAAAAAAAAATAGGGCTTCCCTGGTGGCACAGTGGTTAAGAATCCGCCTGCCAATGCAGGGGAGCCCTGGTACAGAAAGATCTCACATGCCGCGGAGCAACTAAGCCCGTGCACCACAACTACTGAGCCCATGTGCCCCAACTACTGAAGCCCGCACGCCTAGAGCCCGTTCTCCGCAACAAGAGAAGCCACCACAATGAGAAGCGTGCACACCACAACAAACAGTAGCACTGCTCGCCGCAACTAGAGAAAGCCCACACGAAGCAACACAGACAAACACAACCCGACACAGACAAAAATTTTAAAAATTAAAAAGAAAATTAAACTGTGATTGTAAAAATACAAGGCTTATTCTTGACTAATCAGTCACTTTGATTTCATAATACGGAATTAAAATCAGGCTATGGCTTGTATTATTGAGCCATAATTATAGAATACCTGGTTTCCTCTTATTCTTTTTTTTTTTAACATTTTTTAAATTGAAGTATAGTTAATTTATAATGTTGTGTTAGCTTCAGGTGTATAGCAAAGTGATTCAGATTCTTTTCCATTACAGGTTATTACAAGGCATTAAATATAGTTCCATGTGCTATACAGTAGGTCCTTCCTTCTCTATTTTATACATAGTACTGGGTATATGTTAATCCCAAACTCATAACTTATCTCCCCCCACCCCCATCCCCTCTGGTAACCATAACTTTGTTTTCTATATCTGTGAGTCTATTTCTTTTCATTTTTATCAATTTTTTAGATTCCACATATAAGTGATATCATATGATATTTGCCTTTCTCTGCCTGACTTACTTCACTTAATATGATAATCTCTAGGTATCCCCCTGTTGAAGTTTCCTCTTATTCTAGCTCAAAAGTCACTGTTAGGTCCAAGAGGACTGCTTCCTTGACATGCAGCCCTGTATACCCAGTCTCAGGGCTCCCGATCTTCCTGGAAGCCAAGGCCGTGTTCTCTGCTTGCCCACAGCTATTTCAAGCTTCCAGACATCCTCTGCCCACAATGGCTCATAACCCTTTCTGTACCAAACCAAAAGACAGATTCAGTTTTCTAGAATGCCTACCCCTGTGTCTATATTCCTTCTTCCCTCTTACTTCGGTGTTGGGAGTTGTCCCTCTTCCTGCTGAAGCCAGCCTCTCCAAAGGATTCCTGTCCTGAGCTTTCCTATCTTTTAAAGCCATCATGCCCTTGGCCTTAGAGCACCATCAGCTCACCACTAGACTAGACTACAACAACCTTCCAGTTCCCACTCTCAGTTGCCTATGGTCCATCCCTATATGCAGCCAGAATTATCTTTTTTAAAAAGTTGAGATATAATTCAGATACCATAAAATTCACCATTTTATACTCCCAAAGTATGAAGATTCCAATTTCCTTGATGGGAATGCTAGGCCAAAAGGATGATAGCATTAAAACATCTACATTTCCTTCTAAGGGTTTTATAGGCTTAACTCTGACATTTAGGTCTTTGACCCATTTGGAGTTCATTTTTGTATAAAGCATGAAGTAGGGGTCCAGCTTCATCTTCTGCATATGGATATCCAGTTGTCCCAGCACCGTTTGTTGAAAAGACTATTCTTTCCCCATTGAATAGTCTTGGTACCCTTGTTGAAAATAAACTGACCATAGACATATGGGTTTCTTTCTGGACACTCAATACTATTCCACTGATCTGTATTTCTGTTCTTATGCCAGTACCACACTATTTTGATTACTATAGCTTTGTAGTAAGTTTTGAAATTGGGGAGTATGAGCCCACCAACTTTGTTTTTCTTTTTCAAGATTGTTTTGGCTACTGGGGGTCCTTTGAGTTTCCATATGAATTTCTGTATCAGCTTGTCTATTTCTACAAAAAGGCATTGAAATTTTGATAAGGATTGCATTGAATCTGTAGATCAGTTAAGGGAGTACTGCCATGTTAACAACATTAAGTCTTCTGACCCACGATCATGGGATGTCTTTTCTTTATTTAAGTCTTCTTTAATTTCTTTCAACAATGTTTCATAGTTTTTAGTGTAGAAGTCTTGCACATCTTTGGTTAAATGTATTCCTATTTTATTCTTTTTGATGCTATTATAAAAGGAATTATATCCTTTATTTCATTTTTGGATTTTTCATAACTAGTGTATAGAAATCCAACTGATTTTTAAAATATTGATCTTGTATCCTGTAACCTTGTTTGATTCATTTATTAATCTAATAGTTTTCTTCCTTTTTTGGTTGTTGTCATTGCTGGACTCTTTAGAGTTTTCTATACATGTAAGATTATGTCATCAACCAATAGAGATAGTTTCACTTCTTCTTTGCCAACCTGGATGCTTTTTATTTCTTTTTCTTGCCTAACTGCCTTCGTTACGACCTCCAGTACAATACTGAACAGAAGTGTAGAAACAGACATCCTCGCTTTACTCCTCATCTTAGGGGGAAAACCTTCAGTCTTTCACTATTAAGTATGATGTTAGTTGTGGGGTTTTTGCAGATGCCTTTTATCAGGCTGAAGAATACCTTAATTTCTCCTTCATTTTTGAAGAATAGTTTTACCAAATATAGAATTTTTGATTGGCAGTTCTTTTTCTCCTTTCATCATTTTGAATACATCATCCCACCGCCTTCTGGTCTCTATGTTTTGTCTTGTTTTTTAATGAGAAGTCTTATTGAGGATCCCTGTACATGATGAGTCACCTTCCTCTTGCTGCTTTCTCTCTTCATCTTCGGCTTTTGGTGGTGTGAATATGATGCATGTAGGTGGCGATCTCTTTAAATTTACCCTACTTGGAGTTCCTTGAGTGTCTTAGATGTGTAGATGAATGCTTTTCATCAAATTTTGCATGTTTTCAGCTATTATCTTTTCAAATATTCTATCTGCCCACCCCCCCTTCTCTTTATGGGATTTCCATTATGCATATTTCAGGTGACTTGATGGTGTCCCATAGGTGTCTGTCCCACAAGTTCATTTATCTTCATTCTTTTTCTTTCTGTTCTTCAGACTGGATAATCTCAATTGACCTATCTTCAAGTTCACTTATTCTTTCTTCTGCCTCCTCAAGTCTGCTGTTGAGCCCCTCAGTGAATATTTTTGTTTGAATAATTATACTTTTCAATTCCTTAATTTTCTCTCTGGTTCCTTTTTATAATTTCTACCTGTTGATTGTCTCTATGTGAGACTCCATTTTCATACTTTCCCTTCATTGTTTACATACTGTTTCCTTTAGTTCTTTGAACAGATTTAAAATAGCTGATTTAAAGTATTTGTCTAGTAATTCCAGCTTCTGGGCTTCCTCAGGATCAGTTTCAATTAATTGCTTTTTTTCCCTCCTGTGTATGGATCATATTTCCTTATTGTTTCTTTGCATGTTTCATAATTTTTGTTGAAAGCTGGATATTTCAAATACTATAACGTGACAACTCTGAAATCAGATCCCGCCCCCTCCACAGGGTTTGTTGTTGCTTCATATCGTAGTTGTTGTTTGTTTAGTGACTTTCCTTAAGTAATTCTGCAAAGCCTGTATTCTGTGTCAGGTATACCTTCTGAAGTCTTTGCTCAGTTAACTTGAGTGGTCAGCTAATGTTGAGGCAGATATTTCCTTAACCTCCTGGAAACAGTAAGTTGCCCACTCTTCACTGAGGGGTTCTGTATGTGTGTTGGGACATACGTTTAACACTCAGCCAGGCAGTTTGTAACTCTGCCTCAACTTTCATGTCCTGCTTGACAGAGCTTCAGAGGGGATTCAGAGGTGACAGATTATTGCCTTCCCAAGCACACGGCCAAAACATGCACATAGATTCCAGGAATATGTCAGAGCTTTTTAAAGCCCCCTATGGACACTTCATTCCTCAGCCTTTCCTTTTTAGTTTTATGTTAGTCTATTGTTTACGCCAACTGTTATCCATTGCCTCAGGCAGCTGTGATGTCAAAATCCTTGACAAATGTTCCCAGGAAAGGCTTTTAGCACTGGGGCGGTTCAAGTAAGGTCAAAAAAGGACAAGCCTTCCAAGTGAGGTCTTCAAGGGGAGCACTAGCCAGGTCAAATAATGACTATCTGCATGATCTGGCTGCTGCCTAACTTTCAACTTCACCTCCTATCCTTCTCTGCCTCACTCACTCTGTTCTAGATACTCAGGCATTCTTGCAGTTTCTTGAACAAGCTTGTTCCTGCCTCAGGACCTTTGCACATACTGTTTCTGCTGCCTGCAAAACTCTTTCCTGGGCTCTCTACTTGGCTGGTTCCATAACTTCATTATGGTTTGTGGTTAAGTGGTACTTCATCAAGGAGGTTTTCCAACTACCCTCTCTAGTATAACCTCCTTCTTACCCAACCCCCACCTCCAACACTCACTATTCTCTTTCTCTCTCTCTCTTTTTTTTTTTTCAAGTAGTACTTTTCACAATCAGGCACCATATCACATATGCACTTGCTACTGTCTGATTTTCCTGCTGGAACCTCAGCTCTGTAAGGACAAACTCTGTCTAACTGACATTGTATCCCCAGCTCCTAGAACTGTGCCTGGATCCACTAATAAACAAATACTTGCCTAAAAATAGAGTTACCTCCTAGGATGGATTTGTATTCTGTCAGATTAGCAAAACTGAACTACACTTTCCTTGTATCGTTCCAAATTAGTATGAGACTTTGCCCAAAGTTTGGAAGGCAGCCATGAAGGAGCAACCATGCTCCTTTATGCTCAGAAGGTGGTGCAGGGTACCAGGCATGGCTGTAGCTCATGCACATTGCCAGGGTCATCTGGCTGCCCTGGAGCAGCAGCTGGGTCTGCAGCTCCTCCAGCCCTAGCTTCTCTAACTCCTGGGCCAGGTGCATGTTTAGCTCTGTGACAAACACCAGTACCCCACACGACACCCTCATTATCCAAGTTGGAGGAATGGAGTCAATGAGAAATGGACAAGGGTTCCAAGCTATCTTTGTGGGTTCCAGCTCAGCCTATAAGGTTCCAGCTTTTTCTTGCTTTCTCCACTTCACATCCCTCTTCCCTTCCCAACTGGCCCATGGCCTTCAAGGTCCCTGTGGCCTTCAAGGTCCAGCACCAGACACAGAGACAACAACTTCTCAATGACAGGGTAATGGGCTCCCACAGCTGCACAAGGTCAAATCTTTATGACAGATCTCTTATTACATGTACCTCTAATCTACTTCTCTGATTGAACCTACCTGATATGCCTCCTCTGTCCTATAACTTCAACCATTCTCTATTAATTTATCCCTATCTGTTTTTTAAAAAAATTCCCCAATTAAAAAAATTAATTCCCTCCTTGAACAACCCCTTCTACCTTTCCTAGTCAAACTTCTTGAAAGACCTACATTCACTCACTGTCTTCATTTCAAGAACTCCTCTTGCTCTCGCTAGGTCAACAATAAGTTCCACTTGCGAAATCCAAAGGACACTTGTTTTTAGTTCCATCTGACTAGAACTTGTCACTCTGACCTCCATGAAATTCTCTTCCCTTCGTCTCCATGGTACCAAGCTTTCCTGGTTTCCCTCCTTTCTCTCTTCATTTTCATTTCCTTTGCTGGCTTCTTCTCAACCTGTGTGTTAAATGTTGGGGTCCTCAGGGCAGTTGTAGACCCCCTTAGCCCTCTGCACTCTCTCCTTCAGGGGCCTCATCCACCCCCATGCCTCCAATTACCACCCATACACCAGCATAACTTCCATCTTGCTGATCTCCAGATCTTAGCAATGCCACAGTGACCTCAGACTTAACACGTCACAAATCCACTCTGACCATCCCTGCAAATCTAACAACACCATTCTGCTTTCAGTTGTGGCCAACACCAGAATGCTGAGGATAATCCTTAACCAGTGACCAAGTCCTGGCAATTCAGTCTTTTAATGCACGCCCCCCAACCAAGTCCATGTCTCTCTGTTTCCATGGTTACCACCATCATCCTTCTAACTGACCCTTTGCCCCCCCACCCCATTCTTCACAATGAGGCCTTCATTTCATCCTGTCCTACCACCTCATTCAAAACTTTATAGGGTCGCAACTATATGCCAAAAGGATCTTTAAAAAGTGCAGGGGCAATCATGACATTATTTTGCCTTGAAGGTTTTCCATTGTCCTTAGGATGAAATATAACACTCTCAACACAGCTTCAGGGCCCTGTGCATCTGTCCTGTCTCTTCATCCCTACCTTAAGCCCCTTAACCCCTCCTTGTCTACCCTGCAGGCATGCCACACCATTCCTGGAATGAGCAGCATCTTCCTAACCCTCTGGCCTTTGCACCCTGGAATTTTCTTGACCCTCTCTTCCAGCTAATTCCTGCTCTTCCTTCAGATCTTGGCCTGAATCTCCCTTCCTGCCATCCCCAGACCAGGCGGTTTTCCTATAATTCACACCATAGTACCTGTTCTTCTTTATGGCCACGACACGTTTGTCATTACATGTTGAACATCTGTCCACCCACCAGACCCATGAAGGTGGCACCGGGTCCTGCCTTGTCCACCCACCATAGGTGCCAGCAAGGCTGGCACAATGCCTGCTCATAGCAAGCAAGCAATAAATGCCTGTTAAATAAATAAATTTAAAAGGCTTGAAAGCTGTTTATCTAGATCAATATCCTCATTTTACACACACACACACACACACACACACACACACACAGCCCAATACAAACAAACAAAAAAATCCTGTAGCCCAGAGGGAATTAATATTCCTGTTTTCCAGGACACAAGAGTTGTAGTTGTTTCTGCAGGCCTTTGACCTTGGAATGCTTAAGGAGGCACTGACAAATACATATATACACACACTGGAACATTCCATAACACACCTGCTACAAAACTCATAAACAGAGGCAAACTGTTCTGACCACGCACCCACCTCCTCCTTGCTAATGTGTCCCTAGTTGCTGCCCTAGAGGGATTTGCTGCTAATCCATTCTTGCTCTGCTGGTCAGGCAAGGCCAAGGTACCTGGGATGGGGCTTGCTATTCAAGGACTTTAGGAGTGAGGCTGGAGGATTTAAATGAACTCCAAGCGGCAAACATTAGTATTCATCATCCACGTAAGATTTATGAAGGACCGGGAGGTGCCTGGAGTGGGGCACTGTGGAGAGGATCTAACCATGCATCAGATGAGATTGTGTGACCAAATGAGCTGTGAAGGTCCCTTTGGACCCCAAAAGGCTGTTCCTGTGAGGTTCCTGGGCAGGAACTGATCGGAAAAGAGTGAGGAAGATGGTTTTGGTAGCTGTGTACATGCTGGAAGAGAGGTGGCCTGGCAGGAGGCACAGGCTTTCCTTCAGGCTTGTGGCACAGACGCATAGGACTGCAGGGGGTGTGCATGTGCATGTGTGTGGATGTGCCTCAGGGAAGCCGTAGGGGCAGGAGAAGAACAAGCTTGGAGGAAGAAATGAGACCACTTGGGGCCTCTACTTTTCGGGCATGGAGGAGAGAGGCATCTTGAGGCTCTAAGCCTCTGGAAGTGCAGCTCGTGGAGGTTCAGAGCTCATGGTCATCTATGTATCCTGCCCCTGCCCCTGCCCATGTGGCACTGGGGAGAGAAGAGCACCTGGTCCCCATTTGTTAAAGGGTCTCTTCTGGTCTCTGAAGTTCATCAAGGAGGAACGAGAGACAAAGGACAATTTGTACAGCCCTTCACAGTTTATAAAACCCTTTCGTGGGCATTATTCCATAATGGGAGGCAGTGTGGCTTGAGTCAAATCCCAGCTCTGCAGCCAACCAGCTGGTGAACTTGGACCAACTACTCCCCAGAGCCTCAGTTTCCCCATCTCTAAGTTAGGGTTAGAGGTCACCTCTAACCACTCTGTGGGTTGCTGATTAAATCCGGGAAAGTACAGCACAGCACCTGGTGCCAGGAAGCACGTGCTGCTCAGCGTTCATATTATTATGTAGTCCTCATAACAACTTTGCAAACTGGTATCATCCCCATTCGCCACTTGAAACTGCTGCACAGAGAGGTTAAGTGATTCCCCGGGAGTCTCACGGCTACACGCATGACGCTGCTCCTTCCAGGGTGCTTCAAGAGTTTCAAAGAGGTTCACTGGTACGTGAGTGGACTGCCTAGAAGTGAAATTGCTGGGGCTCAGGGCATGCAAATTTCGTTGTTTTTTGTGGGGTTTTTTTGCGGTACGCGGGCCTCTCACTGTTGTAGCCTCTCCCGTTGCGGAGCACAGGCTCTGGACGCGCAGGCTCAGCGACCATGGCTCACGGGCCCAGCCGCTCCGCGGCATGTGGGATCCTCCCGGACCGGGGCACGAACCTGTGTCCCCTGCATCAGCAGGCGGACTCTCAACCACTGGGCCACCAGGGAAGCCCAGGGCATGCAAATTTTAAACTCTACTTCCAAATGGATCTCCACAGTGGTGACAATGTACACTACCACCACCAGGAGACAGTGCCCCAGGGGGCCCATCTACTGGCCATCATTTGTGTTCTCAGACTTTTCGATTTTTGCCAATCTGATGGGTGTGAAATGGTTTTTCTTATGTTCGTTGGCTGTACACATTTCCTCTTCCATGAAATACCTATTTATGTTTGTCCACTTTTCTACAGCGTTGCCTGTCTCCTTTCGTGTAGATCTATACTAGCTCTTTATATGTTCTCATTACTAGTTCTCTGTCAGTTTTCTACAGGTATTTCTACAAATACCTGCTTTGGCCTGTGAACTGTCTTTTTATTTACAATGGCATCTTTTGTGGACACTTGACAATTTTCTTTGATATTTTCCTTTATTTTTGCACTTTTGGTGTCATATTTAAGAATTTTTCCCCTGCTCTAAGATCATAAAGAGACTCTCATATTTTCCTCTAGAAGTTTTAAAGTCTTGGTTTTTACAGTTAGGCCTTTAATATACTTGGAATTTATTTTTTAGTTTGGATATAAAGTAAGATTCTAATCTTATGTTTCTCCTATGGAAAACCAGTTGCTTCGGCATCATTTATTGAAGAATCCATCTTAGTTTGGGTTCCCACAGAAGCAGACTCCAAAGAGAAGAGGATCCTAGAGCAGACAGTTTATTTGGAAGGGGTCCCAGGCAACCCTGGGGCAGGGGGTCAGGAAGGTGAGATGAGGAATTCTCTTACTATCGGATGAGCACTTCTATGCATGTGAAAGGATGTTTGTTCTCTTTATTTCTCATTTCTAAGTGTTTGTGGCATCAGGATTTTCAGGTTGTCTGGTCCACTCTGAGGCTGTAACCAAAAGTCTCCAGCGGCTCCAGGACCTCTCCCCAGGAGCCCAGCTGGCACCTCATATCTGCTCCCTCACACCACGCCTTTAAAATCTAGGGTGACAAACACACACCATCTGGGCCCAACCTTCCTTCCCAGCTTCATTTCCTCTGTGCCTCACTCCCTTCCCAACCTGTATCCCCAAACTCTCCTTGATCCCAGAACACTGATCTCTTTCATACCTCTGGGTCTTTCCACATCATGTTTTCTTCACTGAAGTTTTTCTTTGGTGCCCTCATCTGTAAGACTTCTTCAAGGCACGGCTCAAGGGTTACCTCCTCTGTAAGCTTACCCTCCCCGTCTATTAAGAGTCCTTCACATCCCTCCTAGAGCCCCTAGAGCATCCCTACGTCCCTCAGCTAGCACACTCACTCTAGCTGGGGATGAGTCTCTCCTCCAAGAAACTGGGTGCAATGCTGGGGTCTTTCCTCCATCCTGGACCCAACACAGCACCTGCCCAGGCTGCTGGTGCCCCACCCTGTGAGCCACAATCCCAGAGGTACTGTCTGCAAACCCACCAGGGCTTCCTTGCCTTGAGCCGGGTGGGACCTCACAGAACTTTCTGTGATCGGAGAGTGAGACTCCCACCACCATGAAAACAGAAGGCTCTCAGTGCCACAATGAGTGGGCAAGGCTGCGTGGACCCAGAGAATGTGGAGCCCGGGTTCCAAACTGGTGCCCACCTTGCTGGGTCTGCAGGAGGGGGGCGGGGAGGGGCTCTTGACAGAGACCCTCAAGGGGTGAGTGGCTGGAAGGTGGCCAAGTGCGGCCTGGAAGAGAGGAGCTGGGTTGAGGGGAGATGTGCTTGGCCACCCCTCCAGATGAGGGCACCCAGGACACAGAGCTCCACCTGTCAGGCTCCACGCAAATCCTCCGCCTGCCTGGTTCTCCCAGGCCTGGCCCTGTGCCCGCAACCAGCAGCTGCCACCCTCCCTCCCTTGCTCCCTCCCTCCCTCCCTCCCTCAGGGGCCTCTGGTCTTGTCCCGGGGACAGCTGCACTGCAGCAGCAGGCAGAAGGGGGTTTATCACAGGCCTCCCAGCTCGGGCTCCTAAGAGCAACCTTCAAATTGCTGGACACTCCCTGGCAGAGAGTGGCCCCATGGCACCTGGTGTCCTCAACTTGAGTGACAAGCAAAGGACAGGTGCTTCCAGCTGACTGGTTGACCAGAGGCTCTCTTCAAGGCCCCCTTCATCCCCTGTGAGCTCCCCTGGCGCAGCTCCACACTGTGACTATGCCTGGGACCCCTGTTCTCCCTCTGCAGAGCCTTCTGGACAGCCTGCAGCCAAGCCAGACAGCAGGACAACAAAGCAAACACACAGAATGAAATCCTAAAGAGAAATGCGGAGCAGACTCTTTTTAATTTTTTTATAAAGGTAATACCCGCTCATTGTACAAAATTATGTATACATGTATAGATGCGTGCATGTATAAATTTATGTATACACATACATATAGGAATGGATACTATAAATACAAATTTTGGCTGTGCCCTGGCACTGGGGCACAGTCAGTCTCCTTGGAGTATAGTCAGTGACTGCGTCTGTGTTTCCACGAGGAGCCCAGGCCACAGACCATGAGAATAAATAGAGGGTGACGACTGTCAACAAAATGAACACTCCGGTATCTTAGAAACGGCTGCAAGTAGAGAGATGTCAGCTGAGTGGGCTGTGACAGGTGCATGCACGGAAGATGGTCTGGAGCCCTGATGGATTTTATTTGATCTTGAATGTGAACTCCCTGATGTGAGAGGTTTCATGAACTTTGTGTCCTTGGTCCCTGGTGCAAAACGGGTGCTGGTAAGAGCTAGAGAATAAATTTCATGCATTTTGCATTTCCCAGCACGCTCAGAGTCAGATGCCCCAGCCCCAAAGAAGGCATAAAGATCATAAATAATCTTTACGTAAATAATCACACAGGGGCAGCGAGAGCCCAGCCCAAGCTTCCTGCTCATTCTCTCCCCCCGCCCCAGGTGATGAAACCCTGGGAAAACTGTCCTGGTTGAGACAGGTCGGATGATTCTGCAACAGCTAAGGAGATGGTGTATTTTTGATTATTTAATATTCCACCACCCAGAGGTAACATTTTTATTTACTTCCTTCTTTTCCCTATGCTACCTTTTCAACTTTATTTTTACCTAATAAGTAAAATCTTTAAAAGAGATGGTTGGGAGATTAGGAACCAAGATGGCAGAGTAGAAGGACGTGCTCTCACTCCCTCTTGTGAGAGCAACGGAATCACAACTAGCTGCTGGACAATCATCGACAGGAAGACACTGGAACTCACCAGAAAAGATACCCACATCCAAAGACAAAGGAGAAGCCACAGTGAGATGGTAGGAGGGGCGCAATCACAGTAAAATCAAATCCCATAACTGCTGGGTGGCTGACTCACAGACTGGAGAACACTTATACCACAGAAGTCCACCCACTAGAGTGAAGGTTCTGAGCCCCACGTCAGGCTTCCCAACCTGGGGGTCCGGCAACAGGAGGAGGAATTCCTAGAGAGTCAGACTTTGAAGACTCGTGGGATTTGACTGCAGGACTTCGACAGGACTGGGGGAAACAGAGACTCCACTCTTGGAGGGCACACACAAAGTAGTATGTGCATTGGGACCCAGGCGAAGGAGCAGTGACCCCAGGGGAGACTGAACCAGACCTACCTGCTAGTGTTGGAGGGTCTCCTGCAGAGGTGGGCGGTGCCTGTGGCTCACCGTGGGGACAAGGACACTGGCAGCAGAAGTTCTGGGAAGTACTCCTTGGCGTGAGCCCTCCCAGAGTCAGCCATTAGCCCCACCAAAGAGCCCAGTTAGGCTCCAGTGTTGGGTTGCCTCAGGCCAAACACCAACAGGGAGAGAACCCAGTGCCACCCATCAGCAGTCAAGCGGATTAAAATTTTACTGAGCTCCGCCCATCAGAGCAACAGTCAGCTCTACCCACCACCAGTCCCTCTGATCAGGAAGCTTGCACAAGCCTCTTAGATAGCCTCATCCACCACAGGGCAGACAGCAGAAGCAAGAAGAACTACAATCCTGCAGCCTGTGGAACGAAAACCACATTCACAGAAAGACAGACAAGATGAAAAGGCAGAGGGCTATATACCAGATGAAAGAACAAAATAAAACCCCAGAAAAACAACTAAATGAAGTGGAGATAGGCAGCCTTCCAGAAAAAGAATTCAGAATAATGACAGTAAAGATGATCCAGGACCTCGGAGAAAGAATAGAGGCAAAGATCAAGAAGATGCAAGAAATGTTTAACAAAGACCTAGAAGAACTAAAGAACAAACAAACAGAGATGAACAATATAATAACTGAAATGAAAACTACACTAGAAGGAATCAATAGCAGAATAACTGAGGCAGAAGAACGGATAAATGCCCTGGAAGACAGAATGGTGGAATTCACTGCTGTGGAACAGAATAAAGAAAAAAGAATGAAAAGAAATGAAGACAGCCTAAGAGACCTCTGGGACAACATTAAATGCACCAACGTTCTCACTAGAGGGGTCCCAGAAGGAGAAGAGAGAGAGAAAGGACCCGAGAAAATATTTAAAGAGATTATACTTGAAAACTTTCCTAACATGGGAAAGGAAAGGGCCACCCAAGTCCAGGAAGCGCAGAGAGTCCCATACAGGATAAATCCAAGGAGAGACATGCCAAGACACATAGTAATCAAACTGGCAAAAATCAAAAACAAAGAAAAATTATTGAAAGCAGCAAGGGAAAAATGACAAATACCATACAAGGGAACTCCCATAAGGTTAACAGCTGATTTCTCAGCAGAAACTCTACAAGCCAGAAGGGAGTGGCATGATATACTTAAAGTGATGAAAGGGAAGAACCTACAACCAAGATTACTCTACCCGGCAAGGATCTCATTCAGATTCGATGGAGAAATCAAAAGCTTTACAGACAAGCAAAAGCTAAGAGAATTCAGCACCATCAAACCAGCTCTACAACAAATGCTAAAGGAACTTCTCTAAGTGGGAAACACAAGAGGAGAAAAGGACCTACAAAAACAAACCCAAAACAATTAAGAAAATGGTCATAGGAACATACATATCGATAATTACCTTAAGCATGAATGGATTAAATGCTCCAACCAAAAGACACAGGCTTCATGAATGGATACAAAAACAAGACCCATATATATGCTGTCTACAAGAGACCCACTTCAGACCTAGGGACACATACAGGCTGAAAGTGAGGGGATGGAAAAAGATATTCCATGCAAATGGAAATCTAAAGAAAGCTGGAGTAGCAATACTCATATCACATAAAATAGACTTTAAAATAAAGAATGTTACAAGAGACAAGGAATGACACTACATAATGATCAAGGAATCAATCCAAGAAGAACAGATAACAATTATAAATATATATGCATCCAACACAGGAGCACCTCAATACATAAGGCAACTGCTATGGACATCGACAGTAACACAATAATAGTGGGGGACTTTAACACCTCACTTACATCAATGGACAGAACATCCAAAATGAAAATAAATAAGGAAACAGAAGCTTTAAATGACACAATAGACCAGATAGATTTAATTGATATTTATAGGACATTCCATCCAGGAACAACAGATTACACTTTCTTCTCAAGTGCGCACGGAACATTCTCCAGGATAGATCACATCCTGGGTCACAAATCAAGCCTCAGTAAATTTAAGAAAACTGAAATCATATCAAGCATCTTTTCTGACCACAACACTATGAGATTAAAAATGAATTACAGGGGAAAAAACGTAGAAAACACAAAGACATGGAGGCTAAACAATATGTTACTAAATAACCAAGAGATCACTGAAGAAATCAAAGAGGAAATCAAAAAATACCTAGAGCCAAAGGACAACGAAAACACAATGACATAAAACCTATGGGATGCAGCAAAAGCAATTCTAAGCAGGAAGTTTATAGCTATACAAGCCTACCTCAAGAAACAAGAAAAATCTCAAATAAACAATCTAACCTTACACCTAAAAGAACTAAAGAAAGAAGAACAAACAAAACCAAAGTTAGCAGAAGGAAAGAAATCATAAAGATCAGAGCAGAAATAAATGAAATAGAAACAAAGAAAACAATAGCAAAGATCAGTAAAAGTAAAAGCTGGTTCTTTGAGAAGATAAACAAAATTGATAAACCATTAGCCAGACTCATCAAGAAAAAGAGGGAGAGGACTCAAATCAATAAAATTAGAAATGAAAAAGGAGAAGTTACAACAGACACCACAGAAATACAAAGCATCCTAAGAGACTACTACAAGCAACTCTATGCCAATAAAATGGACAACCTGGAAGAAATGGACAAATTCTTAGAAAGGTATAACCTTCTAAGACTGAACCAGGAAGAAATAGAAAATATGAACAGACCAATCACAAGTAATGAAACTGAAACTGTGATTAAAAATCTTCCAACAAACAAAAGTCCAGAACCAGATGGCTTCACAGGTGAATTCTATCAAACACTTAGAGAGGAGCTAACACCCATCCTTCTCAAACTCTTCCAAAAAATTGCAGAGGAAGGAACACTCCCAAACTCATTCTATGAGGCCACCATCACCCTGATACCAAAACCAGACAAAGATACTACAAAAAAAGAAAATTACAGACCAATATCACTGATGAATATAGACACAAAAATCCTCAACAAAATACTAGCAAACAGAATCCAACAACACATTAAAAGGATCATACACCATGATCAGGTGGGATTTATCCCAGGGATGCAAGGATTCTTCAATATATGTAAACCAATCAATGTGATACACCATATTAACAAATTGAAGAACAAAAACCATACGATCATCTCAATAGGTGCAGAAAAAGCTTTTGACAAAATTCAACACCCATTTATGATAAAAACTCTCCAGAAAGTGGGCCTAGAGGGAACCTACCTCAACATAATAAAGGCCATATATGACAAACCCACAGCAAACATCATTCTCAATGGTGAAAAACAGAAAGCATTTCCTCTACGATCAGGAACAAGACAAGGGTGTCCACTCTCACCACTATTATTCAACATAGTTTTGGAAGTCCTAGCCACAGCAATCAGAGAAGAAAAAGAAATAAAAGGAATACAAATTGGAAAACAAGAAGTAAAACTGTCACTGTTTGCAGATGACATGATACTATACATAGAGAAACCCAAAGATGCCACCAGAAAACTACTAGAGCTAATCAATGAATTTGTAAAAGTAGCAGGATACAAAATTAATGCACAGAAATCTCTTGCATTCCTATACACTAGTGATGAAAAATCAGAAAGAGAAATTAAGGAAACACTCCCATTTACCACTGCAAGAAAAAGAATAAAATACCTAGGCAAAAACCTACCTAGGGAGACAAAAGACCTTTATGCAGAAAACTATAAGACACTTTTGAAAGAAATTAAAGATGATACCGGGGCTTCCCTGGTGGCGCAGCAGTTGAGAGTCTGCCTGCCGATGCAGGGGACACGGATTTGTGCCCCGGTCCAGGAAGATCCCACATGCCACGGAGCAGCTGGGCCCATGAGCCATGGCCACTGAGCCTGCACGTCCGGAGCCTGTGCTCCACAGCGGGAGAGGCCACAACAGTGAGAGGCCCACGTACCGCAAAAAAAAAAAAAGATGATACCAACAGATGGAGAGATATACCATGTTCTTGGACTGGAAGAATCAATATTGTGAAAATAACTATACTACCCAAAGCAATCTACAGATTCAATGCAATCCCCATCAAATTTCCAATGTAACTTTTTACGGAACTAGAACAAAAAATCTTAAAATTTGTATGGAGACACAAAAGACCCCAAATAGCCAAAGCAGTCTTGAGGGAAAAAAACGGAGCTGGAGGAATCAGACTCCCTGACTTAAGACTATACTACAAAGCTACAGTAATCAAGACAATATGGTACTGGCAAAAAAACAGAAACATAGGTCAATGGAGCAAGATAGAAAGCCCAGAGATAAATCCACGCACCTATGGTCAACTAATCTATGACAAAGGAGGCAAGGATATACAATGGAGAAAAGACAGTCTCTTCAATAAGTGTTGCTGGGAAAACTGGACAGCTACCTGTAAAAGAACGAAATTAGAACACTCCCTAACACCATACACAAAAATAAACTCTAAATGGATTCGAGACCTAAATGTAAGACCAGACACTATAAAACTTAGAGGAAAACATAGGAAGAACACTCTTTGACATAAATCACAGCAAGATCTTTTTTGATCCACCTCCTAGAGTAATGGAAATAAAAACAAAAATAAACAAATGGGACCTAATGAAACTTCAAAACTTTTGCACAGGAAAGGAAACCATAAACAAGATGAAAAGACAAACCTCAGAATGAGAGAAAATATTTGAAAATGAATCAACGGACAAAGGATTAATCTCCAAAATATATAAACAGCTCATGCAGCTCAATATTAAACAAACAAACAACCCAATCCAAAAATGGGTAGAAGACCTAAAAAGGCATTTCTCCAAAGAAGACATACAGATGGCCAAGAAGCACATGAAAAGCTGCTCAACATCACTGATTATTAGAGAAATGCAAATCAAAACTACAATGAGGTATCACCTCACACCAGTTAGAATGGGCATCATAAGAAAATCTATAAACAATAAATGTTGGAGAGGGTGTGGAGAAAAGGGAACCCTCTTGCACTGTTGGTGGGAATGCAAATTGATACAGCTGCTATGGAGAACAGTATGGAGGTTCCTTAAAAAACTAAAAATAGAATTACCATATGATCCAGCAATTCCACTACTGGGCATATACCCAGAGAAAACCATAATTCAAAAAGACACATGCACCCCAATGTTCATTGCAGCACTATTTACAATAGCCAGGTCATGGAAGCAACCTAAATGCCCATCGACAGACGAATGGATAATGAAGGTGTGGTACATATATACAATGGAATATTACTCAGCCATAAAAAGGAACAAAATTGGGTCATTTGTAGAGACATGGATGGATCTAAAGACTGTCACACAGAGTGAAGTAAGTCAGAAAGAGAAAAACAAATATCATATATTAACGCATATATGTGGAACCTAGAAAAATGGTACAGATGAACTGGTTTGCAGGGCAGAAATTGAGTCACAGATGTAGAGAACAAACGTATGGACACCAAGGGGGGAAAGTGGTGGTGGGGTGGTGGTGGTGGTGTGATGAACTGGGCGATTGGGATTGACATGTATATACTGATGTGCATAAAACTGGTGACTAATAGGGACCTGCTGTATTAAGAAATATTTAAAATTAAATTTAAACGAAGAGAGATGGTTGGACCATATTCCGGATAAACTTTTAAATGTCATTTTTGCCTTGAAGGTTAAGAATTTCATATTATTAAAAAATAATATAAATACAATTTCACAAGATTGCATAATATCTCATCCTATGGATGTTTTGGTTCATTCAGCAACTACTTATTTTATGCCTACTATGTGGTAGGCATTTTCAAGCACTGGGTGTATCAGAAATTACTCATCCACCATCTGTTGAATGTTTAGGTTGTTTGCAATTTTTCATTCTTAAACTAACACTATGACAAACATCTTTGTATGTAAGAGGGGTTTTATATTTCAAGTTATTTTCTTAGGGTAGATTCTTAGAAGTTGAATTACTGGGTCAAAGAGTAACAATATTTTTAAGATTCTCAATACATTGTGCCAAACTGCTTTCCAAAAGGCGTACCAGGGACTTCCCTGGTGTCCAGTGGTCAAAACTACATGTTTCCCAATGCAGGGGGCCGGGGGCCCAGGTTCAATCCCTGGTCAGGGAACTAGATTCCACGTGCTGCAACTGAGAGCCTGCATGCCGCAACGTAGACCCGCTGCAGCCAAATAAATATTTGAAAAACAATAAGGCATACCAATTTGTACTTTCTTTATCAGAAGAGTATCTATTTTGTGTATCCTGACATTATTCAATTTTGTCACTAGGAAAAAAAGTACAAATATCTTATTCGATTAATTTGTATCTCTTACTAATTTTTCTTGTGTTTTTAAAATTTTTTCCTTCCTTTGTGAGTCATCTATTCATATCCAGTTATCTATTGGAGTCTGTGTCTTTCTTAGAGGTCTGTATAAATTTTTTATATACTAAGATAGTTACTCTATCATTTTTAAACATATTATCTTTAAAAAATAATATCTATGATTTTATTCTTTTACTAATTTTAATTTTTTTAATAAAGATCATCAAAATCACACATGAATATAGTTTTAAAATCAGATGGTAACACTACCAAGAAAGTGAAAAGACAGAATGGGAGACAATATTTGCAAATCATATATCTGATCAGAGTCTAGTATCCAGAATATATAAAGCACACTTACAACTCAGCAACAAGAAAAACAATCCAGTTTAAAAATAGGTAAAGGGGTCCACCTGCCGATGCAGGGGACACAGGTTCGTGCCCCGGGCCGGGAAGATCCCACATGCCGCGAAGCGGCTGGGCCCGTGAGCCATGGCCGCTAAGCCTGCGCGTCCGGAGCCTGTGCTCCACAACAGGAGAGGCCACAACAGTGAGAGGCCCGCGTACCGCAAAAAAAAAAAAAAAAAAAATATACAAGTGGGTAAAAAGCACCTGAGAAGATACTCAACATCATTAGTCAGTAAGGAAATACAAATCAAAATCACAAGATACTACTTCACACCCACTAGGATGGCTATTAAAAAAAACAAAAAACAGAAAATAACAGATGCTGGCAAGGATGCAGAGAAACTGGAACCCTCATACATTGCTGGCGGGAAATGTAAAATGGTGTAACTTCAGTGGAAGAGTTTGGGAATTCCTCAGAAAGTTAAATATAGAATTACGACATGACCCAGCAATTCCATTCCTACGTTTATACCCTAAGAATTGAAAACAGATATTCAAACAAATACTTGAACAATGAATGTTCATAGCGTCACCATTCACAACAGCCCCAAGTGGAAATAACCCAAATGTCCTTCAGTTACTGAATGGATAAACAAACAAAGCTGGTATTATTCAGGCAAGAGAATATTATTCAGCCATAAAAAGGCATGAAACACTGAGACATATTACAACATGGGTGAACCTCAAAAACATCATGCTAAATGAAAGATGCCGACACAAAAGGTCACATACTGTGTGATTCCATTGAAATCAAACTTCCAGAATAGGTAAATCAGTAGAGACAGAAGGCAGATTAGTGGTTGCCAGGAGCTGGAGGGTTGGGGGAAAGAGACAGGGGGTGGGGAGGGGCTGCTTGATGGATATGTGGTTTCCTTTGCAGGGGGGCATGAAAATGTCTTAGAACTAGACAGAGGTAGAGGTTGCACAACACTGTGAGTGTACTAAATGCTACTGAAGTGTATATTTTCAAATGGTTAATGGTTCATTTTATGTTATGTGAAATTTTACACCACCACCACCAAAATCAAGTGGTAAGGACAGCTTGTAATCATCAAGCTGTCATCTGTTCCATCTTCCCAATTCTACTTCCCAAAGGCAGTCACGCTTTTGATCTCTTTTCCCTTCTCATAATGAATTCGAGATATCCAATTAATATACTTATGCTGCCATCTCTTCATTTACTAATTTTAAATGTTACCTAATGACTTCCTATTATGACAGATAAGATATAATTCCCTTAGCTCTCCCACCACCTCTCCTTCCTCATCTTCTCATCATAGTTATACAAATATTTTAGTGAAATAATAAGTGTTTAAATGATGACTACAGAGGAATGTCACTCAGGACTTCCTTGGTGGTGCAGTGGTTAAGAATCCGCCTGCCAATGCAGGGGACACGGGTTCGAGCCCTCGTCCGGGAAGATCCCACATGCCGTGGAGCAACTAAGCCCCTGCGCCACAACTACTGAGCCTGCGCTCTAGAGCCCACGAGCCACAACTACTGAAGCCCGTGCACCTAGAGCCCGTGCTCCACAACAAGAGAAGCCACCACAATGAGAAACTCGTGCACCACAACGAAGAGTAGCCCCCGCTCTCTGCAACTAGAGAAAGCCCACACACAGCAATGAAGACCCAATGCAGCCAAAAATAAATAAATCAAATAAATTAAAAAAAAGAAATGTCACTCAGCACAGATCCAAGTGGAAAGGGATGATTACATTTCCATTCTTGCTCAATTTTTTACTTTTCTGGGAGTTAACAATTCCTCTGTTCTTTTAGTTGCATAATTTTCTACATACACGTTCTGAAAGTTTCCCAACTGCTCTGTTGTGTCGGATATTGTGTGGGGTGTCTCATCTCCAGGAGGCAACCCTCAGCATCCTTTGCCACTTGCCTGTGCTGGATCCACTTTTCCTGAATCTCACGTTCCCCCTTCCTCTTGTCTTGCTGAAGTCCACCCTCCAGTAAAAGGAGTCCCAGAGATACATGTTTTACATCCTAGATTATCTGGAAATATCTCTGTTCTGCTTTCACACTTTATTATTAGTCACTTGGCTGGGTATGAAATTGATAGAAAATCCTCTTCCCCCACAACCCCGGCGGGTATGCGACACCTAGCCTCCAGAGTCACTCTTGAAAAATTCTGGTCCCATCCAACTCTCATTCCTTGGCCTGATGCCTGTTTTTCCTCTCTGGAAGCTTGTAGAACCTTGTTACGCCTGGTGTTCTAAAATTTCACTACGTTGTGCCTTGGCGTGTCTTTTATTATGCTGGCAACTGGTGGTCTGCAATTGTGTTCCTTGTACAAATTCTCTGATTTCCTCCCCTCTGGTGCCTCTGTGTCTCTTTCCAGAACTCTAAGTGTGTTTATACTGAACATTCTGGATTGATGCTCCATGACTCTCATCTGTTCTCTGTACTTTTCAACTCCTTGTCCTTTTTTGCTACTTTGTGAGAGATTTCTTCAGGTTTAGCTCCTCTACCTTCGACTGAAATTTGGAGTTCACTGCCCTCTTGAACTCTAAGAGAATACTACTTGGAAGTTCCTCAAGTTTTCTTCTGAACTGGCATTGTCTGTTTTTTATAGATTGCTCTTTCCTGATTGTTAAGTTCTTTTGTTCATGCAGGGGCTTGCCTTTCCTTATCCGACAGCTAATCCTTTTATTTATTTATTTATTTATTTTTGGCTGCGTTGGGTCTTCATTGCTGCGTGCGGGCTTTCTCTAGCTGTGGTGAGCAGGGGCTACTCTTCGTTGTGGTGCACGAGCTTCTCATTGTGGTGGCTTCTCTTGTTGAGGAGCACGGGCTCTAGGCGTGAGGCCTTCAGTTGTTGTGGCATGAAGGCTCAGTAGTTGTGGCGCACGGCTTAGTTGCTCCGCGGCATGTGGGATCTTCCCGGACAAGGGCTCGAACCCGTGTCCCCTGCATTGGCAGGTGGATTCTTAACCACTGCACCACCAGGGAAGTCCCCGATGGCTAATCCTTGATTAGGTGTTTCTATTAACTGTGTGGCTCTAAAAAGTTAATTGGAAGTTCCATGTGGAAGTTCCCAGAGGTGTAATGTATCAACTGGCAAATTTCGTTTTAGGGAGGGTGCACAGGGAACCAGGCCACCTCTGGGCCTCCCAGAGATCAGGCTGGGAGGGTTTTGCTCTGAGGACTTGAATTTCTCCAGAGAAGCACCTTCTGATCACCTGCCTGGGATGTGGATGTACTTGACTCATCTGGATGGTGTGAAGGTTCCAGGCTAATCCCTTGTTTTCAATACCCTCTGCTACATGGAGTTTCTTTTCTTTTTTTTTTTTTTGGGGGGGGGGGGTGTGTGTGTGGGAGGGGGCTGTGCTGCGGGCTAGCAGGATCTTAGTTCCTCGACCAGGAACTGAACCCGTGCCCCTTGCAGTGGAAGTGCAGAGTCCTAACCACTGGACCACCAGGGAATTCCCAACAAGGCGTTTCTGAGTGAGGATCTTTCCTGGGTCAGTTTCTCCCACCTGGTTCACAGCTTCACAGCTGCAGTATAAATGCCTGCCTGCTTGAATACAGCAGGCGCGGCAGCCGGGGGTGGTCAGTTCTTACAGACGGACATCCTCTCCACCTGACTTCAGTCCCGCCTCCCCCCGACCCCCATCCCCACCATGATGCCTCCAAGCTCAAGCACATCCATCTGCCCTCCTCCTGTCATCACCTCTTCCATTCTCTCCAAACCGTTTTAAGTATCTTATTTGATAATAATCCCTTTCTCATTCTTTGTCTTGGTGAGTCTTCATCATTCTTATTTTCACTATTGTTGTAGCAAATCTTGGGAGATGAAGGCGTGCAGCCAATCCACTACTTTAGCTGAAGTCCTGTATTGTGCTTTGACATATGAAGCCAGTGATGGGTTAAGTGACATCCCCCAAAAAAGATATGTTGAAGTCCTACACCCTAGTACTGCAGAATGTGACCTTATTTGGAAATAGGGTTGTTGCATGTGTAATTAGTTGAGATAAGATCACGCTGGTTAAGGATGGGCCCTTAACCCAATATGACTGGTGTCCTTATAAGAAGAGAGAGACACAGAGACCCACAGGGAGAACTCCACAGGAACATGGAGACAGAGGCTGGAGTGATGCGCCTACAAGCCACAGGCTACCAAGGAGTGCCAGCAAACACCAGAAACTGGGAGGCAAGGAAGGATTTCTTCCTGTAGGTTTCAGAGGGAGCATGGCCCTGCCGACAGCTTGATTTTGGACGTCTAGCCTCCAGAACAGTGAAACAGTAAATTTCTGTTGTTTTAAGCCAAGTAGTATATGGCACTTTACTACAGCCAACCTAGAAAACTAATACGGAACCCGTAACTTTTTGTGATCGCATAAATCAGCGTTGTTTTCACTGTGATTTTTTTTTTTTTTTTTGGCTGTGTTGGGTCTTCGTTGCTTCACGCAGGCTTTCTCTAGTTGCGGCAACCAGGGGTTACTCTTCACTGTGGTGTGCAGGCTTCTCATTGCGGTGACTTCTCTTGTTGCAGAGCATGGGCTCTAGGCACGCAGGCTTCAGTAGTTGTGGCGCACAGGCTTAGTTGGTCTGCGGCATGTGGGATCTTCCCGGACCAGGGATCGGACCCGTGTCCCCTGCGTTGGCAGGCGGATTCTTAATCACTGCGCCACCAGGGAAGTCCTCACTGTGATATTTTTGACTGCTTTAAAATTCAAAGGTCCTCCTCTACCCCAAACTTCCTTCTACCTTCTTCAAGCGTTTTTCTAATGGTTTGATTTTTTTCCCCCTCAAATTTAACTTTTTTATCTGTTTGGAATTTATACAGGCATGCAGCTTGAGGTGAGAATCTAAACATCCTCTTCTCCCAAACAGCTAACCAAACGAGCCCCACCTAATTTGTTAAATAATCCTTCCATTCCTATTGACTTGTGAGGTTACTTTTGACATAGAATTAATTTACATGTGTATAAAGTATGTTTCTGGGCTATTTATACTATTTTACTGATCTACTTATTCTTAAACGAGTAAGTCACTATTTTAATCATTAAAATGTGTTTGGATATTTAGTAGGGAAAGTTTGTCCTCACTGCAATCTTTTTCAAAGTTTTAACATTTTTCTTTTTTTTTCTAAATTTATTTCATTTATTTATTTTTGGTTGTGTTGGGTCTTTGTTGCTACACACAGGCTTCCTCTAGTTGTGGTGAGCGGGGGCTACTCTTCATTGCGGTGCGCGGGCTTTCGTTGCGGTGGCTTCTCTTGTTGCAGAGCATGGGCTCTAGGCACGTGGGCTTCAGTAGTTGTGGCTCACAGGCTCAGTAGTTGTGGCTCGCAGGCTCTAGAGCACGGGCTCAGTAGTTGTGGCGCATGGGCTTAGTTGGTCCGCAGCATGTGCGATCTTCCCGGACCAGGGATTGAACCCACGTCCCCTGTGTTGGCAGGTGGATTCTTATCCACTGCGCCACCAGGGAAGCCCTTAAAATTTTTCTTATTTATTCTTCCTGATAAGTTTTAGAAAAACTGAAGTTCCAAAATAAATTCTACTGGGGTTTTGTTTACAAATAGGACAAGTATAAATTACACTAGAAAGAGCTGACCTCTCTACAAATTCCATAGTTTCCATCTGGAAACAAAGTACGTCTCTCCACTAGCACATCTGCTTTATATCTCTCAGTAAAGTCTTATAATTTTCATCAGGACCCCTCTATCACATATACCCTCCCCCGCCGAAGTCACTCCTTATTCCTTTACCTTACCCTGCATGTATAGTATATTCATCATTATAAGAAGAATAAGAAAAGCAGCTAATATTTAGGGGGCTCACTAGATGCCACACCTTGTTCTAAGCCCTTTTATAAGCATCATCTCACCAAATTCTTGCACCAGTATGAGCTGGTACCTATCATTTCCACTTACATATGAAAACAACTAAGACACAGAGAGATAATTAGTTCAAGGTCACAGAGACAGAACCAGGTTCAAATCCAAGCAATTTTACTCTGGAGCCCATGGTCTTATCTCAAATCAATATTTTTACTATTCAACTGTAAAAAAGAATGAGGAAGCCTGTTATCTGCTGATATATAAAAACTGCCAAGATAGTTGGTTAAGCAAAAAAGTGATTCTGAACTATCATTTATATAAAAAGTGGGGAAGAGGGTAATATTCCAGTATATGTATATTTGCTTATACATAAAAATTAAATATTTGAATGGACACAAAAAGAAATTAGTGGGCTTCCCTGGTGGCGCAGTGGTTGAGAGTCCGCCTGCCGATGCAGGGGACACGGGTTCGTGCCACGGTCTGGGAAGATCCCACATGCCGCGGAGCGGCTGGTCCTGTGAACCATGGCCACTGAGCCTGCGCGTCCGGAGCCAGTGCTCCGCAACAGGAGAGGCCACAACAGTGAGAGGCCCACGTACCGCAAAAAAAAAAAAAAGAAATTAGTAAGTGAGTGGTTCTCTCTCTTGGAGTTGAGCAGAAACTAGGCAGCAGGGGGACAGGAGTGGGAGGGAGACTTTTTGCTTTTTTTTTTTTTTTTTCAGTACGTGGGCCTCTCACTGTTGTGGCCTCTCCTGTTGCAGAGCACAGGCTCCGCACGCCCAGGCTCAGCGGCCATGGCCCACGGGCCCAGCCGCTCCCCGGCATGTGGGATCTTCCCGGCCCGGGGCACGAACCTGTGTCCCCTGCATCGGCAGGTGGACTCTCAACCACTGCGCCACCAGAGAAGCCCTTGCTTTTTTTTTTTTAATCAAGTAAGTGTATTACTTCCTCAAAATTAAGTAAATTTAAAAATTTTTAATTTAAAATAAAATACATAGCAGACACTCAGTAAATTATAAGTGAAGGATTAACAATTACATAGATTCTTACAAAGATATTTTATGGTCTTGCCGCTTCTCTGAATAGGATCTGTTTTATAGTATAGTTTCAAGCTGCTTGCTAATATATAGGAAAATATATTATTAATTTTTATAATCTCACTCCTAACACTTTTATTCCTTATAGTGAACTTGCTTATTAATTCTAAGACCCTTTTCCATTGGTTCTTCTGGGTTTTCAGTGAATAGGGCAGGTCCATAAATGTGTTCAGACAGGCCAGGGATGAAAATGAGGAACGGTAAGGATGGTGGTAAAGGAAAGAGTGTGTTTTCCATGTAAAGACACTGAGTTCCATTTTTTAAAAAACACTGTGTGGGCCAAACGAAACAAGCCCACAAAAGAATCCAGCCCTCGGGCTGCCAGTCTGCGGCCTCTGCTTGCAGTATTCCCTGTTCACTCATGCTTTCCCCCTCCCTCTTCCCCTCAGCTACACCGTCCCCATGCCTCCCCCCCACCCCGCCTCCCCCCACCGCATTTTCCAAAGCCTTCTTCCAGACCCACCTGCCCCCAGGCCTCCCCAGCTCCTCCAGTCTGCACGGAGCTTTCTACTCTTCTCCACAGCTGTCAGGTTTAGAACCACTTTTAGAATCACGGCAAGACTCAGTGTGGCTCCGGGCTCTTTAATAAGCAACTTGAGACAGTTAATCCTGCCTTGCTGGGCTCCTCCCACCCTTGCCAGCATCCTCTGCTCCTGTGGTTAGCGGATCAGATCACAGTGACCGTTCAGCCCACCCATTCTTCCTGGGGTCTAGGAGCAACTTAAACTCAGCAATCAAGTCTGATTCATGCACGACGCCTGGCGCCTGGCACTGCAGGCGCTTGGGAAACCTTGTCTGCTGAGTGACGAAGGCTGTCGGGCAGGTCTTCCTCTTCTTGGCAGGCATTCCAACTAACCCACGCATCCAAAACCCTGATGGAACTTTGTAGAACAAGCCAAAGAGGATGATGGCACCCCTGTCCTCCAGGGACCAGGCACAGCCTCCATGAGGTGGGGTCTGTTTTTTACACCTGTCACGTAGAGCAAGCCCTCAGAAATTTATTGGCTGGCCGACATGATGCTTACCACCCATACAGCCACCCAGAGACAAAAAAAAAACGATGTATGAGGGACACCAATAAGAAGGGGGTGAGAAAAGTCTCACGGGGCTTCATGACCCTGGAGCACCCATGGAGCCCCTCACTGAGACGTGAATACTTTTGCCCCTAAATGAGAATGATTGCCTTTGCCCCTCCCAAGGCTGTGCGAACATTCACATTTTATTCTAGCAAAAACTCTATCTTGTACGGTGGTCCTCACTTTAGAGATGAAAAAATGGAGACTGGGAGAAGTTAAGTGACTCGTCCAAGATCACACGGGGAGTGTGCCCTGCAGTCAGAACTGGGACACTGAACTTTGACTCTACCTCCACCGTTCTTTCCTGGGAGATTCCAGGTAGGAATTCTGAAGAGAGGTGGCAGGGGTTTGAATGATGTGACCTGCAGAGGAGAAGCCTGGGGTTAACTGCTGTCCCACTGTGCTGTGGTAGAGACTGAGGTTGTAACTGCAAGCAACACAGATCCTTCCGTTGCTCATGAAGCCCCCATTCTGGCCTTGGTGGTGGGAGACAAATGATGAAACCCGAAAACAAATAAACAAGGTGACTCTACCCAGTGGTAAGTGTCATGAAGAAAATACAATGAGCTGATGAGACAGTGAGTGGGTACAGCTTTCTGGGGAGTCAGAAGAAGCCCCTTTAAAGAGGTAGCAATTGGATGGAAAGCAAAGAGCTGATGCGAAGTTTCTAAGACAGGAGCAAGAAGCTGACACATGGTAAGCAAGCTGGGGCCGGTGAGGGTGTGAGCAGCTTACAGAGGACCTTACAGTTCAGTTAACGAAGGTGGATTTTATTCTAAGCAATTAGGAAGCCCCTGGAAGGTTTTAAGCAGGACAGTGAAATAATCTGATTTATGTTTTTGTTTTTTTAAATTTTAAGCTCTCTGGCTATGCTGCAGGAGACGAATAATAGGGAACTAAGACTCAGATAAAAAGAGCAGACTGAGCTGTCATACACATGACCTCTCCCACATAATATGTAGACATACTAGAAAAAAACACATTAAAAAAATATCATTAACATGGAAATGAACTTGAAAGCATCTCCAGGTACCAGAAAGCTACGGAGGCAAATGAGATTTGAAGCCACATGCTACGGGATAAACACGCCAGACATGTGCTATGAGGCAGGGGTCCCTAACCCCTGGGCTACGGACCGGTATCCTGTGGCCTGTTAGGAACCGGGCCACATAGCAGGAGGTGGGTGGCGGGCGAGCGAGTGAAGCTTCCTCTGCCGCTCCCCATGGCTCCCCATCCCTCGCATTACTGCCTGAACCATCCGCCTGCACAGCCCGTGGAAAAATGCTGGTCCCAGGAGAGGGCAGAGCAGCTCTTACCTGTGCACTCCACCTCCCCTCCCCGCCCCACCCCCACCCCCACGCCGAGAGCCAGGCTTGACAGGGACCGCACACTCGCCCGAGGTAACTCTCCAGGACAGGAGGTAGTTTTAAATACAGACGAGAAGGAATTAACAAGAAATGACTCCCTGGCCCCAAGCACTAAGCCGGTGATTTCATAATTAAGACACTGACACCACACCCGCACTCTGCTCCCTGTGGACCCACAGAAAATCTGGTATAACTTCACTCTTCTATCAAGAAAAAAAAAGTTATTTTCTTCTCCTTCTTCTCTCTTCAGACATAACATCATCAACGCAGCTCTTTAAATATCTGTGCCAGGAGGCTATATTTAGTGACTGTTTGGCCCTTAAAATGAGCCTGATTTCCTGTGGCAAAAAGTTCTCAGCAACAAGGAGAGAGGCCTGGAGAATTCTGAAGCAGTGACAAAGAGCTTTAAAGCTGGAGATGTTCAAACAGTGTAAGAAAGGAGTTGACTGCTTTTTCTGGAGCAATGACTGGCATCCAAGATAGAGGGAGAAAAACCATAATAAAAGGGTGTTCACTCTGAACACCACCAAAGTCGTTCGAGAGAACTGCCTGACACCAGGCAAGTGTTTGGGCCGATAACTGAATGTGGTACATAGTCCTCTTTCAGAGAGGCAGGAGGGAGATCAGTCTACTCATTCATTCACTCACTCGCTCACTCACTCCTTCATCATTCACTCATTTATCATCACTCACTCATTCATTCAGTGACTCACTCATATACTCATTCATTCATTCTCTCACTCACCCACTCATTTACTAACCACATTTGTGTATTTCCCCATGTGCAAAGCCCTTTGGTTTACAAAAGCTCTAAGTCATGGGGCAAACAAGATACACAAACCATGGGACTTAGAAGGGTGTCCCTAGAAAGGGCCCTTGTTGGGACACAAAGTGACTGCTGTGGGGGACCTGGAGGGCGATGGGCACTTCCACGGGGGCCGTTCAGGAAGGCTTCATGGGGAGGGGAAACCACCACCGGCACTGGCTACTGCTCCAGGCTCTCTCATTCAACCCATTCACTGAGCCCAGATGTCAGTACATTACCCCATATTCCAGATGAGGAGTTTTCCCAAGGCCCCCCCAAGATAAGTAACCAAACTGGAGCTGGAGCTAAGCTTGTTTGACTGCTAAGTGCTTAACTACGTGGGCCAGGCCGTCTGCAGCAGAAGGAGGCCAACAGAAGTACATCTGCCAGACTGCAGACAAAGGTCTTACGCCATTTCTCCCTTCAAGACCTGGGGCACTCAAAGCAGCTCCTCTCTGGAAAAGGCCCCAGATCTGTTCCCTCCTCCAAAGCAACCTAGACTTTCCATACTTTCCCTCCTCAGACACCACTGTCCTGTCCCTCTGCATGTGGGGTCTCCGGGGTCTCCACGATGACCCAAGGGAGTAAAGGAATGCACGTTTACTTAGCCCTGACTAACGTTTGCCAAGCAACATGCCATTCTTTTTTATTTTTAACATTTTAGTTTGAGATAATTTTAGACTTTCAGAAGAACTGCAAAAATAGTACAAAGTTCCTGTACATCTTTGCCTGGCTTCCCCTTATATTAACTAACATCTTATATAACCATAGGAAAAATCATCAAAATGAAGAAATTCACTTTGGTACAATATTATTAACTATATTACAAAATTAATTTAGATTTCTCCAGTTTTTCCATTAGTATCCTCTTTTTTTTTTAACTGAAGTATAGCTGATTTACAATGTTGTGTTAGTTTCAGGTGTACAGCAAAGTGATTCAGTTATTTTATATATATATATATATATATATATATATATATGCACATATATATTCTTTTTCAAATTATTTTCCAATATAGGTTATTACAGAATAATGAGTATATTGGGACTTCCCTGGTGGCGCAGTGGTTAAGAATCCGCCTGCCAATGCAGGGGACATGGGTTCAAGCCCTGGTCCAGGTAGATCCCACATGCCGTGGAGCAACTAGGCCCGTGAGCCACAACTACTGAAGCCCGTGTGCCTAGAGCCCGTGCTCCGCAATGAGAGGCCACCACAATGAGAAGCCTGCGCACCACAACGAAGAGTAGCCCTGGCTCACCGCAACTAGAGGAAGCCCGCGCACAGCAACAAAGACCCAACACAGCCAAAAATAAATAAATAAATTTATATATATTTTTAAAAAAGAATATTGAGTATAGTTCCCTGTGCTACACAGTAGGTCCTTGTTGGTTATCTATTTTATATATAGTAGTGTATATGTTAATCCCAAACTCCTATTTTATCCCTCCCCCCCACCCCCAGTGTCCTCTTTCTATTTCAGGATCCAATCCAGGATCCCAGCTTGTATTAATTGTCACATATCCTTAGTCATTCCTGGTCTTTCATGACCTTGACATGTTTGAAGAGGACTGGTCAGTTATTCTGTAGAACATCCCTCAATTGGGGTTTGTCTGATGTTTTCTCATGATTAAATTGAGGTTATGGACTTTTGGCAAGAAAGCCACATAGGTGATGTGCCCAGGTCAGTCTACATCGTCATTCATTTCAATACACTGCCCTCTCTGACTTTCTCTGTATCCTCAGGGTAAACCCATTCGAGAGGTATTACTACCCCCACTATATAGATTGGAAAACTGAGGCAAGGAAGTTAAGGCATTTGCCCAAGGTCACAGGGGTGGTAAGTAACAGAGACAGGATTTGAACTCAGTTCTGTCTTTGGATCATGCTATTACACACCAAGCTGCTACTTCAAGTCTTTTTAGTTTAAAATAATTCATCATGATCTTGACTGAATATAGGAAGTTGGACTTGGATGTTAATTATTCCTAGTTCTACAAGTGTGATTCTAAAACCAATGAATAATAAGGATAACAGCTAACATTTACTTATTGAGCACCTCCTATTTCCTTGGCATAGTGCTTCATCTTTTCCATCTAAGGTATCATATTCAGATCCTTCCAACAACACGATGGAGTGGGCACTCCAGGGTACAATCCCTTATCCCAAACTCTTGGGGGCTGGTGTGTTTGGGAATTTGGGGGTCTGGGTAACACCCTCTAATCAAACACGGTAACATCTTTGCAGCGTATTGTATGACCATCCATTCTAAGATGGGCAAATAACAGACTATAAATAGGCCCAGACAAGAACAGGTCGGGTACCAAACTTTGAAAAGAACTTTAGGTTTCCAGAGCCTCTGGGATTTTGTGGGGATAACAGACTGCAGGCCTGTACTATTATGTAAAGTAACTTGCAAATGAGGAAACAGAGCTTTAGGGCGTCTCACAGCCAGTCTGCCCCCTCACTCTGAGGCCTAATTCCCCTGACATTTAAGACTCTCCTATCACTTGGTTTTTATTCCCCGTTTTCCATGACAAAACACATTCTAAATATACTCAACTGGCACTCAGAATAAATGAAAATAAATTTTCAAAAAACTCCTAGGCTCAGCTGTTCCTGGAGCAGGGGTCTGGGAGACATGCAGGTTGTTCTCAATGACATAAGGACACGCTTAATTGCTCAAACTTTCCTTCATAAGTCCCAGCTACATCATCTATGAATTGATCCAAACTCCTCATGGACCTGGAAACACGTGTAGCCTATTTTGCCTCTTGGGTTGGATGTGCCTTAGTCCCCACTCTTTTCACAGGGAGGTATCCTTTCATTTGCCCTATAATTACTGTCCAGTTTGGAGGTTTACAAAGAAAGTTCTGGACTGCAGCCATTATCCCCAGTCTAGGTCATCTTCATGATTCCTGACTCCTTACCAAGCCCCTGCCCATCCGCATTCTCACTTGACCCTAGGATGATGAAACTGACAATACGTACCATATTAAGTAGGTGGCGATTTACACACTGGAGGGATGGTCCTAGATAAATCAGTGACGAACCCAAGCAAACAAAGAATAACAAAAATGCATGCAGGAATGTATATCAAAATATGGGGGGGGGCGCTTCCCGGGTGGTGCAGTGGTTAAGAATCTGCCTGCCAGTGCACGGGACATGGGTTCGACCCCTGGTCTGGGAAGATCCCACATGCTGTGGAGCAACTAAGCCCGTGCACCACAACTACTGAGCCCGCATGCCACAACTACTGAAGCCCGCATGCCTAGAGCCCATGCTCTGCAACAAAGAGAAGCCACCGCAATGAGAAGCCTGCACACCGCAATGAAGAGTAGCCCCCGCTTGCCGCAACTAGAGAAAGCCTGCGCGCAGCAACAAAGACCCAATGTAGCCAAAAATAAAGATTAATTTAAAAAAAAAATATATATATATAGGAGGGGCTCAGCTGTCCCTAGCATGGACACGGTCATGATAAAGTTGACACTGAATACAGAGTTAAAACTCTGGGGGGATAATGAAGGGAAAGTGATTGTCAGGGGATGGAAGGCACCTATATTAATGAAAGCGAGATCTTTCTCTTATGTAATGGCAGGTTCATGCTAATGGCTATCATGAAAGCAGTTTAAGCAGGAAATACTTGGGGAGGGAGAAGGAACTGGGCCAGGAGACTGCTGGGTTTTGGTAACAAGCCTGTGGAACTGACTCTTTCCTCCTGTACGTGTATACCTTTAAGGAAAATAAAATCACACAACTAGTCAGGGGTAGAGCCTCAACCCAAACCCCACGCCCTGCCCTGGGGGCCTGTGTTCTCTCCCCGTCTGCATCCTTGCTTCAGCCTTTGTCTTTCCAGACTGGGCAATTCTCACTGCATGCCCTCTGTCACCTTAACTGTCACCTCTGAGCCAGCTTTGTGCCTCAATGTCTTTCCTGAGGCCTTAGAACCAGAAATGCAGATTCCTCCAAGCAGGCGGTTCACCCGAGATCCTGTGCAAAGGCAGGCCGATGTGTTCAGGTCATGGTCCAGGAAAACACCTCCTGAGATCTCCGGGTAATTCCTCCTGTGGTTCTGCACACCACCCTCTGAAACGGCGCCCCTGAAAACCCGGGGACTTCCCTGTGTAGGTCCTCATCTAGAAGAGCGTCAACCCGGGCCTCATCAGGGAGCAGACAAACCAGACCAAGACCCATCCATTTACTTATCCAACAGCCATGTGCCTACACTCTGTGCCAAATAGTGCACTAACCCCCAAACTCAGACGTTACTAAGTACAAGTAAGAGAATAATTATAAGAGCTGATATTTCCAAGTGCTCACCACGTGGAAGGCAACGCATTGAGCATCTTTTATGTATTATGTCATTTGATCCTTTCACAACCGTATGAGGTAGGTATTTTTATTACTGTAGATGCTCTTTCAACAAATCTCTACTTCACTGATCCAGATTAACCTATGCCCACCAGCATCTCTGTAAAGCGGGCTGCCTGGGACCCCAGGCAGGTAAACCGTCTGGCTCTAAAGCCCATGCTCATCACGTCTACAGAGTCTTGGGGCACAACCCAGACCCAGACACAACTGGGTCTGCCTCAAATTTGGGCACTGACTTGCCTATTTTTTTTTTCTAATCTTCATTTCTTTTCTAATCTTCATTTCCCTTTAGGAAACTGGATTGAATCAGAGACCATATCTAGATAAAAAGAGGAACCAGGGAGGTAAGGTCAAAGCATGAAGCAGGCTGGCAGAAGACAACAGGGAGTGGTGGAGACTGTGGAAAATCAGTGTTTATGCCCTGGCCACAGGTTTCAGGTTTATTTGTAAAATTTAAAGAAACACATCTTTAGCTGCTAGCTTGAATCTCACACATCCCTTCTGGCTCTAACATTCTCTAAATCAAATAGATTTGATAGGTCGGGCCTCAGGTTCACTGCAATGGCGTCATGACAGACACTCCATGTGGCCTCTGATTCAGTGTCAAAGAGTTTTTCTGGAAAAAAAATTTATGCTACAAAGTTAGGCCTGATGGGCTACCACCGGGAAGGTGAAATTCAAAAGACACTTCCAAAGTTGTGCAGTGCTCAGCCTGGGCAGACATACCTGGCAGTTCTAAGCAGAAGACAGAAGATGGTGCCTGGGAAGAAGTGACCAACTGCAAAGGGCTTCTCACTGGGTGTTTTCTGAGTGACTTTGGGAGGCCAGTTCTTTTGGTGGGGGGACAGGTCCATCTGACCAACGCAGAAGAAGTTACCCATAGAAACTAAGTGCAGCCAGGGTTATCCAGGAGGAAAGATCTCACACAGAGGGGAAAGCCAAACAGAATTCAGTGTCTGAAGCTGAGAACCAAAATCTGGGGTAACAATGGTCAGGTGTTGTTAGAAGGCAGTCAATTCTGACAGGGCTGTTGCTTCAGTAACTACACTTGCAAGGAATCCCAATTTTCTAAGCCTTTGGGGCAATCTTATCCAACCCCCTCACTTCACAGACCTATAGAGGGTAGGGAACATGGCAGAACAGAAAGAACCACAGCCAGGAGAGGCCAGGCTTCCCAATTCTTAATCCAGAGTTCCAGGACCTCCTGGCTGCTCTGCAGCTAAGCCCAAGGATACGGGAACATTCCAGACCACCAGCGAACCTGAGTAAGTCTCAGGACACAGCAGGCCCACCCTGAGGGAAGCCCTTCATTTATTCCCACCTGTGCTTCCTGCCTTTAAGTCAGTTCCCTCAAGCAAAGACACCATCAGGATCCTGTGGTAACACTGGGATTTCCCACATGCCTTTTTTTTTTTTTTAATAGACAGCACAGCACTTGATCAAAAAAAAATTTTTTTTAAGGCTAAGTAACTTACATCTATGATCCTCGAACTTGGAATTGCACCAGAGAACTCCATGGCCCAACAGGAAAGAATGTTTCGAACAGGCTGAATTGTTTTTTCCAGGATAAAACACCTGTGAATAAGTGCCAAGCGTGGAAATCCATTGTTTTATCTATGGCCACAACAAGCATGGATGAAATAACAAGTGTTCCTCTAGGTTTAAAAGCATGCCCTGTCTGTGCAGCGAGGCCTGGCCTCCACTGGGCTTCTTGCCCTGGAGCGTGCGTTACCTGTTACCATCCTGTATTAGCTTTTACCACTGCTTAACAAATTATCACAAACTTAGCAGCTTAAAACAACACCCATTCACCATCTCACAGTTCCATAGGTCAGAAGTCCAACAAGGTCTCACTGGGCTAAAATCAAGGGGTCAGCAGGCTGCATTCCTTACTGGAAGCTCTGGGGAAAATTTGCTTTGAAGCTCACTCCAGTTGTTGGTAGAATTCAATTCCTTGCTATTTGAGACCCGAGGTCCCCATGTCCTTGCTGGTTGTCGGCCAGGGGCCACTCTGAGCTTCTGGAGGCTTCCCTTGGGTCCCTGCACATCAGCCCCTCCATCTCAGAGCCAGCAATGGCACATTGAATCCTTCTCTCACTTGGAATCCCTCTGACTTCCCCTTCTGCCATGTCTCTCTTCTGCTTGGCAGCCAGAGAAGATTCTCTGCTTTTAAGGGCATGTGTGATTAGACTGGGCCCACCTGGATACTCCAGGCTCCTCTCCGTATCTTGAGGTCCTTCATTACATCTGCAGAGTCCCTTTCGCCAGGTAACAGAACATAGTCACAGGTGGATATGTTGATGGTGGGGACGTTATTCTACCTACCACATTTCACTTCACATTTCTGAGCTGCAGAAAGAACACCTAGCAGTCCACTGCCAGAACATAAATCAGGCTCCTAATCCGCTGGCTCTAGGTGTACCGTGCCTGCACACGGAAGCCACCTGTGTAAATCTGTCCCTCCCACTGAATTCTCCACTCCTGAAACACGCTCACCTTGAACCCACCAGTGTTGCTAAAACTTTCGTTTCAGTACAATGTGACACAGATCAGATGCGTTCACCTCGGTGTTGAGCATCTGCCTTGGGGTGGGAACTGGGCCCATTCCCTTTTCCGTTACCGCAACAATCAAATACAATTGGGTCCTTAAGATGCATCATTAGTTCATTTGACAAACATCTCCTGAGGTCCTACTGGGCACTGAGCCCTTTGCTCAGGGTGGGGAGGCCTACAGAGCAGGCTAAGCTATAAGGAAGCTTACGGTCCAGTGTGGGACAGACACCCAGATAAACACGGTAGCACAGAACACACAGAAACAGCAGTCAGTAAATCTGCCTGGGCGGGGGTGGCGGGAGACTTCCCAGGGGAGGGGCCATCGAGCGTGGGACTTAACGGATGAAGAGTTTGGCAGGTGGATGAAGTGGGAGAGGCGTTCTAGGCAGACGAGAATGCTGCCACCTGGAAAAACCCAGGAGTGAAGCAGCCGTGGGCTGTGCTGGGAAAGCGCTAAGGCGCTTGGTAGGGCTGCGGGTGTTAACATTAAGGCTGGCCAAGCTGGGCTGTGTGCCGTGACAAGGAGCTTGGGTTTCAGCTTAGAGTAACGCATAACAAACAGAGATTGTTACATCCTGGAGTGATACAAACAGTTGGACCTCTTAAAACCAAACTCGGACGGCCAGGGAGAGGGTAGATCTCATGAGGGTCGAGACTGGAGGGCAGGAGGGCCGGGTGGGCCATGCAATAAATAGCTCGGGCTTGAGATGAAGGCCTGAACTAAGGTGGAGAAGGCGGAGGCGGTGGTGGAGAAGTTGGGGCGATACGGCGCGCAATCAAGGAGGCAGGAACAACAGGCCTCTGTGACTAGCTGCAGGGGTGCAGAACAGAGGGGTCTCCTAGGGTGACTGGCAGAACTTCAGGTGGAATGGCCCGAGATGGTTTATAAACTGAGATTCTCTGAAACTGTGAACAAAGGAGAAAGAGCAAGTCTGTGGCAGGAGATGGAGACCAAGTTTAGGCGGGTTGGGTTTTTCTTTTGCTTTTTGCTTTTTTGAGTCGGATTTTTCTTATCAGCAGTAACAAGGCCTTGGCTGTACAGGGAGATCCCATCCAGGAATAAGGGTCTCAAGGGAAGCAGGAGATCGCAAGTCACTGCCGAGCATCAGTCAGGGAGTTGATGTTCAATAGGAAGTCCCCAAGGACCACCCACAGTTACATCAGAGAGACGGTGTCTTCAGGGTCCCTCTTGGTGGCTCCAATTGTGCTCATGTGACCCCAGATTCAGGGTTCGCAAATCAGGGTTCACATTTTAGAACTGGGACCAAAAATGGTTGATGCCCATTCAGTCCTTCACCCAAAATATTTTATCCTTCATTCCACGAACTCTTATCAAGAGTCGCTCGGGGCCAGGAACTTGAGCTGACAAAGAAAAGGCACTCAACATATATATTTTTTGAATTTCTACCATGTGCCAAGCCCAGAGAGGTGGAGCCCTGGAATGACCTGTGACTCCAAGGGAAGCTGATCTGGATCTTGCTCGGAGAGGAAACCACAGAGCTCATGCCTGTCTCTTTCTGAAGGATTATGGGAAACGGAAGGGAAGAATATAGCAATAGTTAAGCCAGATCCAAGGAAAACCGAACAGAGAAGGTATTTGCTTCCAGGCCAGTATGGGAGAGGGGACACGTGACAGCCTAGTAAGACATAACACACACAGGAACTGTCTAGTCTAAGAACTGTCACCATGGGCTGGCCCCAGGGACCACACAGCCAGACGGAGACCTCAAAGAACCACTGTTAGAAGGTCAGCATTTCTGCCATGTTCCCAGGTGACATCCTCCAGGCTCCCAGATTCTCACAGTGGCTCACCGTGTCTGGCTTGATCTAAAGCTTTGGAACAGGAGCCAAGCCTGAGGTTCTGTGTTTCAGAAGCCTATCACCTGGGTCTTTGGTTTATTCAAATGTGCTTCTTTTGAGCCTAGAGGCACGCTTTCTTCTCTCGTTCTCTCCTTTGAGAACTTCTCACCGCCTAATTTATTTCGTATTTAACAGACATCCTGAGCTTTGGCTGGTGTAAAGCCCTCTGCTAGACACTGGGGCAACTCACCAAAAGATGAGTGAGAAACAAGGGCGCGGGACTTCCCTGGTGGCGCAGCAGTTAAGAATCCGCCTGCCAATGCAGGGGACGTGGGTTCCAGCCCTGGTCCAGGAAGATCCCACATGCTGCGGAGCAACTAAGCCTGTGAGCCACAACTACTGAGCCTGTGCTCTAGAGCCCGTGCTCCGCAACAAGAGAAGCCACCACAATGAGAAGCCTGCGCACCGCAACGAAGAGTAGCCCCCCGTCGCCGCAACTAGAGAAAGCCCGTGCGCAGCAACGAAGACCCAACGCAGCCAAAAATAAATAAATAATTTTTTAAAAAAAAAGAAAAAGAAAAAGAAATGAGGGCCCGTCTGCCACAAAGGAAGGTAGGCACAAGACACACATGAACGGGAGCCAAGGGCACCATGCTAAGTGTGGGCTAATGATAGGTGTCAACTTCCCGGCTACGTGTTACAGCAGGGCTCAGGGTGTGCTGCTTGTATATGCATGATTCATATATCAAACATTTCCCAGTTCTAGGGCAGCATCAGAAGTGCTTTCACGGGGGAGGCTGTGTTTGAGAGAGACCTCAAAGGGTGGGTGGATATCTAAATGGCAGGTTCTTATTTAGCCTCCTTAAGACCGTCTCCTACTCCCTGGGAGGAGCCTTTTTATAATCCTTTGTATTCTGAAATATATAAATAGAGAAAACTGCATGAAGCAAAAATGGAAAGCTTAATGAATTATCATAAACCACCACCCAGGCCAATAAACAGATGGATGGCAGGACCTCAGAAGCTCCCCTGTTCTGAACATCCTACCCACCACTAACCTCTCCTGCACCCAGGGATGACCTTTATCTGGACTTTTATAATAATCACTCCCTTTTTTTTCTTTTCAGTTTTACCATCTAAGCAAGCACCCCTAAATCCCAGTTTTGCTTTGCCTGTTTTTTGAACTTAATATAAATGGAAGCCTTCAGAGTTGTCCTTTGGGGTCTGCCTTTTTTCCCCTCAACGTTATGTTTGCAAGAGTCACCCGTGTTGTTGAGAGAAACTACAGTTTGTTCATCTTCACTGCTGTATAGTATCCCAATGAGAAACCAGATCACAATTTATTTATCCATCTACTGCTGATGGGCTTTTGGACTGTTTCCGGTTTGGGGTTATTATTAGACATGATTATGAATAGTCTTCTAAATACCTTTTGGTGCATGTGCATGCATTTCTGTTGGGTATGCAGCTCGCTGTGGACTTGCTGGGTTACTAAGTGTGCTTATCTTCAATTCTGGGATAATACCAGGCTGTTTTCCAATGAGTTGCACCAGTGTACACCCCCCTCAGCAGTGCATGAGTGCTTTCACTGCTTCACATGCTTGCCAACACTTGGCACTATCGATTTTTTTTTCATTTTTATTTTAGCCATCCTGCATCTCGCTCGTAATTTCAATTTTCACTTCCTTGATTTATAACGAAGTTGCACACTTTTTCATATGGTTACTGGCCATTTGCTTATCCTCTTTTGTGAAGTACCTCCTGCCTGTTTTTCTATTAGGTTGTCCTTTTTTTTTTTCTTTTAAGTTTTTTTTACATATTCTGGATAAAGGTCCTTCAATAGTTACGTGTGTTGCTAAAAATCTTCTGGGAGGAATTTCAAATGTCCAAATAAGTCAATTTGGAAAAGACCTAGGGGGAAAAAAAAAAAGAAATCTCTGTACCTTTCCTAAGTTACCAGCCCCAGGCCAGGCTTCAGTTTTAGAGGGAAGTATGGAAAGGAAAGTGTACAATTTGAGATCAGACCCACCAGGTTCAAGTCTCAGCTCCTCGGGCCACTTCCTGAGTGCTCTTAGGCAAGTCACAGAGCTCTCTGGGCCTCACTATCCACACTTGAGAACTGACCAAAATTACCTCCTGCACGGTTGTTCTGTGGCTGGAAAGAGGTTATGTGTAAACGTACTTTAAAAACTGCACCTGGTGGTAGCTGTAGTTAAATCAGAAGCAACTGGCCACACTGGCTTCCTGAACTGCCCGACCAGCTTCCTGAGCTGTGTCCCAGCACTAATAGAAGAGGTGGCAGCAGCCACCTTTCAGATCCAAGAAGATCCCTTCTCTCTTTCCAGCGGGCTAAGCCAGAGGAACCTTCAATCCCCAGCTCTCTCCCCGCAGTGTCAGACTGTACTGCCCACAGCCTGGAACAGGGCTCCTCCCTGCCTGCCCAGGCAGGAAAACAGGAAGCAGTCCCCACCCTGCCAGGAGGTGGGGCTGACTACTTCCCTCTCCTAGGTGGGCATCTCTCCAGGACATCAACCCTTCTGGATGCAGGAGAAGCCATGGCCGCTGGCCTGTGGCACCACTGCACCAAGCTGTGCCCTACGCCCCGCCCAGGTCACTCCCACACTTTGTCCCGAGGTAGTGGAATAAGTGGGCCCACGCATGGGGAGCATAAAACGGGCCTCATCAGTGCCTCACAAGCAAGGAACCCTTTCAGTGCCCAAGTGGGGCTGGGAATCTGCTCTCTTGGACCACACGGACACACCCTATCCCTTCCCAAGGTGCACTAGCATCCTTTCATGAGCCCCACGTCACTGGTACCTGGGCCCCATTCCACATACAGGGGGCAACTGGAAACCCCTTTCAAGAGAGCAGTTGAGAGCTCAGAAGAAATGTGTCCTTATTCTAATGGCAAAGGCTGCTTAAAGGAGTTTTATAAGCTGAAATATTTGAGAGCTGGAAGGACCCTCAGAAATCTCTTCCAGCCTCCTCATTTTGAAATGAGAGATGCAGGGGCAGAGCCAGAGACAGATTTCCTGTCTCTGCACTCATCCTAACATCCCTTATGCCCTGCTGCAAACTACAGCACCTGCACGCAGGCCACTGCCATCAGCCACGTCCAGGTGCCCGGGACACTAGGCCAGTTTCTCTCCCTTCCCTGTAACCTCTTCTAGCTCAGAAAGATCTGACCTCAAGCAGAATGAAGCCCTGGGAAGTCCAAGACCATAGTTTGGGAATGTTTATCAAGTGTTCTGAACTTGACGAAAATTCAAGCCCTAATTGACGGAATTGAGCCCTAATTCTGTTTCCAGCCCCTGCAGGCTCTTTCCCAAGTGAAATCTCCAACCTAGTGGGCCATGTACTTCCATGGTACCCTGGGTGCCCAGGCCTGGCACACAGGGCAGGCACTTAGTGAGATATGCTCATTGGGGAAATCAAAGGAGACAGAGGGAGAATCTCCAAAATGTGCAAAGGAAAAGCACTCTGCAAGTAGAGGTCTGCCTGCGGCCCCCAGGCTGCTGCAGACCCTCTGACTGTTGTGTGTTCACATGTTTGGCAAACAGGCCCCAGTGCCTGCCTCATGCAAGGGCCCACTGGGCACTGAAACTCAGACCCTGCCCTCAAGACCTTCCAGTCTGGAAGGGAAGCCAAGATGTGCGCATGGATGAATGGGAGGGACACAGAGTAGCTAAGGGACCCTGCTCACCTGAACCAGACTGCAGGGGCTGCCTGGTGGAGGGATGCCCCGTAAGTTAAGGCCTGCAAACGACAGGGACTAGGGACACTGATGGTGCCACATCATGTGGGGTCTCTGGGCAGCCAGCAAAGGTTCCTGGAAAATGGGCAGTGCTGGGCTTTAGAGACAATCTATCTGGCATCAGACGCTTTGGGAGGCGGGGAGGATGGGATTACAACAATGCAGGCAAAGGAGGAAATAAGGGCAGCGACAGCGAGAAGCAAAGGAGGGAAGGACAAGAGAAACATCACAGAAGAGTGTGGCTGTGAGGGCAAGAGGCGGGGAGGGCTCAGAGCTGATGCCCAGGAGATGATGGGACTAACGGGGACCAGGCACAGGTGTTCACAGGCTGGGGAGGTCCAAGCAGAGTTTGGGGCATGTGTGGTTTATCAGGGGGCAGATATCCAATGGGAAGTGGTCACACAGGCCAGGAAGTCAGAGAGTCGGCGTCACTGAGGTGAGAACAGAAACCATCAGATGGAAGTGAGGGCAGAGGAAGTGGACAGGAGGAAAAAGAGAAGTGGGGTGAGGACAGAGCCTTGGGGACCCCAAGTGTTAGGGGAGGAAGGAGGAGGAGAGCTGGGGGGGGGTGGCCAGGCAGTGCCACAGGGATGGCAATCGGGGCCAGTTTTCCTGGGTTTGAGTCCCAGCTGTCACTTACTTCAGAACCTTGAGCTGGTTATTAACCCCTCTCAGCCTCAATTGCCTCATCTGTAAAATAGGGTTTATAACCCTATTTGTAAGTTTGTTGTAAGACTTGAAAGGGCAGATTTGTGCAAGGCCCTTACACTTGCACAAGAGTAAGTGTGATAAGTGCAGGCTTTTCTCATTAGTATCGGTGGGAGGAAACCAGAAGAGGACAGAACCACAGAAAAACCAAAGAAAGCTCTCGGCATCCTTTCTAGTTTTCAATACCAACTAAGGGAGCAAGCAGGGGACAGGAGGGGTACAGCACCTTTTATGTTAGAAACCATTCCTGTGTAGCCAGGGTTGGGACCCACTGATTCCTCCAGCCCAACGCTACAATTTTTCAGCTGGTTAATCGAAGGTTGAACAACTTCTGATGATCATGAACGAGATGGCAGAAACACCCCTGACTTAAACATGGAGAAGAGGACTTGTCATCTGATTTTGAAGCCCTGGTTTGTCTGTCTACTTGCTATGTGGCCTTGGAAAAGTCACTTGGCCTCTCTGAGCCTGAGCTGTTAAATAGGTTAAAGGCTGTAAATCCCCTAGCATGTTCCTAGGACCCAGCAAGCCCTGCATAAATATTTGTTTCTGTTCCTGGCTCTTCCCGGTGTATGACTGGTTAGGATCCTTTACTCTATCGTGGGCTCCATCCAAGAGATTGTGACTAACGGTTTGTTCCTTCCCCTGTGTTTCCAGACCCCATCCTCTCCTCTGATCCCAGCATTCACCTGCCACAGAGCAGAGCTGCTCAAACTTCTGTGTCTGATTGAAATGCAGGCTCTGATGCAGCAGGTCCTGCCTTGCTAATGGCTCCAGTGATGCCGGTGCCACGGGTCCTCTGTCCCCCTTGCAGAGAAGGCCCGCAGTGGCCGGTCCACCTCCCTGCTGACTCATGAGCTCCTCTGGGGCCACTCTCTTTACATTACTCATCTCTGAGTTCCCTTCATGGTAGGTACTCACTAAATGGATGTGGAAAAAAACAAGTAAACCATACAGAAAACCATTTTCCAGATAAGTAAACACAGACAGGGTATCTTGTTTGTGAGTGGCAACCCTCCAGATTCATTCCAGAATCGCCCTCTTGCCCGACTTGAGGACAGTGCAGTGGGCCTGAGACCTGGAACCCAGAGTCCTGGGTTTGAATCCTGACCCTTTCACTCACCGACCAGCGGCCCTGGGCAAGTTACCAAGGTCTCATCCATAAAATGAGGGTGATAACACCGAACCACAGTGTAACCCCAAGGATGGCTAAAACCTGCTTTATAAACTGTAAAGTACTCCAGGCAACGTATCATTATTACTGCAGCTTTTTTGAGGGCGGGAACTACTTTTTATTTCCCTAGAGACTGAAGGTTGCTTGTGATGGGCTGGGTGGGAGACACACCAGGGGTCTGGTTGCAGATGGGGACTGAGGCAGGCAGGGCAGGGGTCCCCACTCTGGCAGGGACACTGGCCACGTGAAGTGTGAGGATGATCCCCGGAGAGTCGAGGAGGGAAGGCTTCCCAGAAGAGGCTGGCAGTGGTGGGGAAACAAGACGGGTCTGAGGGCACAGGCAGCTGGGGAACGGGCCTGACCGGAAGGAAGGCAGAGAAATCAGAGTCGTCTGATAGGCCTGGGGCAGGGCTCCCGACTGAGACTGCAGAGACAAGGCAGGACCAGGAGGGAACTTGGGGCCACTAGCAAAGAACATCAAGTAATTACAGATGTTCCCTGCAGCCCAGAGCCAAGTTCCCCATCCAGGCCAGGCCTCCCCGTGGGACCAACCAGTCACTCTGTACCCTTGACTACAGCCACTTCACCACTCACATGAGCCTCAGGCATGTGAGGACAGAGGCAAGAGCAACAAGACACAGTCCCGCCCTCAGGACGCTCACAGTTTACTGGGGGTCACAGAGAAATGGGGACAGGACAGGTAGCAGGTGCGAGGCGTTCAGAGGTGGAAGGGACCAGTTCTGCTCCTGTCTCCACTCAGCCAATAAGTCTCATCCACACCCATCTCCAGACCATTCCCCATTCCTGGAATGGCCCTGTCCCTCCTCTCCACCCAGCAAGTGCTAGCTCAGGCTGAAGGGTGGGGTTCAGACCTCAGAGGGCTCCCACCCCCTTGCCAGCCCCTTCCCACCCCAATGGCCTGCACTTTAAGCACACACTCTTAGTAATTATTGCATTAACTAGTAACACTTCTGCCCTTTTACTGAAGAGTTAATCACAGCCGATGCAACTAAGACCCGATGCAGCCAAAAAATAAATAAAGAAATAAATAAGTAAATTAAATAAAAAGAAAGGTTAGACAACTTGCCTGGGGCCACACCACCCACCCACGTGCCTGGCAATCAAACTCCAACCTCTTCTAGCTCCCCATGCCAGTGTTCTGCCCAGTACTCAGAGGCCACACAAGGTAGTAGTTAAAGGCTGGGATCAATTCCAGCTGTGTGACCTTGGGCAAGTTACTTAACTTCTCTGTGACACAATTTCATCCAGGTAAAATGCGGCTGATAGCCACCTCATAGGTCCTTATCGATACCACCTCACAGGACCTTACTGAGATTAAAGAAAGAAATATAATAAAGTACTTAGAACAGTGCCAAACACAATAATTAGTTACAATTATCATTCTAACGTCGCTAATTCTCATGGCTTCTTAACTCATTAAAAATTTTTTTTCTAACTCATGTTTATATCTCATAATACATTTCATAGGTAGTCATTAAAGAAAATACATTTTTGCAGCTTGACTAAGGTGAGGTTTTAGGATTATCCTCTTTCCTTTTCTTCACTCTCCTACTCCCCTAATAGTTTCAACAATAGAGAAACTCTCTTTTCCTGATTCATTCTACCTCCCCTCCATACTACACACACACACACACACACACACGCACAAGCCACTACGTCAAATTTGGCCAATTATCAGTGTTCCATAGAATGTAAAATACTGGCAAACACTGACCTAGACTCTTCTTATTGGGCTGTCCCTGGATATCTAGAGAAACTTTCATAAACCTAATTTCTTATCACTATAATGGGTCAAAGTCTTATGTGTATTTCTCTATTGCTCCAGTTTTTACTTATTTGAGACTCTAGAAGGAATGAATTACCATTTATTTTCCCTTGCCATTAAAAAAAAAAAAAGATTCACACTGTTTCCTGGAGCAAGAAGCCTCATGTGCCCAGGCAGCTAGTTGAGGCCATAATGCCCACAGCAGACAGGTAGCTTCCTTCTTTTCTGGGGTCCAATCCACAAAGTCAGAGAATAAACCTTAAACCCAGCTGGGCCCTGGAAGACAGAAGTGAACAGCCATCTCTCCCATCCCACCTGGGGTAGGATGATGACCTAGGAAGAGGACACTCCCTACTCTACATCACCCAAGTACACCTGCGAAGGGCTTGGAAAAAGAAGAGAAGGAAGTCCCCTGGGATGAAAAGCTTCATTCTTTGCAAGATTCTCTATATAGAACACTCAGTCAGGAGCTCACCATCTGTATCTAAAACCCCAAAGCCCTTCCCTCACACGGTACTGTATTTGGGGGTGGGGGGAGCAGAACACAGCAGGAGAACCAGGCTCTGGCAGTGCAAGTCCCACTGGTTCTTGAAAGGTTCCACTCCAAGAGCAAGAGCGAAGAAAAAATGTGCCCATACTGCTTTGGCCCTGGGATTCAAAGAGGTGCTGTGCCCTTGGAAATGGATTTTGCATACAAACGAGCCAATGAACACCATAAACATGTCAGCTTTATTCAGTCCAATCAATACACAAGGCATTAAAACTCTGAGGTAAAAATGGATTGTGGCTTTTTGTTGACGACTGTGAGGAATTTTGGCCCCCAGCCCTGCTCAGGCTGGACAAATGGGGCAGTCTGCCTATTAGCTGTCAGGCACATCTTGGGGGATGAAACCAAAACCCCAATTCAGGGTTCTGGGCACCCCAGGGCAGCTCAACTTGACTAGCATGGGGCCACTGGTCTAAAAGCCTCAATTCCTGCCCCGGGGCCGGCCCCCTCCAGCCCCCAGCCATCTTCCAAACTCGGCCACACATCACATTTCCCACATTCCTTCTCACCGCTCAGACCCCTTCAGCCGGGCCCTCGGAGACCGACAGCTGGGGGTGGTGTGAGCCAAGCAAGAGGCACAAGGAAGGGGGCGCTAGGGGTGGGGGGAATGTCAGCACAACCCTGAAGCGATCGAGAGGGGAGGAAAGGGCTCCCCACCCTTCACATCCCCGACCCAGCGCCCCACTCTCGGCCGCCAGTAGTCCCCTCAGTAGCCTCAGCTACCCTCAGTAGCCCCCGCAGTGAGCTTCCCCAGCCTAGGAGCAAGCCTTCCATTCGGCTCGTTTTCGGGTTCCTTCCCCTCTCACCGCCCCTGTGACCCCTGCCTTGCCCTGCCGGGATCGGCTCCCCTCAGTCGCGCCGCACGGATCATGTCAGCTCCTCGGAGCCGCCCTGCCCTGTTCCCCAGGCCAGCCGGGTGCCCCCGGGGTCCCCGACCTTCCCTGACCGCCCTGACCTGCGCACCAGATGCCCTCTCTCGCGGTCCCCTTGCTCTGTCCTTTCCTGGGTCTGCAAGACCCCTACTCCCTTCAAGTCCGCTCCAGGACACTGCGTCTCTCGGGATGCCCCAGCCATGCGCGACCCGGGGTCCCCCGGTCCTCACCTGAGTCCGCTCGAAGCTCTCCCGCTCCGCCGCCTCCATCCCCGCGCCGACCCCACGTCGGCTCAGCACCTTTGGCAGGGGGTTGGGTACTTGCTTCATGGAGCTAGTCATCCGGTCCATGTCGCCCCGCGGAGCCGAGTCAGGGGCCCTCAGCAGCCCCGGGATCCCCTCTGCGCCGCCCGCCCCGCCCTAGCCACTGGGATCCGGCGCTAACGGGACGGCTCCCGCCTCCCATTGGCTGAGAGCACTGCTACTCTCCTGAGGCCCCGCCCCCGCCTAGAGGCTTCCCCGTCCGCCCCCGCCCTCTCCAGAGCCCCTGGACTCGCCCTACCCGGCTGGGCCCTAGGGACGGTGAGGCGGGCCGTGACCGGCCCGGAGGCCTGTCCGTCACCGGGCCCCACCTCCCCTGGCGGGGGCGGGCCTGGGGCGGGGCTTGGGGCGGCCCTGACCTGCCCTCGCCCTCCCCTCCCCCGACGCCCAGCGCACCGCTCTCCCTGCCCTGCCGGCGCCCGAGTCTTCCCCGCGACCAGCGCTCTCCCAGTGTCGGGGCTGCTGCGAGATCCCGGCTTGGTGGGCGGGAGTCAAGCTGGCGGGGAGTCGGACCGCTTGCAGGGAATCCGGGTCCGCTTGGGACTGGCCTATTTACTCCTTTCGGGTCGGGGACGAGAGAGCGCGCGTTGGACCGGCTCGGCGGCCGGAGTCCCAAGATGCGCTGCCTCGAGGCCCGGCTTGCGCAGGTTGGGTCAGCTTGTTGCAGACCTGGCCGCCATGGGTAGCGACTCCCGCCCAGCTCCCTCTGTTCCTCCCTTATCCTCCCCCTGCCCCGAATCCCTGCCCATCCCTTTTGTAATGTTCTCAAACCAGGGAGCGCTGGGCTGGGTCGGGTCAGTGGAAACTTCTCGACACCTTTCCAAACCTCTCATCATCTGGATCTGGCCAGAACGTATTCAGACACTTTATATTTATCCCCGGCTCTGGGACACCCCTCCCATCCTGCTCAGTCGTCAGCCAGGGTACCGACAGGCAGAGGGAAGTGTGATCCTTAGCGGAGATGCTGAAGAAAGTTAAAAGTTTTCCGTTCAGTGCCAATTTTGGTGTTTTTAAAATAAATGCTTTTGAAACTCAAAGAAAGCCGTTACTTAAAAAAAAAAAAAAAAAACTAAGAGCTTTTGATAAAAATTTGCACATTCAGTAGAGAAGGGGAAGAGGGGGTGGGCCTCGGTAGGCACTAGGAAGCTACTGAAGGCTTTGCCAGCTGGCATTGTATGGACGGGATTATGGGGGCGAGAGGGAAGGGAGGGAACCAATGCGGAGACTCCAGCAGTAGGTGAGACAACGAGGGCCTCCACTAGCGAGGAGCGGAGAGAGTTCGGTCCCGTGGGAGGTTCTGTGAATAGGTTTGGACAAAGGGAATGCGGGGAGGGAGTGTCGGGGCCAGAATTTCTGTAGAAGAAGGATTTAAGGGTGGCATCGTGATGGAGGGGAATTGCGTTGAGGCTACACTTGCATAGCAAGAACCCTGGTTTCGCCTTCTTAGATTGTGTTCTTAGGGGAGGCCTTAGGAGTGGCTCTCCTTGGGTTGCTCTGGGATGGGGTTAGCTGTCACCTAGTTTTGGATTCTTTGCTCTAATCATGGGAGAGGAGGCACCTGACAAGAATTGTGACCTAAGGCAGAAAACCAGTCACCGGGAGAAGGCAATCTCTGTCTTTCCCCTCCTCTCATTTCCTACTAGTGCCTCCCCTTTGCCAAACCCAGCTGGAGGCAGGAGGGCTAAGGGTGATGGGTCAGGTCTGCCCCCTCCCCTCCTTGCAGGCTCAGAGCAGAGTGGAGAAGAGTGGAGGCTGGATCTGGAGGTTCCCAGCATGGGGTGGGGGTGGGGAGGGGCTCACAGGAGTCTGCCTACAAAGAAAACAGACAAGCTTCCTAAGCTTTACTTCTCTGAGCCCATTCTGTTCTGTACCCACCTCCTGCTCTGGACCCAGCTAAAGAGTGATTTATGATCCTTTGCCCTGAGTTTATGGCTTCAATAAACAGCAGCCCTTTAAACAGGGATTAAGGGATCAGCCTACTTCTTATTAGAATAAACCAGAGTAGGAGTCAGGAATCTGTGGTTTGGAGGCACCCTGTGGAGAAAGATTCAAGCGAGTTACCTTCCACTGTGAAACTCTAGAGTAAGTTAAAAATAAGATTTCCCACTTGCCGCAGCAGCAAAACCCTTTGCCAAGGGTAGAGGGAAATCCTCCCCCAGGAAGTAAACTTCAGGACCCTGCCTGCTTCCTTCAGCTCTTAGTAACTCTCCCAGCAACGTTGAAACCACTTGTTTTATACGTTCTAGGGATGCCGTTTCCAGACGTGGAATCTATCTCTGGGAAACCCACAGGGGGATCATAACTGTCTTATTACCTGCCTCTCCACAACTGGTGAAATCTGCCCTACCCCACACCCAGTTTGGATCTGATTTAATATCTTATGATACATAAGCTGACCACACTGTTCCTACGGGTTCCTGGAGCCCACGTAATACATATGTTGATAGCTTGATGAGATATAATTAATATATATTAAACTGCATATATTTAAAGTATACAATCTGATGAGGTTTGACATACATATAAACACTCATGAAAACATCACCACGTCAAGAACATATTCATCGACCCCAAACGTTTCCTCATGCCCTTTTGCAATCCGGTCTTACTTCCTCCCAAACCTCTGTACTTAGGCAATTACTGATCTGCTTTTTGCCACTATAGATTAGTTGCATTTTCTAGAATTTTATATAAATAGAATCATACAGGATGTACTCTTTTTTGTCCCCCTTTTTTCACCGAGAATCGTTATTTTGAAATTTATGTATATTGTTACATGTATCAATAGTTTGTTCCTCTTATTTGCTGAGTAGTATTCCAGGGTATGGATAAGTCCACAATTTGTTTATCTATTAACCTGCTGATGGACATTTGGATTCTTTCCAGTTTCTGACTATTACCCTCCACCCCGAAAGATGCTATGAACAGTTGTGTACAAGTCTTTGTATGAACATATGCTTTCATTTCTCGTAGGTGAGTATCTAGCATCGAATGTCTGGGTTGTATGTATGTTTAAGTTTTTACAAAATTGCCAAACTGTTTTCCAAAATAGTTGTGCCATTTTACATTCCCACCATCAGAGAGTTCCAGTTGCTTCACATCCTTGTCAACACTTGATATGATAGACTTTTAGATTTTAGCCGTTCTAATGAGTGTGTGGTGATATCTTATTGGTTTTTAAATTTGTGTTTCCCCAATAACTAATGATGTTGATTGTCTTTTCAGATTCTTATTTGACATCTGTATATTCCTTCTGGTAAAGTGTTTATTTAAATCTTTTGCCCATTATAAAAACCTTTTTGTATTGAAATAAGAATAAACAGAGTTGCAGGATGGTGGTGGTGTCTATCATTTTTCTCCACTGTGAAGTTACTGTTTTTCCCTTTGTAATAAATAAAAGTTGGGGGGAGATACTTTGAGGCTATGCCAATACGCTGCTTCTCCTTAAATTTTTTGCCCATCTTTCAATTTGGTTTGTCTTTTTATTGAATGAATAAGTGAGTTTAGCAAGGCTGAAGGAATCAGAGTCAACATACAAAATTCAATTGTATTTCTGTACACTAGCAGTTAACAATCAGAAATTTTAAAACAATACCATATAGAATAGTTTCAAAAATATGAAGTACTTAGGGATAAATTTGACAAAAGACATGAAAGTCATGTATGCTGAAAACTAAGACATTCCTGAAAGACATAAAGAAGACTAAAATAGTGGAGAGCTATACCATGGTCATGGGTCTGAGACTCAATTTTGTTAAGGTGCCAGTTCTTCCCAAATTGACTTACAGATTTGATGCAGTTCTGATCAAATTTCCAGCAGCTTTTTTGTAAAAACTAGTAAGGTGATTCTAAAATTTATATGGAAAGGTAAAGGATCTAGACTATCCAAAATGACTTTGAAACAGAACACATTTCCACTATTTACATTACAAGATCAAGACTTACAAGGCTACAATAGTCAAAACGGCGTCGTATTGGTGAAAAGGTAGATATATCAATCAATAGAACAGATTAGAGAGCCCAGAAATAGACCCACACATATACGGTCAGTTGATTTTCCAAAAAGGTACCAGGAAATTCAAAGGAAGAAAGAAAATCTATTTTAACAAATGGTGCTAGAACAATTGGATAACCATTAAAAAAAAAAATCCAAATACTTCAGTCCTTTCCTCACACCATATATCAATACAAAAATTAACTCTAGATGGATCATAGACATAAGTCTGAAAACTAAGACTTAAAACTTATAAAAGAAAACAGGAGAAAATCATAGTGACCTTAGGTTTGGCAAACGTTTGCTAAATACAACACCGAAAGCATGAAGTACAAAAAGAAAAAAGAAATCAATAAAAAGGACTTCATCAAAATTAAAAACTTTCGCTCTTCAAAAGACAGCTATGAAAATGAAAAGGAAGGCACAGACTGGGAAAAGATAATTGTAAAACATTCATCCAACAAAGAATTTGTAACTAGAATATATCAAGTATATATTTTTAAAGTTTGCGTGGCTTGGATTTTAAATTGTTCACACAGATCAGGATGACCCAGGCACAAGAAGACAGTGTAGGGAACTACATACAGACTTTACAATGACAAGGATCTGTGTCTGAGCTGCTGCTCCACTGAATTTTTTTTTTTAACATCTTTATTGAGTATAATTGCTTTACAATGGTGTGTTAGTTTCTGCTTCATAACAAAGTGAATCAGCTATACATATACATGTATCCCCATATCTCCTCTGTCTTGCGTCTCCCTCCCACCCTCCCTATCCCACTCCTCTAGGTGGTCACAAAGCACCGAGCTGATCTCCCTGTGCTACGTGGCTGCTTCCCACTAACCATCTATTTTACATTTGGTTCCACTGAATTTTAGTTGTGGGTTCTTGAGCAGGTTAGCTAATGCTCTGAGCCTCTTAACCCAGTGTAAACCAGGAAGAATAATAGTATAGCTTTCATTCACTCAGCAGACATTGGTTGAGCTCCTAGTCTGGAGAAGGCACAGGACTAATGGGGTTATAAGTTTACTGTTTGGTTATGGATACACACGTTAATAAAAACACATCCTACACAAGGAGGCAAGGTAGAGAATAGAGGTAGGAGAGTGCCACATTTCTCCAGATATTTGTGGGATTAAAGAAGAATTGGAGGGAGTTCCCTGGCGGTCTAATGGTTAGGACTCTGCACTTTCACTGCCCAGGGCCCAGTTTCAATCCCTTGGATCCCATTTATGCAAACGTAAAACGTATATCTCTCTATGTGTGCATATGTGTGTATGAATACGTAAGAAAAAAAGGTAGCGTTAGATCTGTATTTACTGAATTATAAGAATGTCTGTGTTAAATCGTCAAAAGGAAGAGAAGAAGCAAGCTGCAAAGTAATATGTATAGAATGATTCTACTTTGGTAGAAACAAGCAAACAAAATTTGCATAGAGCTGTAGATAAGCTTTTGTACATGAATGAACACAGAAAAGGGTATGAAACAACATATTCTAGGCTGCTAATACTTGTTATGAGATGGAGATAGGGTTTTTTTTAAGTATTATTATTTATTTATTTATAAATTTACACGTTTATTTATTTTATGTTTGGCTGTATTGGGTCTTTGTTGTTGCACGTGGGCTTTCTCTAGTTGCGGTGAGCGGGGGCTACTCTTCGTTGCAGTGCGCGGGCTTCTCATAGCAGTGGCTTGTCTTTGTTGTGGAGCACGGGCTCTAGGCACGTGGGCTTCAGTGGTTGTGGCAGGTGGGGGCTCAGTAGTTGTGGCTCACGGGCTCTAGAGCGCAGGCTCAGTAGTTGTGGTGCACAGGCTTAGTTAGCTGCTCCGCAGCATGGGGGACCGTCCTGGACCAGGGCTCGAACCCATGTTCCCTGCATTGGCAGGTGGATTCTCAAACACTGTGCCACCAGGGGAGTCCCAGAGATAGGGTTTTATAGAGATAGACATTATTGCTTTTATGGATCTTTTAATTTAGAAAATAAAATTAAGAAAATGTAAACATAATAGTCGATAAACACAGAAACAACAAAACACACCCCAAGAAGTACTTTTAATGTTGGTTGAAACAGACTCTCAGCTTATTACCAGCTGGTGTACAGTAGGAGCTCCAAGACTGAAAACTTTCCCTAGTTATGCAGGAATGACTTATACTTTATTATCCAAAGGCTTTGCCAGATCTTGGAATGTTCATGCCGGTACTCAAAATGTTAACTCTGTGTGTGTGTGTGTGTGTGTGTGTGTGTGTGTGTGTGTGTGTTGTAGGGGAGTCAGGATAGATTGTAGAGAAGGGTGGTGACCAGTAACAGGGCAGCAGAGACCTACCAGGAGCGGTCTGGGGTGCCCCACACCTGACCAGGCCAAGTAAGCTGGGATGGATCACCTATCCTGGTTGAATCAGGAGCTAAGGCAGAACCTGATACTGGAGCCTGGGGCTGTGTCAAGTCAGAAGCCAGGGAGACAGGAACTAAGCCAAAATGGGAACCCCAGCTAAAGCCGGACAAGCAGCCTGCAAACCAGGAGTGGGGGGACAGTGCTGAATTGACTCCAGTGATGGACCAGGGTCAAGTGTCTGCAGGGCAAGCTGATCTTCTCCTGCACTAGCAAAATAATGCCATTGACCGATATGAGGAATACATTCAGGGAAAGATAATGAGTTCACTTGTGGACACTCCGGGGTTCAAATGCCACACAGAGATGTACATCAGGCTACTGGAACCTCAGAAGGGCTGTCAGAGCTGTAGATGTAAGCTGAGTGTCACCCTCATAGAGAGGAGAGGGGAAGCTGTGGGCCTGAATGAGAGAAGAGAGGAGGATACAGAGAGAAACTTGGAGCAAGCCGCACACTGGGAGAAAATATTTTCAAAACATTTATCCAATAAGGGACACGTATCTAGAATATACTAAGTATACATATTTAAAGTTTACCTGGTTTTAAATTATTCACACAGGTCAGGCTGACTAAGGAGCAAGGGGACAGTACAGGGGACCAAGTCAGGGATTTGTAACAACAAGGATCTGGGTCTGAGCTTCCACCCCACTGTGTTTAGTTATCACTTGGAGAAGTCATAAGAAGCATCCACAAGAAATGGTCAAGGAAAAGGAGACTGAGAAAATGAGGACGGAGAAGTAGAAGGGAGGCCAGCAGATCTCAGTGCCATCAGAGCCCAGGCAGGAGAGCATTGCAAGAAAAAAGGGGGCCAATAAAAGTGTCAAAGGTCACAGAGGATGAATGGGAGAGGACCTCGAAAGTGGAAAGTTGTGCCTCTGATGCAGAAGTTTGCGTACGTGTATGGATGCTGCAATGTTCAGGGGCCCCCAAGGTTTGATAATTCACTGGAAAGACTCACAGAATTCACTGAAAGCTGTTAGACTTGTGGTTACAGTTTACTACAGTGAAAGGACACAGATCGAAATCCTCTAAGGACAGAGTCTGGGAGGGCTCTGCACCTGGAGTTTCCAGTTTTCCCTCCCAGTGGAGGTGTGGGCAGTGCTAACTTCTCCCAGCAACGACATGTGACAATATGCATGGAGTATCGCCAACCAGGGAAGCCCCCCACCCCCAAGCCTTGTGTGTGGAATTTTAATGAGGCTCCATCACATAGACATGGTGGTTGCCCTTTAGTCTCCACCCCTTCCAAAGGTCAAGCTGATACTGTGTGGCCCCAAGCCCCAATGATAAATCACACTGTTAGACTGTCCAGTGTGGCCAAGGCCCCCAGGTAAACAGAGATGCTCTTATCAGACAGGATGCTCAAAGAGCTTTGAGATCACCAACCAGGAGCTGAAGGCAAAGCCAGCCCTCTCCTTGGGTAAGATCAATGCTTTACGACACAGATGCTAACTTGCAGTGAGTTGAGAAGTGAACTAAACACGAGCAAGGGAAGTTGTCATTGTAGCTCTATGGCACTAATCCAAATCATGTGTCAGGAAAAGTGAAGGTGGAGAAATGGGGAGGAGCAGAAAAAGGGAAAGATGATGAGGGGCTGCAGGAATGCAGAGATGCAGGCTGCCACGAAAGCACAGAGTGGAGTCCAAGGCCATGAGAGAGAAGACAGGTGGAAGACATTTAGGCTGTGTCCAGAGAGGGGTAGGATTGGGAGAGGATTTCTGCAGGGAAGGTGAGGTTCCCCATCTGGCAGTGAGATTCTAAAGTGGGACCGGGTATCACCTCCGGGAAAGGAGGAGACAAAGAACTGGGGGTGAGAGTTGATGGGGCCATTCACACTGGACGTGAGATAGAGCAAAATCAGAAGAAAAATTCCCTGAAGGGAGAAATCTGTGACTAGGGGTGTGGCAGGATAATACTGAGTTGGCCAAAAATTTGTTCAGGTTTTTCCATTAGATGTTACGGAAAACCCGAACGAACTTCTTGGTCAACCCCATATTTTTGCAGTACGTCACTGAGGTCCCCCCTCACCACGCTTCCCACTGTATATTCCCTTGCCCCTTACCCAGTGGCATTTACTGCCTCAGGGGAAGAGAGATACAGCAGAAAAGCAGAAAGAAATGCTTTGGGGTTACAGAAGCCTAGAGCTTGAGTTTCCAAAGCCTGGAAGGGCACAGTTATGCCATAAACAGTAGATAGGAAAGAACGGAGGAAATATCAGGCTTTCCCATCCTCAAACCAGAGAAGTCAGAATGTCTCCCATGAACCCAAGAGCTGTGGGCAGTGGCCCAGGGAGCCAGCATCGATTTGTGGGGACCGTGCTCTGAGGGCACAGGGGGCACAAGGATGTCTCGGGGGTGTCAGTGTGGACAGATGCTGACAACCAAGGACCTGATGGCCCCGCCCCCCACATTCCTTAGCACTATAAGAGCCCCGTGGGGAAAGGCAACATGAGACCCTGAACTGCTGGAGATGGGCTCTGCCCTCTGGAAGGCCAGGAGCTCAAAGGAGAACTCCAGCTCGCTTACAAAAAAACAGGTACATTTCATCGGACTGTGAATTTTGCAATCTGGATAACTAACACGTGTAGACTAGGGAAGGACTTCTTTCTGATACAGTGTTTGGACCAAACTTCCATCCTTATTTGCCCAGGGTTCCATTTTACAATACCCATCAGTTTTCTTGATTATGGAGAAACAGAGCCTTTCTTGAGTAACACTTTTTTCTCTGTAGTTCCTAATGGTCTCCAACCAATTAAAAGGGCTGCTGAGGTCATTTTCAGGAAGAACTGAAGGAGCCAGCCAGACTCCAGCAGCAGTGAGTAAGAGAGGGTGGAGGGCTTCTATAGGTGGCAGTAAGCAGGGCCATGGTGGGTGGCAGGGCACATGGAAAATAGGGCCAAGGGTGATCCCAAGTTCTCAGTTACACTCTGGGATGAAGCAAGTTCCCCTACAAAACCACTTCCTGAAAGACTCTTGTCCTTTCCAGGACCACGTCTCTGTGCTCCTGACCATACAACAGGGCCTGTCTGGCAGCCTTTGCCCTCACCCATCTCTCCATCATTTAGCAGCAATGGGCTGTTATGGGCTAAATGCGTCCACCCAAATTCATGTGTTGAAGTCCAAACCCTCAGTTCCTTAGAATGTAACTGTTTTTGGAGATAAGGTCTTTAGAGAGGTAATTAAATTAAATGAGGTCTTTGGGGTGGGCCTTAATCCAATGACAGTTGTCCTTATAAGAAGAGGTGATTAGGACACCGAAACATACACAGAGGGAAGGCCATGTGAGGACACAAGGAGGAGGTGACCATCTACAAGCCAGGGAGAGAGGTGTCAAAAGGAACCAACTTGCCAACACCTTGAACTTTTAGCCTCCAGAACTGTGAGAACATAAATTTGTGTTGTTTAAGCCACCAGGTGTGTGGCACTTTGTTATGGCAGCCTGAGTAGACTAACACACCTGCTACTCAGAACACTTAACCCTCTCCTTCTAATGTGGGGATATAACCTCCTTTCCAGGGACTTACATACCTGTAAAAATATGTTCAGTTGAGAAACTCAGGAGAATAGAACTTCGTTTGTGTTTTCATCTTGCCTCTTATCCTGTGGCTCCAATCCCATTTCTCGTTCATTCAGCTAATGTCCATGGCTGATTTTGTGCAGGAGGACGACACAGGCAGAGAGACAGACATGGTCCTTGCCTGCATGGAACTTTCAGTCTGGTGGCAAGGCATTGTCAGCCTGATAAATAATACAGGGACATAGACACACAAATGCCACAGATTCTAAAGCAATATGAATCACTTGAAATAGAATGGTATAGAGGAGAAAGCATGAGCTTTGGAGTTAGACATATCTGGGATTTCATTTTCCTTTCTTGTCTGTTCTTTTTTTCAATTAAATATTTAATGACCACTTGCTATCCCTGTCCACAGATGTAGGGATGACCACAGAAGATACTATCTTTCCCCTTAAGAAACACATAATCAGAAACGGTTCTTAGGATCTGATATATAATTTACATTTGTGTCAGTTTGCATTCATCAAGAAACACTGGCTCAGTGTCTCTACATGCTGGTCTAGAGTGCATACAAATATGAATGGGAAAAGTTACTCTATCATAGAGCTTTCGTAGAGAGAAAGAAAGAAGAAAGAAAGAGAAGGAAAGAGAGAGAGAAAGAAAGAAAGAAAGAAAGGAAGGAAGGAAGGAAAGAAGGAGGAAAGGAGGGAGGGAGAGAGGGAGAAGGAAGGAATGAAGGAAGGAAAGAAAGAATAAAAGAAAGAAAGAAAAAAGAAAGAAAGAAAGAAAAAGGAGGGAAGGAAGGACCGACGAACCGAAGAAAGAACGAGAGCAAGAGGGAGGGAAGAAGAAGAAAGAAGGAAAGAGTTAATAATTCTGGCTCATTCAAACACACGGGAATTTATAGGAAGACTATCTGGCAGGACTAGTTACATAATTTGGAGAGGCCAGTGCCAAATGAAAACGCAGGGTCCCTTTTTCAAAAAGGATCAAGAATTTCAAGACAACAACAGCAGAGCATTGAACCAAGTATGGGACCCTTCCAAGTGCAAAGCCTTGTAAAACTGCACACACAGGTCATAGGCCCATGAAGCAAAGCCAGCCCTGTTATGCAGGTGGAGCAGGCAGGAGAATAAGGCTTGCAAAGGGGAAAACCATGCCAGCTACAAAGGACTCATCAGTGATTTCAAGTTATGTTCACAAAATCTTCAATCCACACTTTAAGGGGTGGAGCCTAATTCTCCTCCTCTTGAATGTGGGCTGGACATAGTGATTGGCTTCTAATGAATAGGACAAAGCAGAAGTGACAGAGTGTGAATTTGGGGACTGGGTGGTGAAAGGCCCTGCACCTCACTGGGGGGAAGCCAGCTGCCATGACATGAGGACACTCAAATGGCCCAGGGAGAGGCCCACAAGGCAAGGAACTAAGGACTTCTGCCAATAGCCACATGTGTGAATGAATCACCTTGGGAACCCATCCTGCAGCTGCATTCGAGCTTTCAGATGACTGCAGCCCCTGGGGGCACGTTGGATAAAACCATGGGATACCGTAAGCTGGAAACACCTAGCTAATCTACTCCTGAATTCCCAACTGTGAGATAATGAACATTAACTGTTTCTGTCACTACTTTTTGGGGCAATTTGTTACACAGCAGTAGACAACCAACACAGCGCAGAAGCTGGAGCTACATGATAGGTCTTACAGTAAACCTTTCTGGTGGATCCATCCCTTCCTTCTTCAGCCTTCAAGCACTTGCTCAAGATTCAAAATCTTGGGAGAGAGTATCTGAGCTTAGGTCAGGCTGAGCAGGACAGTTAGAGAAAGGATGTCAAAGGTGTCCCTTTGACAGTTTTCTGTCTTAATGGGCAGGTACTTTGGGTTTACCCTCCCTCTGAGGTTGTCCTTATTGGGAGAGGGGTGCTGTTGGGAAAAGAAAAGGGCCCAGGTATAACAGATGTCTGCTAGTTCTATTTAGGGAACCCAGACCAGATTCTATTTTTGGTGGGGGGGGGCCACACCTGGTGGCTTGCAGGATCTTAGTTCCCTAATCAGGGATCGAACCCAGGCCCCCTGCAGTGGAAGCTTGGAGTCGTAACCACTGGACCTCCAGGGAATTCCCAAATCCAGATTCTTAACACACGAAAGAGGACTCACAATAAAAGTGGCCGATGAGCATCAAGGGAGAGTCCTTGCTTTCATGATGGCTGTGGGGTGGGAGGTTCTGTCCTCTCTTAAAAGAGTTTCGGGCATCTGTAGCAGACGAGGAAGGAGATGTTGGGCCTGGAACCTTCCCAATGTCCATGCACCAGGTGGCTGGTCATTTCTTCCTTTGACAGTGAGCCTGTGCAGCTGGGGAAGCACAGATTTTGGGGTCAGCCGACCTGAGGCCAGGTGCCAGACCCACTTGCTAACTAGGTACTCATCACTTAACCTCTTTGACCCTCAACTTCCTCATCTGTAAAATAAGTATTTAACTAATTCTTACCATAGTAAACTCTTAGATCCAAGGAAACAATGCTGGAATTATCTTTCGTATTTTTTTTCCTTTAAAATTTTTTATTTTTATCAAAGTTGTAACGTTTAGAGTTTTAAAATATCAAATAGTAGTTCTCTAAGTCTAGTAAACCAAAGAATCAGCCTCCTCCCCTCCCCTCCTTCTTTCCCCTCCCCTTCATGATGGCTGTGGGATGGGAGGTTCTGTCCTCTCTTTAAGGAGTTTCAGGCAACTGTAGCAGACAAGGAAGGAGATGTTGGGTCTGGAACCTTCCCTTGGAACCACCCGTCCCAGGTCAGCTAATTCCGAGAGATGGCAACTTCCCTGGGAGTGTACCTTTCATACGCAAACCCCGCACCCCAGGGTTCACACCTTAACCCACTCCTTTATGGGGTGCTCATTCCAGGCCCCTACCCACCTGCCCTAATCTCCCCTGGGCCAGGTACCAGACAACTAGGGACGGCCCTATCATACCCCAGAGCCCGCTGAAATTATCCAAAGGAGCCAATCCTAAACCTATTGACCCTCCTCGCCCATTAAAACCACAACAAAGGCTCTTGCCATTTTCCTTTCTCCCTCTGCCTTCTCATGGGATCTGTGAGTCTAACTACTTTTTCAATGGCAGTTGTCTCCCGATCTGTCAGCCTTGCCATACCTGAGTGATAATAAAATCTGCATTTTAAAACGTTGATGATTCTAGCTTCCTGGCTCACTGTCACTCTCATCAACATTACTCCGTCTCGATTCCCGGTGATTTCCATTTGCACGCAAATCATCCTCCCGCATCCCCGGTTCTCAGCTCCTCGTCCTGCACCCAATCCCAGCCACCCATTCCCAAGTTCATACCCTTGACTTCATAGATATCAATCACTCGATTTTGTGCTTTCCACTCACTGACCACCACCTCTTATCCTTCCACCTTCCTCCTCTAGAACCTGACTCCAGTTCTGTGGGGTCTGCAATCCTTTGAGTCTACCACCTCTTCATTGCCCCCACTGCCACAGTCCCCCATTCCTCTCTTAGCAATGAAACCGAGCAGGACACTGTGGGGCTCCTGGGCACAAAAGGCTTTCTGTGTCCCCTGTTTCTTGTGTGTAGGAAATAGACTTCATTCAGCCTCCACGACCTTCCCTGAGTTCCAAAGGGCAGGTTCTAAGCAGGGAAGGGAGGCGATGCAGAGACAAGGTAGCAGAAGTCAAGATACAATAGTGCAGCCTTGGGGCAGGTCCTGGTTCCCCCTCAAGGGATACACAGAACAATATCTTTGAGCTCTTATGCAGAACTAAAGCCCCCAACCAATGGAAGATGTTAACTGCTAGGTGAAGCATTCTTCACTCCAGAGAGAAGGTCACAGTTCACCCATCACCAGTTGATGCCAGATGATCTCTGGATTGAAGGAATGCGGGCCTTGCAGACACACTGATCCTTATCAACAACCCCGCCCCTGGGTTATAAGACTTCTCACACACACACACCCCACCCCCATCCCCATCCCCAGGTTGCCACACACAGTTTTGCAGGCATTAGCCTACTGTGGCCCCCTTTGCCTGGTACAGCAATAAAGCTATTCTTTTCTGCTTCACCCAAAACTGTCTCTCAGATTCAATTCCGTACCAGTGCACAGCAAGAGCCAAGGTCTTGACAATAAGCCACAAGACCCTACATGCTTTGTCCCCTATTATCTCTCTGATGTCACCTGCTAATCTTCTTCACTTCACTCGCTTCTCTTTCATTATACTATCTCAGCTAACAAAGCCAGGCACAATTCTACCTCAGGCCCTTTGCACTGGCTATTGCCCATCCCTGGAACATTCTTCTTTCAGGTACCTGCAGAGCTCATGCTCTCACCTCCTTCAAGTCTTTGCTCAGAGGTCACCTTCTCATTGAGGCTTTTGCTGAGCACCTCCCCACCACTTCTATTCTTTCAGAGCTCTTTCCTTCCAATGCACTATCTAGTTTACTTATTTATTATGTTTATTTATTGCTTATCATATAGCTCCCCTCCCCCCACAAATGTGAATGCAGAGATTTTTCTCTTTCACAGCTGTATCCTCAGCCTCTAGAAGAGTGCTTTGCATACAATACATGCTCAAAAAACATTTAATGAATGAACAGAATTTTAGCCCCTGAGAGGACCCTGAGATCATCTTGTCCGACTTTCTCATTGTAACAATAATAAAGACAACAGAAGACCCAGCTGCAGCAACTGATATAGTTAATCACCGACCATAGACCCGGCCCTGCACCCTCAGCTTTTAATGCATTACCTCATTTAGACCTCAGGGCGACCCCTTGAGCTTAGTGTCACTACAGTCTCCACTTTCCTGGTAAGGAAACCGGGGTTAATGGAGAGTTCAGGTTCAGGAACTTATCTTAGATCCGCAAAGTGATAAGCGATGGTGCTGGGCCCCGAGCCAGGCAGCCTAAGTCCAAGCCCGAACTCCCAGCCACTGGCTCTGCTGCCTGCAACGTGCAGATCACGTGCAGAACGTCCCGGAATGAGAAAACTTCTTCACAAGGAGGAGGAATTATTATGTAGGACGCTGGGAACCGCTTGGTGCAGACGTCCTTAGTCAAGCTCCTTGAATTTGCTGGGGTTTCTGGTTGGGGGGAGGTGTGGGGAGTTGACGGGCAGGCCGGTGGGTGAGTGGTGCCTCTCTGCCCGCACCGTCTCCACTCTAATGCACTTGGTGGAGCCTGACAGCCCCAGGAGAACCTTAATGGACCTGCAGAGTCACAGCTTCAGCTGAAACAGTGGATAATAATGGAGGAGGCAAGGTCATTAAGGACCAGAGCTGGGAGGTAGAGGAAAGAAGAACTGTGATTGGCTTCTAAGGATCCAACCCCACTCTGGCCAATCCTTGGCTCCTACCTCTCCATCCACAGCTTCTCTCTTCTCTGTTTCAGGGTCCCAGTGTCTACCAAGGCTCCAATCCATCTGTATGCCTGGGTTTCTCACCTGCCAGGAGTCCACCTCACCTGATTGCTTATCCCCCAGCCTCCATTCCACCTGAGACTGCATTGGAATTTGGGCGTGGCACTGGGACACCATTCCTTGAAGGGCAGGAGTAAGTTTATGTAGGAAAGGCTTCCCTGTGATTCTATGATGCTACTCCCTCTCTGCCGTGTCTGCTGAGAGCCACTGCTGTGGAGTTCTGGTTTTTTTATTCCTTCCTTCCTTCCTACAATACATTGGTATTAAGTATTTAATGTGTGTCAGGCATTAGCCCAGGCACTATATCAAAGATGTATTAGATAACTGGACAGCTACATGTAAAAGAATGAAATTAGAACACTCCCTAACACCATACAGAAAAATAAACTCAAAATGGATTAAAGACCTAAATGGAAGGCCAGACACCATCAAACTCTTAGAGGAAAGCACAGGCAGAACACTCCGTGACATAAATCACAGCAAGATCCTTTCTGACCCACCTCCTAGAGAAATGGAAATAAAAACAAAAATAAACAAATGGGACCTAATGAAACTTCAAAGCTTTTGCACAGTAAAGGAAACCATAAACAAGATGAAAAGACAACCCTCAGAATGGGAGAAAATATTTGCAAATGAAGCAACTGACAAAGGATTAATCTCCAAAATTTACAAGCAGCTCATGCAGCTCAGTATCAAAATAACAAACAACCCAATCCAAAAATGGGCAGAAGACCTAAATAGACATTTCTCCAAAGAAGACATACAGACTGCCAACAGACACATGAAAGAATGCTCAACATCACTAATCATTAGAGAAATGCAAATCAAAACTACAATGAGATATCATCTCACACCGGTCAGAATGGCCGTCATCAAAAAATCTAGAAACAGTAAATGCTGGAGAGGGTGTGGAGAAAACGGAACCCTCTTGCACTGTTGGTGGGAATGTAAATTGATACAGCCACTATGGAGAACAGCATGGAAGTTCCTTAAAAAACAAAAAATAGAACTACCATGCGACCCAGCAATCCCACTACTGGGCATATACCCTGAGAAAACCATAATTCAAAAAGAGTCATGTACCACAATGTTCACTGCAGCTCTATTTACAGTAGCCAGGACATGGAAGCAACCTAAGTGTCCATCGACAGATGAATGGATACAGAAGATGTGGCACATATATATATAATGGAATATTACTCAGCCATAAAAAGGAACAAAACTGGGTTATTTGTAGTGAGGTGGTGGACCTAGAGACTGTCATACAGAGTGAAGTAAGTCAGAAAGAGAAAAACAAATACTGTATGCTAATACATATATATGGAATCTAAAAAAAAAAAAAAAAGGTAATGAAGAACCTAGGTGCAGAATGGGAATAAAGACGCAGACCTACTAGAGAATGGACTTGAGGATATGGGGAGGGTGAAGGGTAAGCTGGGACAAAGTGAGAGTGGTAGTGTATATATGGACATATAAACACTACCAAATGTAAAATAGATAGCTAGTGGGAAGCAGCCGCATAGCACAGGGAGATCAGCTCTGTGTTTTGTGACCACCTAGAGGGGTGGGATAGGGAGGGTGGGAGGGAGGGAGATGCAAGAGGGAAGACATATGGGAACATATGTATATGTATAACTGATTCAATTTGTTATAAAGCAGAAACTAACACACCATTGTAAAGCAATTATACTCCAATAAAGATGTTAAAAAAAAAGGTGTATTAGATAATTCATAGTAGTAGCATAACAGAAGCAGACAATTTTAGAATAGAATCAAAGCATGTGAGCCTTGAAGAGGATCCAGGTGGGAACAGTGGCCCTCGGCATTTCTCACGTGGACTCTGTAGCAGTCTCCCCACCATTTTTTTTTAAATAAATTTATTTATTTATTTTTGGCTGCATTGGGTCTTCATTGCTGCGCGTGGGCTTTCTCTAGTTGTGGAGAGCAGGGGCTACTCTTCCTTGTGGTGCATGGGCTTCTCCTTGCAGTGGCTTCTCTTGTTGCGGAGCACGGGCCCTAGGCACACAGGCTTCAGTAGTTGTGGCATGAGGGCTCAGTAGTTGTGGCTCGTGGGCTCTTGAGCGCAGTCTCAGTAGTTGCGGCGCACGAGCTTGCTTGCTCTGTGGCATGTGGGATCTTCCTGGACCAGGGCTCGAACCCGTGTCCCCTGCATTGGCAGGCGGATTCTTAACCACTGCGCCACCAGGGAAGTCCCCTCCCCACCATTTAAAAAAAACTATTTTTCATTGTGGTAAAATATACATAACATAAAATGTATCATTTTAACCATTTTTAAGGGTATAATTCAGGGGCATTAAGTAACTTCACAATGTCATGTGACCACCACCGCTATCTATTTCCAGAACTTTTCCATCAAGCCAAACAGAAACTCTGAACCATTAAACAATAACTCACTACTCCTCCCTCCTGGTCCTCAGTAACCTCTCTTCTACTTTCCATCTCTATGAATTTGCCTCTCCTAGATACCTTATATAAGTCAATCATACAATATTTATCCTTTTCTGTCTGGCTTCTTTCATTTGGCATAATGCTTCTCCATGTTGTGGCATGTATCAGCATGTGTCCCTTTTAAGGCTGAATGATATTCTATTGCATGTATATTCCACATTTTGGGTATCCATTCAGTGGTGATGGGCATCTGGGTCATTTCCACCTTTTGGCTATTGTGAATGATATTGTTATGAACACAGGTGCATCCCTGCTTTTGATCGTGTACCCAGCCTGTTCTCCATACAAATGTCAGACACGATTTCCTAAAATACAGATTTGATCATTTACTCTCCTACTTAAAATCCGCAAAATGCTCCCTGTTGTTCCCACAGTCGAGTCCAGAGCTGCCCTGGGTGTTTGAGTCTTTTCACAATTCCAGCCTACGCTTTCTGCTCCCCTGCAACCTGCCACTGTGGTGCTCTGTGTGTTCTCCAAACACACCCTGCCCTTCCCAGCTCCCGATGTTTCTGCATGTGCTCTTCCCTGCTTGCCAAGACGCAGCGTAAACACCAGTCTTCTTCAATCCTGATAGTGAATGAACCCTACCTTCTGCCATGTCCTGGCTCTGAGGACAGACAGAGGGATAGGAATTCCCACCTCTGCCACTTGTTTAGCTGGTGACTTTGGGCAAGTTTCTTAACCTCTCTGAACCTCTTTTCTCATCTCTAAAGTATATTATTGAAAGATAATTTTCAGAAAAAGGCAAAATCGTGGCTTCATACAGGTATAAAAATGAACACACTGTAAAGATTTTATTTTACTCATAATAAGGGAACCAGGCAGATGTTATGACTGGTTCAAAAGAGAATCTGAGAAACAGACACCTTTACAGATCAAGAATATTGAAATGAATATGCAAATAGAGGCAAACTGGTTTTTCCACAAAGAGAGAGTGCGCTTAATTGAACTTCTGTCAGATGGAACAGAATTCACGTGTCTATCAGTTACCTGAACCTTACAGAGTTGTAGAAGAGTTCCCATAGAATCAGAATCTGATAGAGTGGATGGTATGCTATAGATACTGCATTGCTCTCCCTATTTGACTTTAGTACCCACCAATATTTTCTTTCTTTCTTTCTGGGCACAAGGAAGACAACTTCCAGGCCCCCTTATGGTTGACTGAGGTCTTGTAGGGGGATCTGTACAGTGAATGGACAGGTGTCACTATGGGCCACAGCATTTAGCTGCTGGTTCAGAGTTCATTTTATCCTGTCATTGCAATCACAAAAGCGTAGTCAAGATGGAACCTCAGTTGGCCTGGATCCCTGAGTGACCATGTGAGCAAAGCTTCTTGCCCACCCATGTTAGAGTGGGACATGTATGAGTGGGACATAAACTGAGATTTGGGCTTATTTGTTCTGGAGCATAACTTAATTTGTCCTGACTGATCTCAAAGGAAGTTGTGACCAAGCCCTTTATGCAGGGCTTAGCATATAGAAGCTACCCAATCACTGTTCTTACCTTCCTCAACATTCTACTGTAGCACTTATTACATTGCAACATAATAATATATTACTGTGTCTATCTTTTTTGCTAGAACATGATTGCCACAGGCTAGGGGAGCATAATTTGTTGGCCTCCATATTCTCAAATGGCACCTGATCATCCAGTGGTTTGTAATAAATATTTACTGATTGAATAAGTCAAGTATCTGTTGAATTCAAGCTCTGCCACTTGTGCTAGTTATAAATTTTGGGAGCCTTAGATTTTCTTATCTCTAAATTAGAGGGAAAAATTTCCTAACAGAGTTGTAAAGAATGAAAAAAAATCATGAGGATGTGGGAACATGTTATCAGTTTTAAAATTACATGCAAATGAGAGGGATTATTATAAATTAAAAAACTAAATTATAAATTAAAGGTCCCCAAAGATGGAGTGACTGAGCTGAAACCAGGACTAAAACTTGAGATTTTGAGACTTAAAAGTTCAGAGTTGAAGGGACCCGGAGAGACCTTCTGGAAGTCTCTTTGGGGGCATCAACCATATGGATCTCCAGGGTCCTACATGAGTATACTCCATTTTTGACCAAATGGAACTGGAGATTGAGTGACTCACTGCTGATGTCAGGGGCTCAGCAGGGAGGGGCAAGTGTCTCATGAGATTCCCAGCAGCCTGGGATGAGTCTGAGGGTCCCTGGAGAGCCAGTAACCATGGGACAGGGCAAGGACACCAGCCCCTGGCAGTCACTCTGGGAGTATATGCTACCCAAGTAGCCCAGGATTTCCCTCAAGGGACCAAGAGGTTTGTTTGTTCCCTAATTAGTAAAGAGTAAAGGAGGAGTTTTCTGATGTTCTGGTCTGAGAGCCAAGATTTTCGATTTTGTAGCTGACCAGCGGGGTCTTATCGCAGCATGAGGAAGTACACAAAACCACAGGATATGGATCTGGAGAAACTGGTGATAGCCTGCGTTCCACCACTCCCAGAAGTGTGACCTCAACCCCAGTACTTCATGTTTCTACCTCTGCTTCCTTGAAAATGGGAATCCTTGTCTTCCTCACCTCACAGGACTGAGGAATACTCTAGACGTGTTTTTTAAATGATAAGGTGACAGGTATATCAACGTTAGCTATTTTGACAGCTCTTATCGCATGGCAAATTTCACTGTAAATATTTGTTGGCATGTCAGTTCTCCGTTAGACCATGAACTCCTAGGAATCAGGGAAAGTCTTTGCCACTTTTACATGTCACCCCTCCCCCACCTCAGGGCCCCCAGCACCTAGCAGAGTGTCTAGCACAGAGCCTGTGAAAGTGGCTGAGAAGAAGAAAGGACTGAATGGGAAGAACCAGGTGCAGCATGGACAAAGCTGTTTATTTCTACAATTGCCTCTCCCTTACCAAACCCTGCCCATCTTTCTGGACCCAGCCCCAGTCTCCTTCACAAAACCTTGCAGAGCTAGATCTGCACATGGTGATCTCTCTTTTAGCATCTATTCCAACCTTCTGATTTTACGAATGAAGAAACTGAGGCCCAAGGAGATTGTGTCTCCATTCAAGCTCCCACAGGTCCCGTATCTTGTAGGGAATCTTAATTGTTTTGTGTGCATTTCCTTCCCACCCTCCCTAGACCCCCAATTCCTGAACTGTACCCTCTGAAGACTGAGCCAAGTCTTCCTTTTCTCATATCTCTCCTTTGCCTTCCTCCTCCAGTGCCTGTGTGTGACCCTGGATCTCAGGTAGATCCTCAGTAAAGACTCATAGAATGGACTTTTGTGCAAATTGGCCCCTTGGCAGGGAAGAGGTAACAAGAGTCTTGGAAAGATGGTAAGTGACTGTTGCCATCTGCTGGTAGCTGTGTGGAACTACAGACAAAAGTCTTGTAGGCTTGCATGTCTTGCCCTCTTCCTGTATATAAACCACTGTTACTGGAACCTAGGCAAAGTGTGTCTGGCAACGTTCGCGGCATAGTCCACAAATGTTTGCTGAGTCCTTCACTTCTGCAAAGATATTTACACTTAACTCCTGACCTCCAGGAGGCTACAGTCCGGTAGAGAGCTAAGAACATCAGTAAATATGTCACAATTGAAAGATACACTCATATTCTGAGCCATAAAACAAACCTCAGATCAAAAAGAATTGAAATCATACAGAGTGTGTTCTCTGACCACACTGGAATAAAACTAGAAACTAATAACAGAAGGATAACAAACACTTGGAACAAATACTTGGATACTAAACAACAGACTTAAAATAATCCATGGTCCAAAGAGGAAGTCTCAAGGGAAATTTTAAAAATATATTGAGTGAAACTACAACATATTAAAATGTGTGAGACACAGCTAAAGCAGAGCTAAGAGGAAAACTTATAGCACTAAATGCTGACATTAGGAAAAAGAAACAGTCTCAGATCAATCATCTAAGCTACTACCTTAAGATATTAGAAATAAAGGAATAAACCCAAAGCAAACAAAAGGGAAGAAATTATAAGAAGTAGAAATCAATGAAGATTGAAAACAGAAAAACAATAGAGAAAATAAAAGAAACCAAAAGCTGATTCTTTGAAAAGGTCAATGTCGTTGACAAACCTCTAGCAAGAATGACAAAGAAAAAAAGAGAGAAAATGCAAATTACAAAATTCAGGGATGACGACATGGAGGAAACCACTATAGACCCTGCAGACTTCAAAAGGTTAATAAAAGAACACTTGGAACATCTACGTGTAGAACATCCACACCTACGAATTTGACAAAGATGAAATGAACCAGTTCCTCAAAAAATACAAACTATCACATCTAAACAACAATATGAAATAGATAATTTCAATAGCCCTGCAACTATTAAGTAACTTGAGTTTGTAATTTAAAACTCCTAAAAAAGAAATCTCCAGGCCCAGATGTTTTCATTGGAGAATTTTGCCAAGCATTTAAAGAGGAATAAATGTCAATTCTACACAATCTCTCATAGAAAGTAGAAATGGAAGAAGCACTTCCCAATTAATTTTACCTAGAACTACTCTAATACCAAAACCAAACCGACAGTACTGAGAGAGAGAGAGGGGACTACAGATCAATATCTCTCGTGACTATAGACACAGAAATCCTTAACGAAATCTTTCAAATAGAATTCAGCAATATATACACCATAACAAGTGAGGTTTCTTCCAGGGATGCAAGACTGGCTCAATATTTGAATCAACGTAATCCATCATATTAACAGACTAAAAGAGAAAAATCACATAATCGTGTTAATCCAAAAAAGCATTTGACAAAACTGAACACTCGTTCATGATAAAAACTCCCAAAAATAGGCATAGTGGGGAACTTTCTCAATTATGAGCAAAAAAAAAAAAAAAAAAACCTAAACAACTAGAACTACCATCATCCTTAAGGGTGAAAGATTGCTTTCTCCCTGAGACTGGGAACAAAGCAAGGATGTCTACTCTCACCACTCTTATTCAACAAAGTACTTGAAGTTCTAGCTAGTGCAAGAAGTCAAGAAAAGGAAATAAAAGGCATACAGATCAAAAAGAAGGAAATAAAACTGCCCCTGTCTGCAGCTGACACAACAGTCTGCTTAGAAGTTCTAATACCTAATAAGGTTCCAGTATTTAGAATATATAAATACCTCTTACAACTCAACAGTGAAAAGACAGAGTCAAAGGATTTGAATAGACATTTCTCCAAAGATGTACAAATGGCCAATAAGCACATGAAAAGATGCTCAACATCATTAGTCATAAGGGACATACAAATCAAAACCACAATGAGATACCAATTTCCATTTACTAGGATGGCTAACATCAAAAGGACAGACAAGGGTTGGCAAGGATATGGAGAAATTAGAATCCTCATACATTGATGGTGGGAATGTAAATTGATGCAGCTGCTGTGGAAAGCAGTTCTACAGTTTCTCAAAAAGTTAAACATAGAGTTACCATATACCCAACAGTTTCATCTGTACACGTATACCCAAGAGAAATGAAAATATGTGTTCATAAAAATTTGTACACCATCATTCATAATAGCCAAAAAAGTGGAAACAGACCAAATGTCCTTCAATTAATGAATGGATAAACAAAATGTGGTATATCCATGCAATGGAATATTATTCAGCCATAAAAAGGAACAAAATACTGATATATGCTACAACAGGAATGAAACTTGAAAAGATTATGCCAAGTGAAAGAAGCCAGATGCAAAAGGCCACACATTGTATGATTCCATTTATATGAAATGTTCAGAATAGGAAAATCTACAGAGACAGAAGTAGATTAGTGGTTGCCAGGGCTGGGGGTGGGGGTGGGGGAAGAGGTTGCCAGGGCTGTTAGGGAGTGAATACTAACAGGTATGGGGTTTCTTTAGGGAAGTGATGAAAATATTCTGGAATTAGTAGTGATGATGGTTGCAGCACTTTGTGACTATACTAAAAATCACTGAATTGTACACTTCTAAATGGTGAATTTTATGGTGTGTAAATTAATCTCAAAAAAAAATTTTTTTAATTGATTGTATTTATGAAACAGATGAGACAGAACATAGAGGCCAGATATAGCTCCACACAAGAACTGAAGGGCAAAAGCAATTCAAGGGGGGAAGAAGAGTCTTTTCATTAAACGGTGCTGGAGCAATTGAGTTGGTAGGTAGGTAGGTATGTAAATCAATCAACCAACCAACCAACCAGTCAACCTTGACCTAAACCTCACACCTATAAAAACTAACACCCAATCCACCCTAGGTTCAAATGTAAATGTAAAACTATAAAACTTTAAGGAGAAAACATAGAAAAAGAATGTTTGGGACCTAGGGCTTGGTGATGAGTTCTTCGGGATGACACCAAAATCATTCTCCATAAAAGGAGAAAATCAATAAATTAGACTTCATCAAAATTAAATCTTTGAGGCTTACTTGGCAGTACAGCGGTTAAGACTCCCCAATTCCACTGCAGGGGACACAAGTTTGATCCCTGGTCGGGGATCCTTCATGCTGCGCCATGTGGCCAAAAAAAAAAAAAAAAAATTAAATCTTTAACTCTGTGAAAGACGCTGTTAAGAAGAAGAAAAGACAGCAAACCACGTATCTGACAAAGGACTCATATCTGGAATTTATCCAATAAAGGACTCATATCAAAACTCAACAGTGCTATTTACAATAGCCAGGTCATGGAAACAACCTAAATGCCCATTGACAGACGAATGGATAAAGAAGATGTGGTACATATATACAATGGAATATTACTCAGCCATAAAAAGGAATGAAATTGGGTCATTTGTAGAGACGTGGATGGATTTAGAGAGTGTCATACAGAGTGAAGGAAGTCAGAAAGAGAAAAACAAATATCGTATATTAACGCATATGTGTGGAACCTAGAAAAATGGTACAGAACCAGTCTGCAGGGCAGAAATAGAGACACAGATGTAGAGAACAAATGTATGGACACCAAGGGGGGAAAGTGGCGGGGGTGGTGGTGGTGGGATGAATTGGGAGATTGGAATTGACATATATACACTAATCTGTGTAAAATAGATAACTAACAAGAGCCTGCTGTATAAAAAAAATTAAATAAAATTAAAAAAAAAACAAAACCTCAACAGTGAAAACAAGCACTCTAATTACAAAGTAGAGAAAAAACACAAGAAACATTTCACCAAAGAGGATATATGGATGGAAAATAAGCACATGAAAAGACATTGCATAGTGATAGCCATTCAGGAAGTGAAAATTAAGACCACAATGAGATTTTGAAATGGAGCAGGGTCCCATGGTCCTTGCTCCGCCATGTCTTCAGCCTGCCTTTTGTCTGTGGAAAAACTTTAGCCAAAGAATAAGTTTAATCAGAGAAATGAGGAAATGCAGAAACAAAGGAAAACAAAGGAGACCAAATAATAATAGTTTAGTCACTAAGCATAGTCAAGGACCTTTAGGTCCTCCCCACAGGCTACAGATAATATTCTGAGCCATATCCTGTAAGCTGTCTTATAGATACTGAAACCCAGACCAGGTGGAAGAAGTTAACTACGTGATGACCAGACTGTAGCCATGACGGTAAGCTGCCACAGTTCCGAGAACTGGCCTCAAGGAAATGGGAACAAACCAACCCTGGAACTGAAGACTAACCGTACTTAAAACAATCAAGATGGTGCTGGGCAGACCCCTTCATGATTAATTTCAAGATGACCGTCAGAGCTGACTGTGCTGTTTCTGCATGTAGCCCCCTCCCTCCGCCTATAAAAGCTCTTGGCCCCTGATTGTCAGTGGGGGGAGTCGGCCTTTAGACAGGCATCCACCCTCCCCCACCCCCGTTGCCAGCATCCAAAATAAAACAAACTTTCCTTTCCACCAACTTGGCCTCTTTATTGGCTTTTGAGCGATGAGCAGCCGGACCCCACTTTCGGTTACAATATCACTACACACCTATTAGAACAGCTAAAATGAAAAACAAGTGATAATAGCAAATGCTAGCCCAGCTGCACAGAAAACTGGTGGAAACATACATTACTCGTGGAAAGGTCAAATGACACAGTGACCCTGGAAAATAGCTTGGCAGTTTCTTAAAAAAAAAACAAAACATACATTTAATTTATGACCCCAGCAATTAATTGCATGCCTGGGCATTTATCTCAGAGAAATGAAAACCTATGTCCACTCGAAAACATCTGTGTGCATGACTGTTCTTCTTAGCTTTATTTGTAATAGCCCCAAAACGAAAACCTACAGGAGGGTAGTGGTTCAATAAACTGCAGTGTGGCACTCCATGGAATACTAGTTAACAGTAAAAAAGAATAAATTATTGAAACCCACAACAACTTGGATGTATCTCAAGAGCATTGTGTGAAGTTAAAAAAAAAAAAAATCTCGGGCTTCCCTGGTGGCGCAGTGGTTGAGAGCCCGCCTGCCAATGCGGGGGACGTGGGTTCGTGCCCCGGTCCGGGAGGATCCCACATGCCGCGGAGTGGCTGGGCCCGTGAGCCATGGCCGCTGAGCCTGCGCGTCCGGAGCCTGTGCTCCGCAACGGCAGAGGCCGCAACAGTGAGAGGCCCATGTACTGAAAAAGAAAAAAAAAAAAAAAAAAAAAAAAAAATCTCAAAAGGTCACATATGATATGATATGATTGTTTATATGACCTTCTCGAAATGACAAAATTATGGAGAAGAATAGATTAGTGGTTGCTAAGGGTTAAGGATGGTGGGGGAGGGGAGATGTGACTGAAGAGAGAGAACACTGGTGAGATCTTTGTGTTGACAGAAAAGATCTGTATCTTGGTTGTAATGGTGGCTACATGAATCTACGCGTGATAAAGTAACAGAAGGATACACTTTATACCAATGTCGATTTCCTAGGTGTGGTATTGTACTGTAATTATGTAAGATGTGACTATTGGGGAAAACTGGGTAAAAGGTATCCCTGACTTCCTTGTATTGTTTTTGCAACTTCTGGTGAATTTTTTTTTTTTTTTTTGCGGTACGCGGGCCTCTCACTGTTGTGGCCTCTCCCGTTGTGGAGCACAGGCTCCGGACGTGCAGGCTCAGCGGCCACAGCTCACGAACCCAGCCGCTCCACGGCATGTGGGATCTTCCCGGACCGGGGCACGAACCCATGTCCCCTGCATCGGCAGGCGGACTCCCAACCACTGCGCCACCAGGGAAGCCCCTTCTGGTGAATTTATAATTATTTTTTTTTAAGTTCTTTAGGCTATATAGACATAGGCATCTTAGGATTGGTAGGTAGACAATATTCATGCTTATTAATTAATGCCTTATGAGAAAACACTGCCCAATATGGATGCATTTCATATACCCCGCACCAACAGGCTATGAGGCTATGAGGTGTTGTACAGAGTTTAATTTTCCATACAACATAAACTTATCTCTCTAAATAATGTTAAGACATTTCATGGGCATTTTGCCAAAATATATTAACATTGTCCCTGCTTTTGTTGCCCAAACAAAAACATAAGGCAGAATTCAATACCAGGGTCAGTTCAGGGATTGGAGACTTGCCAGGCCGTCAGCTGCAAATATCAACTGCTTTATTTTCTTTGAAGAAAACTCAGTTTTTTATTGAATTAGAATGTTTATTGAGCAAATGAAATCTTTACTAAAAAAAAAAAGACTGGTGAGAAATATCCTCTCCTCCCCACCAGACCCACGCAGCCTTCTGTTGGAGAAATTCTTCAGGCTCCACCAAGGGGGGCAAAGCCAAGAACAGAGCAGGAGCCAGGCGTTTTGGACTGAGAATTCGGCGGTCACGGTTGTTGCCGGGCTCTTAGTAAAGATATGTATTTTTGCACCCATGCTTCCTTCGGTGTTGCACAGAGTTTCTGGCCTCTTTTGGTGGTGAATCTATGGAAAAGAGATGCTGACAGTCAATGCTAAAAACTTTTGTCTCCCGGAAAGGGATGGAAAGGGAGGGGCAGCCCCCCACCCCAATCTTCTTGCTCGGTTTGCTGTACCCCTGTCACACTGTCCCTGCTCCTTCTTCTGGCCCTTGACCTCCCTCTTCTCTGCTATCCTGTTTTCCACTGGAAACCACACTTCCTGGCCCACCTTCACCAGGAAAGATGTAACAACAGCTCTGGTCTGAAGCAGGTAATCTGCACCGTGCCTCTTAACTCTTTCGTTTTAATATAACAGTTTTGTTGGGATATAAGTCACTAATTTGCCCACTTAAAGTGTATAATCATAATTCATTGGTTTTAGTATATCAATAGATGATGCAACCATCACCATGATCAATTTTATAACATTTGTATTGCCCCGCAAAGGAACCTCTTATGTATTGTACCACTTAATTCTTAATCACATTATCATGGGTTGTTAGCCACGGCTGCTTATATGGATATGATTCCTGCCTTCCTTACCACACTGTGAGCTCATTAAGACTGGGGGTTGTGGTTGATGTCCCTGAATGGCTTCCAGCCTTTACTCCCTGAGAGTACTCGCAAGTGACAAGAGCCTAGGTTAGGGGGTGCTCTAACCTGGAGCAGGGGAGAAGAGCCAAAAGGATGGGGAAATAAGAGAGAGGAAGGGCTTTGTGGATGTTTGAACATCCATGTGACATTGCTCCCATTGAAAGATGGGAGTCTATGTCCCCTCCCCTTGAATTCAGGCCAGTCTTAAGGACTGGTTGACTAATAGAGAATGGCAAAAGTGATGCTATGTGATTTGGTAGCTAAGTCATAGAAGGTTGTAGAACTTCTGCCTGGTTCACTGAGCACTTACACAGGAGCTGTGGACTTCCTCATAAGGAGTCCTACCACCCCAGCTCACCATAGTATGAGGAAGCCCAAACTAGCCCAACAGAGAGACCACACAGAGGGGCCCTGGAGGGAGATGCCTCCAGCCCCCTGAGCTGTTCCAGCTCCAGCACCATCTGTCTGCAACCACACAAGAGACGCCTTTCCAGAACCTTGCAGCCAAGCCTTTCTGGAATTCCAGACCCATGGAAACAGCGAGAGGTAAGAAGATGACCATTGTTGGATTAAGCCACTAAGCTTTGGGTGGTTGGTTATGCAGCAACAGTTGACTGATATAGGCCCCTCACCTTCCTTCTACAAATGAGGAAACTTGACTTGCCCAAGGTCACACAGCTTATAAAATGAAAGAGCCACTGCTCTGAGCTCAGCTCAGGGCTCTTTGCCAGCTGTTGGTTAAGTGTTGGTGTCTTTAAAACGCCAGAAAGCCAATCAAGACACGAAGGAGAAGACCCAGGACATCCTGAGCCCCGGAGCATCCCCCTCCATATCTAGGCACTTGAGTGCTTCTTTCCCGTCCTTAACTGTCTCAAAACGATAACATTCAGCTTTGTCCCTGGAGCCCGTTTTCTCCCTTTCCGCACCGTTCTCTCATGCTCAGGAACCCAAGGTCCCCTGATTGTGTATTTGCACTTAAAGATCGCTTCCATTTGCTGAATGTTTCCCGTGTGCAGGCTCAGCGCTAAATTCTTTGCATATATTAACCTCATTTAGTCCTGCCAGGGAGCCTTCCAGGTGTGCGTCATCTCTCCTGCTACCGATGAGCTCGGCATGACATGCCTCCTGTCTACCTGTCTGCCTAGTCAGTAACATGTTCATCCTTCTCCCCTCCACCATGCTCCTGCCTGCCGCCTTCACCTGGGCCACTCCCGCTTAGCCTTGGGGGGTCTCAGTGTAAATGTCACTCCCTCCAGGAGACCCTCCCAACACTAAGTTAGGTCCTCCTGTGACTATGATGAAGGGTGGCCAAATATGCCGCCCCCAAATATGCCACTTTGACGTAAGGATTATTTTGAACGAAAGACACTAAAAAAAAACCCCAGTGAAACAAAACAAAACAAAAAAACCCCAGCAGGGGGCAAGAAGAGCGTTCTGACCTCCCCTTTTTTCCCTGAAAGCAGGAGATGAAACTCCCATGTGAAAAATGTCCTCCTCGTAGCAGGAGGAAAGAAATATTCTTAACACCAGAGATAGAGTCAAGGCCAAGTGAACTCTGTAAAAACAGACCTTGTTAAAATAACTCTTATCAGTCGTTAGCTTTCCCCACCCCCATATATTTTAATTACTTTTCCACAGTTCCTTCCTTGTTCAAAAGCACGCAGGTTTTATATAAAAGCATGTAGCTTTTGCCACTTCTTTGGGTCTTCATCTTCCTGTGGGGCTCCTGTGTGCGTGTAAAAAGCTATATGTTTTCCTCTTGTTAATGTCTTATGTCGATTTAATTCTAAAGCCCAGCTGGAGCCCCTAAGAGGGTAGAGAGAAAGTTTTGCCTGCGCTACAATATGCTCCCTCCTGCTCTCTCTTCCGCTGTCTTTTTCAAGCACTCATCACAATCTTGATTATTTTGTGCAAATGTCTTTTAATGCCCTCTTTCTTATGCTAGATGTAAGGTCTGTAAGGGCTGTTTATTCTTTTATACCCAGCACTTAGCACAGTGACTGGCAGGCGCCCGGCTCATGGTCTGCAAGCTAGGAAATCAAGGTCAGGGTTACGCTTCTTAATGCCCGAGGTAAGGTGATAACCCAAGTCACTGGGTTCCCATCTTGAGGCTCATCCTGGCACTGTGGGGGTCTTCCCGGAATCCATCCAACAGCATGAATGGTAAGGGACCCTAAAAGCCCAAAGGAGAAATACTCACATCACAGCCTGCTGGGGGCAGCTGTTCCTGGTGAATTCATAGTTACTCACCCACCTCCAGGGAAGGCTCTTGTGGGTGTATTGAAAGCAGCAGAACTTAGCCACATCACTGCCACCTAAATAAACAGGGAGAGAAAGGAGCTCGGAGATGTCCCTTTGCTTCCATCCCTCGGCAGCCTGGGAAGGGAGTTGGACAGCGCCGTACGTGCAGCAGCTCCGAGATGGACACTCAGGATAAAAACCAGGAAAAGAGGGAAAGCCGTGGTGAAGTTCTTCATGGTGCTACAAGCTGGGTCCTTCACAACCTTCTTCCTAATTCCTCCTGTCTCAGCAGTACCCTCTTTTATGGGGCTGAGTGGCCCTTGAAGATAATTCCAGAGAATTGACGTAAAGCACAAAAGCACAAAAGCAGCTCTTTTGTACTACAGAGGGGAAGCAACCTGACACCCGTGAAAAGGAGATTGGAAAGTGAGGAAGTGTCATGGGGCGGGAAGGGGAGGAGTCAGCACACCCTTGAGCGTCTCCCAGCCAGTGCGATGGTCTGAGGCAATGCTCGATTGTTTGAAAAGCAAAAGGGGAAAGAGGAAATAAGAATTCCAGAGAATTGACGTTAGTTATTCCTGATAGATTCCTGGCTCTTGGCCAGAGTTTTTTCTGTTTTTCGCCGCATGGCATGTAGGATGCTAGTTCCCTTCCTTGGTTTTCTAAACATTGTTTATCTCTTGTTGAGGTCTGGATAGTCTCAGGACAGGAGCATAGAGCAGCCTGACCACACAATGGATGTTCAGGAATGAAGCTCCTAGGGAGGAGCTTCAAGATGGCAGGAGAGTAAGACGTGGAGGTCACCTTCCTCCCCACAGATACACCAGAAATACATCTACACGTGGAAAAACTCCTACAGAACATCTACTGAACGCTGGCAGAACACCTCAGACCTCCCAAAACGCAAGAAACCCCCCCCCCCACGTACCTGGGTAAGGCAAAAGAAAAAAGAATAAACAGAGACAAAAGGATAGGGACAGGACCCGCACCAGTGAGAGGGAGCTGTGAAGGAGGAAAGCTTTCCACACACTAGGAAGCCCCTTCGCGGGCGGAGACTGAGGGTGGCGGAGGGGGGAAGCTTCGGAGCCGCGGAGGAGAGCGCAGCCACAGGGGTGTGGAGGGCAAAGCGGAGACATTCCCGCACAGAGGGTCGGTGTCGACCAGCACTCAACAGCCCGAGAGGCTTGTCTGCTCCCCCGCCGGGGTGGGCGGGGCTGGGAGCTGAGGCTCGGGCTTCGGTCGGAGCGCCGGGAGAGGACTGGGGTTGGCGGCGTGAACACAGCCTTCAGGGGGTTAGTGCACCAGGGCTAGCCTGGAGGGAGTCCGGGGAAAAGTCTGGACCTGCCAAAGAGGCAAGAGACTTTTTCTTCCCTTTGTTTCCTGGT